>NC_081413.1:599342958-599666708 GCF_030272615.1 Cryptomeria japonica
TTCACATGTCCATGGGGAACATACTGCTGGAATGTAATACCTTTTGGTCTAAAGAATGAAGGAGCAACCTATCAAAGAGAAATGACCACTATCTTTCATGACATGATGCAAACTATAATGAAAGATTATGTAGATGACTTACTGGCAAAATCATTAACAAGAGAAGGTCATTTAGAAATATTAGAGCAAATCTTTAACAAACTGGAACAATATCATGTTCGACTCAACCCAAAGAAATGTGTCTTTGGAGTAACCTTAGGGAAGCTTCTAGGATATATTGTCTCAAGCAAATGCATTGAGGTCAACCCAGCAAAGGTCAAAGCAATCATGGACATGCCATCTCTAAAGAACATCAGTCAGCTAAGGACATTACAAGGGTGGCTACAATCCATCTGAAGATTCATACCACAACTAGCGAATAAGTGTCACCCATTTACACACTTATTAAACAAGAACATCCATTTTCAATGGGATACCAGATGCCAACAAGCATTTAAGATGCTTAAAGACTATCTCATGAATACACCATTGTTGATCCCATCGGATCCGAGTAAGCCTCTACTACTCTATATATCAGCAACAAATACATCATTAGGAGTACTACTAGCACAACACAATGCAAAAGGAAAAGAGTGTGTTGTTTACTACATCTCTCGCACACTGGTTGGCTATGAACCCAATTACACACCTATTGAGCGAGCTTGCCTAGCAATAATCTTGGCAGCTACTAAACTAAGGCACTATCTGTTAACACATAAAGTACAGCTCATTGCAAAGATCGATCCACTAAAGTACTTACTCAGCAAAGCAGCATTGACAGGCTACTTGGCTAAGTGGGTGATGATTCTAAGTGAATTTGACATTGAGTATGTGGACCGTAAGGCTATCAGGGGTCAAGATATTGCAGATCAGTCGGTTGATGCTCCCCTCATAGGTGACCATCCTCTCATTTCCAATTTTCCAGACGAAGAGATATTCATGATCATAGCAGCACAACCCTGGAAATTATACTTTGATGGTTCATACACTAGGCATGGCTCGGGGGCAGACATTCTGTTTATCACACCTCAAGGTGATAGAATCCCAAAGTTTTATAGGCTCACATTTCCATGCACAAACAACATAGCAGAATATGAGGCCCTAATCATAGGACTCTGATTGGCTTTATAATGGAAGTTACACGAACTACAAGTATATGGCGACTCCCAACTAGTCATCCGACAAGTAATTGATGAATATCAGACCAAGGATGATAAATATAGTTTAAAGGCATCATTTACTACTATAACCTTTAAGCAGATACCCAGGGACTAGAATCAAGCTGCTGACGCTATGGCTACCATTGCATCTCTCCTAGATCTTCCACAAAATTCAACACGCTACAAGTTCTTGGTCGAACAACTTTGGATTCCCGTTTATGATATCCCTGAAACTGAGATGACATGTCTCCTTATCGGTTATGAATCCCTATGGTATGGTGATTTATACACCTATCTACGTGATCACACACTTCCTCCTAATCAATCAAATAACCAACATAAAACCTTCACTCGCCAAACCGCTTGATATACCATTATTGTTGAAACCCTATATCAACGCAATCTTGATGGTACTCTCCTTCGATGTCTGGAACTGGATGAGATAACAAAGGCTTTGGAAGAGGTACATGAAGGAGTTTTTGGAACTCATGCAAGCGGCCCGTCACTAGCCAAGAAACTCATGTGCATTGGATACTATTGGCCATCCATGGAAAAAGACTCCTACTATTTTGTTAGAAAATGCAAGAAATGCCAAGTTCATGGAGACCTGATACATGCACCAGCACAAGAATTGCAGCCCATCACAACACCATGGCCCTTTTTTCAATGGGGCCTTGACCTTGTGGGTAAAATCCATCCATCTTCATCCAACGGCCACAAGTTCATCATTACCACCACCGAATATTTCACAAAGTGGATTGAAGTTGTTCCACTCACCCAAGTCACCAGAAAATAGATTGCCTCATTCATCCTTAATTACATCATCCATCGGTATGGTGTACCCATGTCCATCATCATAGATAACGGGCTTTCATTCAAAAATTAGGATGTTCGTGAGCTCTGTGAGAAGTTTCATATCCAACACCACTTTTCCACTCCCTATTACCCACAAGGCAATGGTTAGGTCAAAGCATCGAACAAGAACATATTAAGAATCCTCAAGAAGACAATAAATGATGCCGATCGTGATTGGCATGTTTAATTGAATCCATCACTATGGGCATACCAAACTAGCATTCAAACCCCTACAGGCGCAACTCCCTACTCACTGGTCTATGGTGCAGAAGCTATCCTTCCTATTGAGGTTGAGATACCATTCTCTACGGGTTTCCTTGCATAATCTCATAGAAGATGAAGCATACCAAGTCTCACATCTCCAAGATTTAGAGCTACTTGATGAGAAATAGCAAGCTGCATACAATCACCTCAAAGCCTATCAACAACACATGAGCAGAAGCTATAATCATCGAGTTAGACCTCGTACATTTGAGGTAGGCGATCTTGTTCTAAGAGAGAATCCTCATAACCAACCAAATAGAGAACATCAGGTAAAGTTTGAACAAAATGGCTGGGTCCATATGTTATCACTGTTGTATTTGGGTCTGGGGCATATCAGTTGGCTACTTCAAAAGGAGAATCACTAGCAAATCCAATCAACAACATGCACCTCAAACGGTTTTATACATAAAGTTGTACAAAGCATCAGGCTCCCTTACATACCAAAAAAAGACCAAAAACATTCAGATAAATATCCTGAAGAAAATACAAAAAAGTCAAAATAGTAAAGAAAAATCATGCATCCAAATGGTGAACAACCACTCCAGTGGCACCTTGGGTAAGTACGATGGTAAAAAAATGGCAACCAGGCACCACTCATAAAGGCTATAGCTCCATTGTCTTTTCAAACTTGTTGCGATCACATTCATGGCATCCATTCATCCATCATTCAAACCATGGCTTGTTATTAATCTACAATCAAGGATAGTACTTCATGTGTCTTGCATCCCGCTTTTTCATAGTCATGTCTAAATTGGGGGCAATGCCCTTAACCTATTAATGGAAGTAGATTTTATATTACTTGTGATTCATTAAGTTCTTCATTCAAAACCACTCACAAAATCCAAAAACATTGGAAAACAACAAAAATCAATCAAAAACATGGCAACGCTTTTGTACATATGCTTTTTAAGCAGATACCAAACAAACATTGTGAAATACTCAAACGGTGACCACTTATCACATCAACCAAACAATCAACATCGACACGCAAACTATCTTAACAAGGATGCATCCTTCCTTACCAAAACAAAGACAAGATGACATTTTCTTTGACAAGAAAATTTTGTTTAAGCTATCAAATACTTGGTTGATTTGTAGGTTATTTATTCATTTATATCAGATTCCTACGCTACTTCGGAATATCCACAAGTGATTAGAGTGGCCAAGATGGTTCCTGAAAATTGTTTGTATGTCTTCTGCGTATTATTCTGATGAAGTTCTGGGGGATGTACTAATGGTTTCTACGTGGTAAGTTCACTAAGCTACATGATCTTATGCACAATACAGTCATGGATCACTATGGCTTGTTGAATATAGCATATACCTCGACCATATGAGCATGAACCATTATGGAGGGTCCATATTCTTTATGCTTTATTTATGCTGTTTGTTTGCAAGTATAGTGCTCCATCCTTGGTTCCTACTACCTCATCCAAGTTTGATATTACCATGCTCAATGATGAAATAAAGCACTATGGCTCATCATTCCATCTCATCTGTTTATATTGCATTTTGTTGCATATCACCCATCCATTTAACTCATTCACTATTCATATGCATGGTTTTGTATGCAAGTATGAACAAGATTAATATGAGAAGTTATGGGCAAAAGAGTTGGTCTTGGATACAATCATGAAAGAGTTCTCTGATACATCATCGATGCATCATGCAAAGTCTACACAACCTTGCATTCATATATCATAATCACATCATCATTACATTTAGTTGCATTTGCATAGAGTGCATTTAATATCATTTAGTTGCATTTACATACATACAGTTCATTATCATTTATCAGCATTAACATCATTATATCATTCCATTATTGCACAAATCATGACATTTAGATCCATTTATAACATTGCATTTATTACCATTATTAGCCATTACTATTCATTCATTTAGTATCATTTACACTCATCATTTATCATCATTCAAACTTGTTTACCATACATTTGTTTAGATTTCCATAGTTGCATGCAGTTATTTATCTATCCATGAGTTAAGTGAATTCATTTATCCATCTAGTATATTCTTATACTCATTCATTTCATCTTACAACAAATTTCATTTAAGATTCATTAGAATGCATTCATTATCCTTTTAATTGCATTAAGGTGCAATTATTCATTATTCATAAGTTGCATTATCCTCACATTATCATTTCGCTTAGCTATATCTCATCAACATTTTATCAAAATATAAACAAAACCATTTGTATCAACATTGGTTTATACATTTTTCATATGCATTCATTTAGATATCATCATATCAACATTTGTACTTTACATTTGTTTATCTATATTGCATTCATTTTAACCATCTAGATGTATTTACATAAATAAATCATTCATTCAACACATTCATCATAACCTCACTGTATATCATTATCTCATTATCGCATCAACATAAAATACAAGTACCGTCATTCAAATCATTAGCAACATGCATACATCATCATCATAGCATTTACATACATGAAGCATTAACATCAACAAATCATGCCTATCAACCTGCATCCACAAGTTAGCATCACATCATAAAATACACATATAGACATCATGTAGGAATAAATCATCATGAAACATGCATATAGGAATCATCTCATAAACACATGCATATAGCAAGTACAAGTATCCATCTAAGCATAAATCATAAGATCATCATCCTGCATAAATCCATACATATCATCAACATGCATATCAACACAAAAATATGGGATCTCCTTATATATCATATCATATCAACAACAACATACATGTATCAGAGTACAATGAAGTCCAAAATATCGACTACTAAGAGCCATCCAAGACACAGTCCAAAATGACAATATCAAAGCATACAAGAATGCCCTCTTAGATGCCACTCTGACCGGATGCGGCACCACCATCACCACCTGATCTATCTCTCCATGGAGGACCCATCACACCACCACTACTCTGCATCCTCTAAGACCGCTCTAATCTCTCCCGACGCATCTATGAATAACTCAGTGCCTGCCGACTAGATGACACCTCCTGCTCATATAGACCCCGCCAGTAATCAACCTCTCCACCTACTCTCCATAACTCTCTCACTAAGGAATTAGTCGACGACCCATGTCCCTGAACTCCCTCCAAGGCCCGAACTCTCTCTTATAACTGGATCACCCTATCTATGGCCTGATCTCTCTCTTGCAGCACTACAATCAATTCTGACTCTCATGCAAATGGCTACACATCTCTAGCTGCCACCTCCATCTCCATATCCTCTAGTCAAGTCTGCAAAAATAATATCCTATGATCCCACAGATCTCCACCCCCTGTCGCTCCCTCCCCTATATCCATAGGCACCTCTCTAGTGGCTCCCTCCCCTGTCTCCATAGGTACCTGTCCCTCACCTACATCCCTGCCACCTAGTCTCATGCCTCCTTGCATCAAAGGTCCCTACGATAGCCGCAATGGCTGCCCACCTCTCCCTCTCTGGTGTAATCATCCACCACCCCCACCTCCACCATCAAATCCACCTCCTCCTCCAAAACCACCACCCCCTCCTCCTCCTCCTCCATCGCCACCTCCTCCATCCCCACCACCACCATCTCCTCTCCCTCGTACATCTATGTGACCTCCTCTCCTCCTCTGTCCCTATCTCCTCTCCTCCTCAAAGGATGGAATAGGCTCCGCTGGATCTTATATTCGAGGAATCGGATGTGCCGCAATGTACTGAGTGTACTCCTCTGTAACCCTTGCATCTACAATCCTTAGCTGCATATCCCATGGTCTTGCCTGTAATGTGCAGAACTCAGCCAAAGCCTGATCATAAGGTAACACTAGTCCCCATAGGAACCTCTCTCGAACTACTCTAGCATACTCTCTAGAACCACTCGGCAGTCCCTGCCTCTGCCCAAACTATCTCAATACTCTACCCGAAAGTTGTCTCTCCACATTGTAGGTTGTCCTACCAATGAGGTATCATGTCATAAACACATACAGCAATGCCTTTGCATCATTCTCCCATAGATCACACTCAATATATGGCCTCCAGATCATGGTATCCAAATCATCTAGTGCCCACCGCCGCCACTCTAACTTCCCCAGGTGGGGCTGACTCATCGTACCTCCATACATGTATACATATGGCTGGTCCACTGCTCAGAATCTCAGACTAACTGGTCAGGTAACAGGTAAGTGCTCTCACGCCCAAATATGTAGCAAAGTGATCCCCACTCCCAATGAGCCCACCCCTCGGTATGCTACCTCATGTAGATCTCGATATAAGTGTGATAGCACGCACGGTCCCCATGCAAACCAGGTCCCCTCTGTCATCATCTGCTTGATCACTTGACCCCAACCATTGACAAGTCCATGCAATCGTCAATCTGGACATAGAAGTCCCCCAACAATCCCTGATAGCACTGATGGTAATGGCTCATACAAGGCAGCTATATCCTCCTAGGGTATCGACCCATCATCAATGAAGACATCCTCATCAAAGAATCTATACACTATTGTTGTCCCCCAAGCTCAGTCACACATCACCAGCTCTCCTCGAATGGGAATGTGCAGGATGCGCCATACATCCTCCAGTATAACTGTCATCTCCCCCGGTGCCAAGTGAAACGTACATGTCTCACTATGCCATCACTCTGCCAATGCTATGATCAAACCACGATTCATCTGAATCATGGGCATATACATAACATCATGCAGGTTTGTCACTGCAATGCAATCCACCGCGGCCTCTGTCAATCGATCGCGTAACACCTGTGTGGCGGGATGCCTCTCACGCATCTATAAGACGCGAAGATCCTCCTACACATGTGCATTGACCATCATCATCAGTTATTTTGTTTCAAACTTTCTTAAAGTTTAAACCTAGACTATCAACAGATACTTTGATCAAGTATCTTCGGGTCTCAATAGGTAAGCAACCATGGCACACCTAGACTACAGCAGGCATTTATCCTAATGACCTAAGTCTCATCAAGGCTGCTATGGTTCAAAACAACTCTCACCTCACATCTCCATCCATCCATCATTGGCATCAAGAGATTCTTGTTCAAACACACTGAGGCATCTATTCTCCTAACAAAAGCACTATTTTGCACACAATGGTGCTAAAGGGCTAACAAACGTGCTAAATCAACTATTCAGTAGCGCTATATCAACTATAAAAAAGCGCTACCTAACAACAACAACGCTCAATCGACTACACAATAGTGCTAAAAACCCAAAAGTGCTAAAACAACTATACGATAATGCTACCCTTGACAACAATGCTAAAACCACTATGCAATAGCGCTATAGCGGCACAATAGCACTAATTTAGTTGACAATAGCACCAAAACACAGTTTTAGCACTATTGTGTTGACTCAAATTGGACCAAGCAAAAAACATATTAAAAATGCATGAAATTCAAAAATTCAAATTCACATACCACTGGTCCATAGTCGTCTCGCCACTCGAATCGATGAACTCGCTCTAGTCGATGATCTGCTATAGGCAGCGACAACCTGACTGCTGCTTTCTCTTCCAAAAGGTCACTATCAAAGCTCCAATTTCACTTGGACACGAATACAAATGAGCCTGTTTTCACCCCTTTCTCCCCATATATACCCTTCATCGTAACCCTAATTTTACCCCGCTCACCACAGTAGTCCCTGTGAACTATCATCTATTTTAGCAATTAAATAGTTTTTGACTTTAGGATTTAGGTGAAACAAGTTACCTTTTGTCTGCTTGCCAATTGCAATTAGTTCACCTTTTCTCCCATAGATTTTGCAAATTCCATTCTTAAATTCCAATGGATAGCCTCTGTCATTGAGTTGAGCTACACCTTGCTAACCACTGTGGCATCCTCCACTTTATCACCAAAACTCTTGATCTCACCAACTATCTCCTTGATCATCTAACCATACCATTGTATATTCTCACCTTCAGCCATCTGCATGTCATCAAATTTACCTCTTAGACTCTCTTCTTTGGCAATCTTCACATGTTGATCACCACTATAGATTTCCTCAAGTTTCTTCCACACTTCATAAGCAGTCTCCAAACCATGGAAATCAACATACTTTGAATCAGACAAAGAACTGATAATGGCCTCCAATGCTTGATTATTTTCTTATTGCTCTTTCTTTTGATCATCAGACATAGTACCACTAGGTGCAACATATTGAGTAACAACATGTTCCCAGTATTGATTTTATAGACTCTTGATATAGATTTTCATTCTATCACTCCATATTCATTAGTTTTCCCTATTAAACTTAGGACCTTCTTTCCTCATCATGTTCTTCAAGATCTTTACCTCAAGTTGTTAGGCCTAGACACTAGAGGACCTAACATGCTCTGATACCAATTGATGGTATGATGAATCAATAAAGATCCAGACAAATACTGAGAGGGGGGGCTGAATTAGTAGATAGAAAACTGACTAAACTTTCACCAAACTCAAAAATAACCTCCCAAGCCAATCTCATAACTAACTGGTTCAAACACTGAACTACAAACTTCAATAGCATTGACAGTTTACCGATTTGACTTGGCATATCAAAATAACAGTATAAAAACTCTAAAACTCTCAAACCATTTAACCAAAACATTCAAATACTTTACTAACAAAAGTAAAAGCACATTTCGGATCACTATCACTCAACTTATCATATCTAAGTGGATTTAATAGTTAAGCAAGTTATCCATATCAAACATAACCACAAAAACCATTCACCATGACACAATGATTTTGACATGGAAACCCAAATGGGAAAAACCATGGTGGGGATCAATACCCACAAGTATTCTGAACTCTTTTGAAGTTCGCCTTGTTAGGAGCCAAGCCTGTTAAAGCTTTTACAAAAAGTCTTGTTAGGAACAGATCCTGTTAGGGATCACCTGGTTAATGGATTGACTATACTGCCCTATTAGAAGCAATATCCTTTAAGGAGTAACCTCGGTAGAGGATTTGAAATCCAAGCTAATGGATCACCTAGTTAGAGGATTTAGATAGCACTAAGTTGTTAAAGCTTACCCGGATAGGGGATTTGACTGTTGTAATTGTAGTCACATAAATCTGTCCATTTTAATTAAATGAATATTTGCTATTTATTTGATTAAAAACCCACTAGCCATCAGTTAATTAAATTAATATTTAATTAATTCATCTTCAAACATTCTCCTATTAATTAAATAAATTATTCAATTTATTTTAATTAGTTCATTAAATCAAATTTACAATCAATTAAATGGATAAATTCTATTTATTTCATTTAATACCCTTTCTTCTTTTAAATAAATTAAATAAAACATTTATTTAAATCATTAAATCCCCTCACACTTGCATTCTCCTAAAAATACAACTTGCACCTATTTATTGAAATAAATGAATTTTATTTTAATAAAAATCCTATTTTTCCTCACCCACCAAACCCACTTGCAATCCTAACCCCCTTCTAGATTCTTCTAACCCCTTCCTAATTAGCCTAATCCATCCACTAATTATTGTCACATCCCTAAGCAACTTGAAGTCACTTCTCAAAGACTTGAAAGTCTTTGAAAAACATTAAATGCTTTGTGTGTTCAACAATTTAACCTCTAAAGTCTTCCAAACCACTTATGGCTCTTACATGACCATTAATGGTTAAATCCACTTGCACCCATGGTTAGAGAATTTGACCCCTAACTCAACCCTCATGTGACCCATGTGTCTCCTCAAGCATTTATTGCTTTGACCATGGTTATCCTCACTAACTCTTGCACAAGAGTTTATCCATTGGATAAAAGCATTATTCTTTGGATAATGAATTTATTCACTCAACCCAACCTTAACCTTAACTCCCAAGTTAACCCTCAGGTCATGTCAAGCATTTAATGCTTCTTCCCTCTCCTCTCAACCCCTCTCATGTTGACACTTGTCATCTTGGGATTGGGTTGAAAGTCCTCACATGGATTGAATATAATTCAATCCAGACCCTTGTTGAGATTACTCAATCTCAACCATCCATTGCTCCATTTTTCTATAAATAGAGCTCATTTATTCATAATCCAGATCCTAAAAACTTGTATGCATTTACATTATAGGCATTTTTAGAGAGCATTAGATAATCAATCATATTCACTCTTTGTTTTTGTAGCATCCTAAAATTGCGACACTTGCAATTTCGACCGCATTTGGGTCTTCACGATGGCGGCGCAACACTGAACCTGAATGGAGACCTCGAAACTTGTTCATGACATCAAAAACTGCATTTTTCAGCACCCTGGCCTGATCCTCCTTGCACCCTACTGTCCCTGGAGGTGGGACCATGGTGCCCAGCGCCCTGGTCCTTCAGGACCATGGCGCCCAGCGCCCTGGTCCTTGGCCCTATTTTGGGCCTGGTCTCTTTTGGGGCCTCAGGTCTTTAAGTTTGCAAATTGGAAAATAACCTTTCCTGGTTGGCCTAAGGTCGGAAAAATCAGTCTATCAGCCCTAATTGACAAGTATATAAACTACATTTCCTCTCCCATTTTAAGGAGGAAGGACATATGTGTACAAGAGGCAAAAGCGCTAGGCAAACATTCAAGCATTCAAGCATTCAAGCACTCCTTCAAGCAATTGATCATTCTAAGTCTCCATTCAAGGCTAGGTGTTGCATTCAAGACAAGGATTCAACCATTGAAGAGGAGATCACATACAACATATAACATACAACAACATTTACACCTTCGCATGTAAGAATACAAACATTCTTACAACAAGGTATCAGTACTTGTTTACATTACAAACATTTACATTTACAACATTCTCATTTCTTGGTTAATTCCAAAACCAGGGTTTGACCTAAGGGCAAACCCCTAATCCCTAACCCCCCAATCCTCTTCGCTTTTCTATGTGTAGGTTGCAGGTACGCGGCTGTAATTGAAGATCTGGAATCCTTGTGCAGAGACGAACAGATCCCCCTTCGTTTCGCGGATTTTTCGGAGGACTGTGTGCACGCCGGGTGCCATCGTCCCGTCAACTTTCACTCAAATTTGCAGGACAGTGCCGTCTCAAAATTTTACTGCTAATTCCAGGTCCGCAACTTCATCCTATATTCCTATCTCTATTTATAAGTGAATCTTTCTCACTTTTCATGCATTCCTAGCTTAATCCTTCTATCTACATTCTTTACAAAAGACGGTAGCCTTGCTGTCTTAACCCTTGAAACTCATTTAGAATCCAATCTTGCATTGTGTGGGATTGGATCTTGTGGGTTTCAACCCCTCTTTTGAATGTAAAGTCTCCCCTAAGTGAAAATCGTCAACCCTAGGACCCCCTTTCTCCTTGGAGTGAGGGAGAACACCTAGGGTTCGATTTTTCCGCTTTACATTTTGGTGAACCTGACATGAACATCCTTCTGATTATTCATGGTTAGATCTGAAAAATTTGATGCCTTGATTACATTTCCATGTTTGATCTTTTGCAAATTTTAGAGGTTAATTACATGAAAACCCTAAAATTTTCTTTTTAGTAATTGAGCTTGTGAAATGTTTAATTGTTAATGCTTGTTTCAGATCTACCCTGCTACTGCAAATTGTCAAATCATATCTGTGCTTTAATTTTGAAAATTAAGTGGTTAAGTGTCAAAACCCTAATTTTTAAAACCTTCTTGATTCAACCTTTGACTGATAATTTCACTGATCAAAACATTTCCAAATCGGCTGTAACTTTGGATTCCGCAACAAAATCATAATATCTTTCATCCCTGAAAATTTGGAAAAAAGTTGCGAGGACCGTGTGCACCCCGAGCGCCATTGTCCCCGACATTTTTTCCAAAATTTCGAGAGTTAGATCTTACTGTATTTTTCTGCTAAAATCCAGAATTTTGGCTGACTTCATCAATTCTAACACTTTCAAAATTACAGTCAAAGTTGGTCTAGGGATTGCTTGGATTAAGGCTTCTAATCATTCAAAAATTGTTAAAACTGAAATTCATGTCAAAATTGTGTTTCTTACTGCCCTAAATCTAAAAAATGTGTTGGCATTCATTCGAAATTTCAGTGCTTTATTCAAATTTTTGCAATTTGTGACTTTTGAAATTAAATGTTTAATTACAACAACCTTGATTTCCACTTTCAAAATTGAATTTTGCGTGAAATTGAGTCAATTTTTAATTTTCAAAACCTGCATTGCTTTTGGTATTCCCTCTAAAATGATAAAATTCAAAATTTCAGTTTCCCTCTCTTTTTCAAAATTCAAATTTTGCATTTTTCGACAATCTTGGTAGGGTTCAATTTTGAGATTGCAACTTTAATTTGGCCTATCTACAGATCGTAAAATCACTCAATTTTTTCAGGTTAGCTGTAAAATCATCATAACTTTCATCCCTGAAAATTTCGAAAAAAGTTGCGAGGACCGTGTGCACTCCGTTCGCCACGGTCCCGGACATTTTTTTCGAAATTTCGGGAGATTGTCCTGATTGTATTTAACAGCTTAAATCTAGGAGATTGGCTGATTTTACTGAAATTTGCTACCTCTAAAATTCAAAATCTTCTCTCTCCTAGTGCATGAGTTTTACAACAATAAGCCCTACTTACACTATTCCCGTTAGACGAAGCCTTAGAATTAAGTCTTTCCAAGGTTTAATTACCGAGGAGATGGAACCTAATTTGAATGGCCTTTTTAACGAGGACACGGGTAATTCCTCTAATCCTCTTAATGATGAAGAAGCTCTCCATGAGGTTTCTGAAGAACAACTTTCAAAATTGGATAACCAATTTGACGATTTTCGACAATGGATGTCTCAAGAATACCCTGATAGTCAAGCTCTTCCTTTAATTGAGGGTCTAAAACGTATGCTTCAAAGTGATAAGAATGGAATTGATATTTTGCGTGGTATTGCACACATTATGGATTCGAATGTGATGCCTATGAAGAGTTGTGCTGAAACTTTGGGTTATACACAACCTCCTACTCAAGACAATCATTCTATCCCTTTGACAACTTCTATTGCTAGTATACCCACTTTTACATCAAACATAATGACTACTTCAATACAAGACATTCCACCTATGATCACCAGTCATGAGGGCAATCCTTCTTCTTCAATTAACCCTCTTCCTTCATTTAATCCGACTTCTTCATTCATTCCTTCAGTAAGTGTTCCTATTTCATCTCCGCAAATGAACCTGGCGCAAGGGGGCAATTCATTTAATCATTCCATTCCTCCTTGTAGTGTTCCTCTTTTCCAATCATCTCCTATGACTAACTATCATAGTGTCCCGCCACCTTACTCTCTACCTTCTTTCAATAACATAACACCTCCATCACAATCTAACTCTTCGACTGAAGCGACCATTAACAATCTTGCACAAACTGTCTCTTCTTTACAGCAACAAATTGCCTCTATGAATCAATCTAAGTTTAGTGTGCCCACATTTGATGTTGCGAGCCCACTCTCTCTTGACATTGTTCGAGCTATTCCCCCTAAACATGTTGAAATTCCGCATTTGGAGCTTTATAATGGTAAGGGTGATCCTCTAACACATGTTAAGACTTTTCAAACAATATGTACTGATTTTGCTTATGACCAAAGGTTGCTTGCAAAACTGTTTACTAGAACATTAAGAGACAAAGCCCTACAATGGTATTGCTCGTTGCCTTCCTATTCTATTACTTCTTTCGAACAACTTGCAAATGCTTTCATTCAACAATTCAAAACAATATAAGTCCTAAAGTTACTTTGATTGATTTAATGCATTGTAAACAAGGTGTTAAAGAAAAAGTGACTGATTTCATTGGTAGATATAAGCATTTGTATGCTCAAATTTCTTTTCCAGTGCCTGACAATGATATTCAAAGAATCTTTATTTCTAATTTACAAAAAGATATTAGAGAAAAACTCCTGTTTTCTGAGTTTACTTCTTTCCAACAGTTGTGTGCAACTCTTCACAATTATCAACTGACTGTGAGTCAAATGGAACAATCACATCCTATGGCTCCGAGTGATAAGGGTGATAGTAGTCAACAACCATTTGGGAAGTTTAAACCGAACAGAGAGTCCGTTAAATTCAATGAAAACATCATCAACAACAATGTGAATGCAGCATCAGGTGTGCCTCCTATTTCTAAGTTTTTCAAGAAAGAAAGAAAGTTTACTCCTTTGAATGAATCATTGCATAGTATTATGAATAAGTTATTGGAACAAAATGTGCTTACTCTTCCTCCTATAAGGCAAATAGATCCTACAAAGATTAATTCACCCTATTTTGATAACAAATCTTTTTGTCAATTTCATCGTCAACCTGGGCATGATACTGAAAAATGTTTTGCTTTAAAGGGTAAAATTCAAGATTTGATTGATAATAATACTATCTCTGTTTCTGGTGTGAATAATAAAGGCAATACATCTATAGCTCCTCCTAACCAAAATCTTAAGATTTATACTGATCCATTACCTTCTGATACCTCTAATGCGATCGATACTAATGATTCCTCTGTCTCACCTGATGATCTTGTGTCTATGACTCTGAATTTGATTAACTTTGTAGAGCAACAAGAAAACCCTAAAGAACCTTCCATCACATTTGATTCTAATGAAACTATCAGGGCACCTGATGGTCCTTTATACAGAGTTGCAAAAGTCAAGAATACACCTTGTCGTGGAGTGCTTATTTATCCTTCTTGCATGGTTAATATCATTACTGAAGAATTTCTTTTTACTTTGCAATTGAATCAAGTGATCTATGACAAAACAAATGTGGTTGTGAAACTATTTGATGCATTTTCTTGTCCTGCAATTGGTTCTATTACATTACCTATTGAGATCCATAACAAATCCCTTGATGTGAACTTTGCTATTATTCCTTCATCTGAACAATTTCATGTGAAGCTAGGCTATCCTTGGCTATCTTCCATGAAAGCTATTGCTTCTCGTATTCACAAATGTTTGAAATTTCACCATAATGGTGAAGTTGTTACTGTCAATCATAGTCTCTTTAAACCAGCTGAAAGAACTTCTAGCGTTCCTATTGATTATTTTTGGCCTAAACAATTCCAATCTCTTCCACCGCGAAGTGATCATCTTTTCAAATCTTATCAAAAGTGGAAAAAAGATATGATCCTATCTCTAAGTGAACCTAGAACACCCAAACTTGATATTCCTATCGTTCTTGAGAAGGAAGTTCTTCCTTTGAAAGATAAAACTAATGTCTTTCCTCAAGAAGATTCCCAACCCATCCCTATGGATGTGACTATGTCTATGCCTAATAAACTTTTTAAAAGTAGACCTATACCTCCTCGTCATGATGGACTTGGTCTCCTTCCTAAACCAAATATTCCTCCTTTATATGGAGCAGTTCCTCCTCCTTTTTATAGAGAGAAGAGACCTTCTTCTTCTCCTATTATCCAACCTAAGAGACCACAACCTAAACACCCAAGTGATAAGGATGAGAACATTCCTCCTCCTCAATCTTCTCAACTTCCTACTAAGACTAGATGAAATCATTCTGCACGTGAATGCCGACGAAAGCGTCGTCTTAGAGCTCAAGCAGCTGCTTCTCAAACTTTGCAATCCCCAAAAACACCTTCAACAAGTATTATTCCATTTTCTCCAAAATCTCCTAAACATAAGATGCATGATGGTCTTGATCCTGTGCGAGTTAAAGACCCTATTTTTATAAATCTTGATGATGATATAGATGAAAATGTTACTTCTCTTGCTTCTGATAGTGAATATGAACTTGTTGATGTTGATAACCATTTATCTAACGAATTTTCTAAAGCACTTGTCCTAGCTCCTAGACAAGAACAATGTGGCTTGGAACATGAACATAGCCCTTGTTTGGATCTTGTGATAGCTCCATCTGCTGTGTTGGATGTTCCTCCTCTAGCGTGTTCCCTACCTTCCCGAAACATTGATCAGCAAGATCGGGGGGTAGATGACGTGCTAGACTAGTTTCATGAGCATAGCAGACTCTTTCCTCCTCTCTTTTGTTACTTCTTCTATGTGTTATTCTCATTCTTCTATTTGTTGTCCTTAGTGTTGTCTACTTGAGGACGATGCAAAACATTGAGATCTCTTTTGGTCTCTCTCATGTTGACTCAAAAGACACATGTGTTCCCTTCTTCTAGGTGACCTTCCTTGATTGGGGAATGAAGAACAATTATGCATACATACATATGATATACATGAATTATCATACAGCATACTGACCCCAAGGAAAGCGAATTCACCTTGTGCTTTGTGTTTTGTGTCTATTATCCTTGGGCTTATCTCACACTTGGGGGCTAAATCCTTGTGATAACGTGCTCCTTTCCTTCTCATTTCCTATATGTATCACTACCTTAAAGCAATCACCCCCGATGAGGCATGTGCGATCGCTTTAATGTAGGGGGGCATACACCCTGTTCATATCTCTTCAAGATACTTGAAAATTTCTTGGCGAATTTAGCTTTGCCTTGAAAATTTTTGATATCTTTCTTGCATGACTCATAGTGAGGGAACCTTACTACTGACAGTCATGGTTCTCCCGCGTGATCTTCCCTTTTACTTTGTCAATCAAAGTCGTAAGATCCTTAGTCCACTGGGGGCTTGGTATATCTTGCCTTCTTGACATGGTGAAAGTTTTTCAATGTTGTTTCCTTGTACTTTACCGGAAGTATTGGCGTACGCTTATACTCCCGCTAAAGTGGGGGCTAAATGTAGTGTCCTAAAATTGTGACACTTGCAATTTTGACCGCATTTGGGTCTTCACAATGGCGGCGCAACACTGAACCTGAATGGAGACCCCGAAACTTGTTCATGACATCAAAAAATGCATTTTTCAGCACCCTGGCCTGATCCTCCTTGCACCCTGCTGTCCCTGGAGGTGGGACCATGGCGCCCAGCGCCCTGGTCCTTTAGGACGAGGGCGCCCAGCGCCCTGGTTCCCCAGGACCATGGCGCCCAGCACCCTGGTCCCTGGCCCTATTTTGGGCCCGGTCTCTTTTGGGGCCTCGGGTCTTTAAGTTTGCAAATTGGAAAATAACCTTTCCTGGTCGGCCTAAGGTCAGAAAAATTAGTTTATCAGCCCTAATTGACAAGTATATAAACTACATTTCCTCTCCCATTTTAAGGAGGAAGGACATATGTGTACAAGAGGCGAAAGCGCTAGGCAAACATTCAATCATTCAAGCATTCAAGCATTCCTTCAAGCAATTGATCATTCTAAGTCTCCATTCAAGGCTAGGTGTTGCATTCAAGACAAGGATTCAACCATTGAAGAGGATATCACATACAACATACAACATACAACAACATTTACACCTTCGCATGTAAGAATACAAACATTCTTACAACAAGGTATCAGTACTTGTTTACATTACAAACATTTACATTTATAGCATTCTCATTTCTTGGTTAATTCCAAAACCGGGGTTTGACCTAAGGGCAAACCCCTAATCCCTAACCCCCCAATCGTCTTCGCTTTTCTGTGTGCAGGTTGCAGGTACGCGGCTGTAATTGAAGATCTGGAATCCTTGTGCAGAGACGAACAGATTCCCCTTCGTTTCGCAGATTTTTCGGAGGACCGTGTGCACGCCAGGCGCCATCGTCCGGTCAACTTTCGCTCAAATTTGCAAGACAGCACCGTCTCGACATTTTACTGCTAATTCCAGGTCCGCAGCTTCATCCTATATTCCTATCTCTGTTTATAAGTGAATCTTTCTCACTTTTCATGCATTCCTAGCTTAATCCTTCTATCTACATTTTTTACAAAAGAGGGTAGCCTTGCTGTCTTAACCCTTGAAACTCATTTAGAATCCAATCTTGCATTGTGTGGGATTGGATCTTGTGGGTTTCAACCCCTCTTTTGAATGTAAAGTCTCCCCTAAGTGAAAACTGTCAACCCTAGTGACCCCCTTTCTCCTTGGAGTGGGGGAGAACACCTAGGGTTTTCCGCTTTACAGTTTTAAAATCAACACTAGCTAATTAGATAATCTCTTATTTTAGCTCTTGTTCACATTTGCATAACATTTTAGATTAATCATCATTTCAATCTTGAATCTCCATAAGATATCCATAGTGCAAAAAGTTGTTGAGAGCTACACTAGTTTGGAACTTGGAGAGGAGAGGAACACGGAAGGAGAACCTACCAACATGGTAGAGAGCATATGGAGATGTTTGGTTACATTTTGTAGATTTATTATGCTTTTTATCTATTTCATAGTGTCTTTCTTGATATGCTTGTTTAGGAAAGTGTTTTGCTTATGATTTCTAACAATAACAAATTGGCTTTATTGTTGTTTGTGTTGTTTTGTTATCATGACTAACCTTCCAATTTTGCAGAGCATCAATAATTATTAGAGAACAACAAGGGTTTGCTGATTTGGTAAGTAGCACTACTCTGCTTGATCAGATCCTTTTCATGCTTCTATCTACCTTCATACATACTGCAGATACACCTTCTGGTTCAGCAACCAATCACTCTTACACTTAACCAAAATTGCTAACGCTACAGCAAAATAAATCATCGACCTTATAAGAAAAACAATAGGTCGGTAACACATCACAAACCTACAATCTCATAGAGATTTCAAACAAATCAGTTCAAGTATGACCATTGGATTACATAGTAATCATTGCACATTGTTCAAGAAAACCTCGATCATTCCTTGATCACCGTTTCATTGATTCTTGTAGCTCATCATGCGGTTTCCACTTCATGCAATGCACTCACTCATTCCCAAGATAAAATCATTATCTCTTCACAATGAAAACTATTTGAAACTCTTGAAATACAATATGCATACATGGCATAATCATTATTGTTCATCATTTGATCATAAACCAATGCAACTGATTCACCAAGCTCCATCATTTTGGGTTTGGCACATCAATAGGTAGGGTTACTGGTTGATCTCACTGCTTCTTAAGTAATACTGGTTTCCTTCACTAGCTCACCTATCGGTTCCAAAACATCAATGCAATCTTCAATCAAATGCCAACATAAGGAACTTCTACAAAATCAAGATAATGAAGAGAAAGATGCCCTTAAAGAAACATGTCAGAAGATGAGTCAAGAGAATGGTGTCATGAAAAATGAAATGCAATCCCTAACTATGAAGATGTCAAAGGAGATTGAAGGCCGGAAGATGAATAAAGAAAACCTTGGGAGATCTTTGAAAGACATATCTGAAGAATGCGTCCAGTTGGCTCATGAAAATGATGTGTTGAGAACAAAATTAGTGCAAACCCAAAACAATGAACAAGAACTTGAAAGATAGATGATAATCCTAAGAGATGATCTGACAATTGCAAATGAGTACAAGGCTAAATTCAAGGTTAGTTCAGCATAGCTTAATGAACTATTTGAAAGCCAAAGGCAGAACGGAGATTCTAGGGGACTTAGATTTGAACAAGGTCAAAGCTCTGGTACTGCAAATGATGATTAGACATCTGGTATGCAGAATGATGAGAACAATTGGAACTAGAGGACACTGGTAAGGCAACTCAATGCTTACAAATTCAATGGTAGATGCTTTGTTTGTAATAAATTTGGTCATATGGCTAGGAAATTTAGAAATAGAGAAAATCAGAACTATAATTCTACTCCTAGTCAATGTTCCAAATACAATAGGTATGGTCATAGGACAAAAGATTGCAGAATGAATGTAAAATTTCATGCATGTGGAAAATTTAGACATATGGCTAATTAGTACAGGTCAAGCAATTATCCTGGTTATAGCAAAGCAATTCAAAAGAACAATGTTACATGTTATGCATGCAACAAGATTGGACACATAGCCAAGTTTTGTAGAAGCAAAAATCCATCGGTTAGCAATGATGGATCAAATGATAAAGGGAAGGAAAAGATCAATGTAATCCGACAAGATCATACCAACAGATGGGTTAGGAATTTAGATGATCAATCAACAAAACTCAACTGGTAGAGCAGATTGCTCCTACACCGACAGAAAGCTCATCCGATAACTGAGGAAGATGCCTTAGGGGTAGGCAAATTTCATGAAAATCTTGGATAAGCCTCGGGAAGGAGATCTAAAGGAAAGTTCCAGACATTGGAAAAGGTTTATCCGGCATGTAGATGTCCGATCGAGATCTGGTATGTTCCACTGGAAGACATTTATATCAATGATGAATTAGGGTTTCTCAAAGGTTAAAATGTTGAATCCACTTCATTTTTTATCACCTTGCATTCAGAGCGATTAAGAGCGATACAGAGCGAGTCTAAGGTGATTCAGAATGATCAGAAATCTTCATCAGTGATTCCACTAACACTCAGAAGAATTCTCTAGGGTTATTCACCGACAACCATTTCTCAAGTATTTATCACAATCATCTCTCATCATGGAGGCCAGATTATCCTTTGCACCTAATTTCATTGCAAATCCAACTATTGTCAAGGTTAAAGATCGTCACAGGCCAATTTTCAAGCCATGACCGCATATTGCCACCTTGGATGATTTGGTTGGTGTATTTTCATGTGTTCCTAAAGGAGTTGTTTATATGGAAGATGTAAAAGCATATATTAATTGCCACATTGAGGATCTAGGTACTACTGGCATCAAGAATGTGACCATGAATGAGTTGATGGGTGACTCCAGTAAGATCAAAACTGATTATAAGCACATTGAAGATCTAGGGTTTACTGGCATCCTTGATATCCCTGAATTCAAAGATGAGATCATTCGGTATGTACTGAACAGGGTACATGGAGAGTTCATTTTATTGGGCAGACCATATAAGATCACAAAGGGGGCCATTAGGGCCATCATTGGTTTGCCATAGATTGGTCAGTGTTTAGAGAAAAAGATTTCAAATGATCAAGTTAACAAACTCACCGGCACAACTCTGGACTGACGATCGATGAGGGTCAGCACCATCACTAAACGAGACATTAGATTTGGCAACATAATCATTGGGTATAAGGTAACTCAATCCAACCATCTCAATTCTGTTTCTAGCTCCTGCATATATGTCGCACATAAAATTATGAGGGAAAACGAGAAAATAGATCTCTGTGAATGGATAAAAGATGAGTTGATCATTAAACTTGGAAAGATAAAGGAGAGAAAAAGGGGGTATTCAAGTATGGGAATCTCATTGTCAGCTTAATGCTATTTTTCCTTAATGAAACTCCCAGTTTTGGAAAGAGACAATGGGCATTTGACATCCCGGTAGGCAGACAATTGAAGCAATCCATTGCTAGCTTGGGAAGCCTGCGAGATGATAAGGTTTGGGGTTATTTTAAGGCATTTCAGAAAGCAATGAAATTCAGAGAGAGGATTCCCAAACACATTGTTGACATATACTCAACCGAGATCTGCTTTATGGTCAAAAGGGATGAAACCTTAATGGAAGTATTTAAACCCTGGAAGATATGGATAGAGGAGATGGGGTATGAGGTTGATGCTATGATTCTGGATGCTTATTCTAAAATGTTGATTGATGCTCCAATTGATGAGGCTGAAAAGTCTTTTGGTACTGCAAAGAAAAAGGAGCAAGAGGTTCAAACTGAATTCAATCGAAAGAAGAGGGAGAAATAACAAGGTAAGGCCAACAATTTTTTTGAAAAAGTATCCCAAGACATCAATGCCATAATGGAAGTTGTTCCGGCAAAAGGAAGGAAGAGGAAAGAGCCTAAAATCATCATTGCCCCTATTCCATCAGACTCTAGAACTAAAGATGACACTCCTCTAGCATTCAAGAGGCTATTGAGAAAGAAAGGTGATGAGCCTAAGGAGAAGGTAAAGGAGGAGGAAAGGAAGCGACCGGTAAGAAAGGTCACAATCAAGATACCGGCTAGCAAACCTGCAGAGAGGAGACCTGCTCCAAAGAAAAGAGATCCAAAGGAAATATCTCCTACACCTTCTGCACCATCCGGTACTAGCAGAAGAAAGAAGGAAGACATAGACCTTGCTATTGAAACTGGTAATGTATCTATAATCCTTCCTAAGACTTGTGCAGAACTGATAGATGAAATCACGAAGGATGGAATTTTGAAAAATACACAATGCTATTATGAACACTTAGATGATGATGAGCAGAAAGAAATTGAGGAAGCAATTTTGTTACACCTAGATATATATAAGAAGGCTTTAATAACACAGTTGTATAATAATCTAGATGCTAGGAGATTATCCGTTGTAGAGGAGGACAAGCACATAAAAATTCAAGAGTTATTAACTACTTGTGGTGCAATTACTCCAAAAGAGTTGGATATGACCCTTGAGGTTGCAAACAAAATAATTTTCCGTAGCAAGCATAAGATAATTAGCCTTATGGTAGGCAGGGTTAAGGAAATAATCAATGAAACCCACGAGGCATGTGTCAAATTCTTTGTTGACAACCCTGGTTTCTTCTCATCACCGAAAGCTAATCCTAAGACTGACACTACTGGCATCTGGGTTGAAGGGAAAGGCAAAGGTGTAGTGGGTGCCCCACCCATAATTTTGAAAGATACTAAGGAATTGGATGTACAACCTCTAGCATAATCAAATGTACATGACAAAGAGGAGATACTAACAAAAGTAGATATTGTACATATACCGACAAATACACAAAATGTACAAGTTATAGATGTTGAGTACAGTAGTCCTCTGTATCAAAATGTACAGATTGAGGATACAGTTAATGAGGAACTAGCAGTAATAGATACTGCACCAAGTGGCAAAGACATCGATGCAAAAGAGGATGTTATTAAAGAAAATAAACTAGAGAAGGATAAAGAGAGAAATCTTGAAGGTGAAAAAGAAAAAGAAATTCAGACTGAAATAAGTGCTTCTACACAACCATCAGAGAAAAAGGGAGAGGAATTTGGTAGGGAACCGATAGCCAGTACATCTTTGTTGTCAATTGACACCTCCCAGGTAGACCAGAAGAGCATAACTGAGATGAATTCTACATGATGATAGTTTCTCAAAAGATGATGAAGGAAGGGTCAATGGACAAGGGAATAATTGATTAGTCAATTCCAATTTTGCACAAACTTGTCCTGGAGTGCCAGTTTGACAAAGGAGCAAGCCCATCCTGCAAGATCAAAATAACTATTGAGCACATCTCTAAGGATTTTCAATCATTGTAACAAATATCTAACTGGCAGGCATTGGAAAGATTCACTCAAGCTAAGAAAGCCACTTTTGATCAAATGATTGAATCAAATAAGAAACAAATTACTGACAAATTGAAATTAATTGATAATGCTTTAAGGCAATGTACAAATATATACAGAGTGTTGTAATGTCGGATTACTAACTGCAGATATAGTTAAAGGCATTAAAGATACTCAGAATAAAATTGTAGGTATAGTGAATTCTTTTGATGTTTCCAATTCTTTAACTACATCTATTGATGGGCAGATTTTCTTGTTAGAATTTCAAATTTCAGCTCTTGAAAGGGATAGAGACAAAATCATTATGAGAGCTAAAGAGCTCAGAGGATTGGTGAGTCCTCAATTGGACTCCTTGAGTGTACATAAAAAGGAATGGATAAATATGATACAGAAGCCCCCTCCGATAAAGCTTAAGGAGAAAGAGTCTCATGCTCATACACTTAATGGACTTGTATCAGTATCTGACACATTCAAATCCAGCTGGGACACTTATCTAGAGTTTTTGGAGAAAGCCTATCCAGAAATTTTTCAAGTATATTTAGCTTCGGTATGGTGTTTTGGGACACATTCTTTGTACAAAATTTCATTCATTCATTCATTCTTTATCCCAATTTCTAGTGCTTTTTGGCATTGATGTCAAAGGGGGAGGAGTATAGGTGAAAAATAAATCCTTGACATCAAGAGATAAGGAGTATTTGTACATATCATGATAACAGATGACATATTCAGCTCAGGGGGATTAGTCTCAGGGTGAATCCAGCAAATGGAAACCATTATCATTTTTCACATGAGTATTGCTATCAATGCCAAATGGGGAGATTGTTAGCAATTGACACTCATTTGATTGGTTCATATGTTGGCATTGATGGAAACATATTTCAGCTTCATTCTTTCATTTGTTACTTCACCGACAAACACTTCACCAACACTAGCAGGTATCTTCACTGGTAGGAAGGATTCTATGGGTAAGCGGCTCCCAGAGTTGACATCATTTGGAGGCTAGGTACATGTATTTCAAGCTAACATCACTAATGGGTCATTGAAGGATGACATGATTTGCAGATCAGGCGAGGATAATAATAAAAAAATGGGGTACCAATATAGGAGGTTGTCATCATTTGGAGATCTGGCAATCAAAAATTCACTTTTTTATTTATGTATATATGTAATGAGCCGACATGAATAATCATTTTTGTATTATCTATGTAAGTTGACATGAGTCATGAAGGACTGTAAGGGTATATAGGTCAGTTATTATATCATTTTGAGACATGATGTTGTTAGATTAGATCAGTAATGCGAAGATCATGTATATGAGGTCATTTGTGTAAGTGATTAATATTCTGTAATTATCTGTAGATGATTTAGGAGGCTCTCACAGAGCGAAAGTTATTCCAGTATGGGTTTAGGGTTTTAGAACCAGAACAGTCCGAGCTTGAACCAGAACTCAATCAGTCATAGAAGATGCATTAAATGAGTTCAATTTTATGTTTCATTATTCAAAGTGACTATAGTCAGTGAGACTTAGTTGTGTTGAGTAGTGTGCTCTAGGCAGTAAGCCTTCCTACATGTGCAGGCCCCCATATTATGTAATATGTCTTCATATGGCTAGTGAATTGATATTGTGGGTCCCAAATCCCACCATGTTTTTTCCTCTTTGAGGTTTTCCACGTATAAACTCTATGTGTTATGGTGTTCATTTGTGTAATAGGTTCATTGATTGCATTACTTCTTTCAATTATATGTGTACCAGTTTACCAATTGGTAAATGCATATTATAATAAGGTTAAAATTGAACATACCGACAGATCACTGATCCACCCCCCCTCTCTCAGTGTTCTTGGATTCCAACAGGTATTTGATGTGGTTTCAATCATTTATGGTTTTTCATAGGTTTGAGGGGATATGAGTAGCTTTCCAATGCAAAGAGCTTGACTCATAGAATATTCCCTCATCCAATGAATCTTTTACTTTTATTTTAACCTCAATCTCATTGGATTTATAAGTGGATGTTTTCAAAGACTCGGGATCAACATATGTTTGATAAGGAGGTGATTCACAATTGCTAGGAATTGTAGATTCAATCTAAGGATTTAAATTATTACAATACATGAAAGGATTTTGATCCCTTGGTATAGTTATTTCGACACCATCATGTGGGAATTTTATGCATTGGTGATAGATAAAAGGAATGGCGTGCATTTCATGAATCCATGCTCTTCCAAGAAGGATACTAAATATGTCAAGGGGAGATCAAGAACCTACGAAACCACGTACTTTACCATAAGACCCACCCTGATTGGATTTATGTAACTGAACCTTTGGATGAAAGTTCCTCCTCATCGTAGGCTTTGATAGTGATTTTCTTTCTTTGATCTATTCCATTTTTAGAGAAGCCTAGTTCTTTGATTACTTTCAAGGTACAAATGTTGAGACATGCTCCTTTGTCTATTAACACTCTCTTGACCTTAACTTTATGGATAAATATTTTAATATGCAAGGGTGCGTTATGAGGTTGGTGTATATAATCCATCATTTTCCATGAAAGTGAGGATATGAGGGGAGGCTATATGACCCACCATGAATTTGAATTAATCTACATGCAAGTTGGTAGGCACAGTGGTATTGACAAGTGCTTTGTCAAGAATGGCTTTATGCTCAGGGGATAAGCGAAGAAGTTCAAGTATGGAAATTTGTGCGGGAGTTTTTCCTAAATGCTCTAGAAGGTTATATTGTGAAGTTGGGGCTGCAAGTTTAGAACTAGAACCAAGACCTCTGAGGGTAAATGTGCCTCTGTGGGTAACAAAATTATATTTAGGTTTTTTTCCTTTGATTAAAAAATTGTTCACATAATTATTGGATTCACTGATATGGTTTATGCAATAGTCCTCCTGAGCATTATTATAATTAACACCATCACCATATTTAGGAGATTTTCCTTTATCTTTATCATGTTTTGGAAAGGGATTCTTAAACACCTCACAGTTAGAGTTACTTGAAGGAGTATGTCCATCAACTATGATTTTACCCTCATAAAGAATATCTTGTATCACATGTCGAAGCTTATTGCAACTATTTGTCTTATGTCCTTTATGTATGTGATAATCACAAACATGATCTTCATTCCACCATGGAGGTTTACCTTATGGATTGCATTCCCTTATCTCTGGCAAAGTTATAACATCATTTTCAAGAAGCTCCTTTAATGTAGACTCAAGTGACTATCCCAATGGAGTAAAATTTCACTTAGGAAAAGTTCTCTTCTTCTCTTTTCCCTTATCTGAAGAGGAACCTTTAAGATTATAGATCAATTTAGGAACTTTAGAATCAATCTCCATCATTAACAACATTTGTGTTCTTATAAGATTAAAAAAGTGTCTTATTATTGTTGTCTGAACTAGAACTTCCTTTATAATTTTTGTCAATGTATATCTTAATAATTCCAACATCTATAAAATAGCTTGTTCAATTTGAACTCCCATTTCTATCACTTCCTGAAAGGATTATAAACATTTGAGATGAAGTTTCTTTCCAAGTTCTTTGGTCAAATTATGACAAAAAAGATCAACAAGTTTCTTATCAGGGACACTATATGGAACTCTTTTAGTCAAATGTTTCCATCTTTGTAAAAATAAAACAAAAGAATCTCCTTGTCTTTGTTTGGTATTGAAAAGATATGACATAGTCACTTCATGTTCACAATTATATGTATAGTATGAGATAATTTTATCTACCAATTCTTGAAATGATTTGATAGTAGGAGGTAATTTTGAAAACCATTCCATGACACTTCCCCCAAGACTGTGAGAGAATAATCTCATAATGTAATCTCATCAACAACAAATTCCAAAGTTGCAACATAGAATTCTCTCAAGTGATCCTTAGAATCACTTTTATCTCTATAATTATCAAGCTTTGAGATCTCCCAATTGCTGGGAAAAGGTGGCATCTGAATGCTAGGATCAAAAGGATAGGGATAGATATCCTCAATAGAAAACATGTGAGAGTTAGTTTTAGCATTCTTGATAGTATCCAATTCTTGTCGTAATGCACTAAACTCATCCAAAATAGGATCATTTGTGGGTGTTGGTTTTAAATTATTTGTAGAACTCTTGTAATCTGATCTTAAATAAAAAGTTCTATGATCCTCGAATTTATCCTCATTGCAAATTTTAGAGCTTTTAGACTTAAGCTTTTTCATTTGTGAGTAAAGATGCATCAAAATTAGGTGGCATTTTTATTCCCTCATCATCCATGGCTTTGAAATAAGGTTTTTGATTAATTTATGCCACTTTCTTGAATAATTTGAGAAATCATTTATCATGAAGTGCTCTTTCCATATTTGTGGGGTCTGCCTCCTTACCACTATTGTTGCTACTACTAGTAGTTCTACTACTATTTTCATTTTCTTGATCCTGTGGAATATCAACACGTGGTTCTTCCTCATCAAGTGGCTCACGATGTTTTCCCTTTTCGTATTCCTTTCTTATTTATTTCATTTTTCTTTCATGATCTATTTGCAGTTGTTCCATTCTCAATTGATATCTAGTCTTAGGTAACATGATTGATAATTTTGATCTTTGACCTATATGACAATGTATATGAGACTCAAATTTTGGATGAAATGCAAGTTCTAGAATGCAAAGACAACCTAAAGAGTGTAACATAAGGAGACTCCAAATGGATTATGAAGACTAATATGAGGTTTGGACTGACTTAAATGATGACAAAATTGAAGTAAGATAAAGGTAAGTGTACCTGCAAGAACACACATACAACACTAAAATAAACTAATATGCAAATCATGGGCATTTTAACTCTATTACCTTCATATCTTCAAGATCTGACAATGAATAGTTATGCTCTCAGATATTTTAGCACTTAACACAAAAAGATATGAAGAATGGAAGAAAGTGATTGAAAGGTGATCAATGATGTCTCAAGTATGCAAAAAACAAAATAGAATTACGACCTCCAGATTGCAAGAAGTGAGAGACTCGAAAGAGGGGGGAAGAAATGCATTTATAGGCATCCTCATGAAGGAATTTTATTATGGGAGGAATGCGGGACAAAAGGAAGGAAGTTGGAGATAAATGTTATCCCACATTCATTAAGTGAATGTGATTAGGGGAGGATGAAGGAGATAAATAGAGTGGGTTTGTGAAAGGATTAATGAATATGTGTGTGCGAAGTGGTGAAGATTAAGAATTTATAAGAATGGATTCATTAAAGAAGAGTTTAATGAATTGATTAAAATGAGAGAAATACTAAATGATATCCATTTAATTAATAGACCAATTATGGTAATGTATGAGGGCATTGTATTGGAATTTTTTATGTGTCTACATTATTATTCTAAAATTGACTTGTGGGTTGCATAATTTTTCAATTGTAATTTCAGTTCTAATTATTATGAGATGTTATGTTCAAATTTAGAGGCATCTAATATTCAATATCACAATTCAAATTGCTTAATTAATTGGTTAATCAATCATTTTTACAAAGAATTACATTGCTTAACCATAGTTTTTACATCCAATTTTCTTTCCTTTGTGCATGAGTTTTGTTACCATTTGTCCTGTTAGACAATTCAAATAACTGGAAGACAACTGAGAGAGGGGGGGGTGAATCAGTTGTCACCAGATTAAAGAAACCTTAATCAATTACAATTTTAATACCAAAACCCAAAAGATCAATACCAGAATGCATAAACTAATTGCCAAAATAACAGATAAACCAATTAAGCATAAACAAAAATCAGAGAATAAATATCATCCACATGACATCAAGATTTGTACGTGGAAAACCCAATAAAGGAAAAAACCATGGTGGGAAGCCTACCCACAGTCTGATAATACATCTACACTAAGTATGTGATTACAAATTGAGGGGCTTGCACTTGCAGGAAGGTCAACATCCTAGAGCACACTGATCATCACAAAAGGAGTCTCACTGACTAGATAAAAATCTAGACTACAATCTGGAAGAGAGAATGAACTGCAAAGATAACATCTCTTATGCCTGAGTACAGTTTCAGTTAAGCTCAATACTAGAGGACTAAATCCTCTTACATAAACCCAACTCGATCACCAATAATCGACCAAATCCTTTGCATGAATGATTATTACATTATTCACTCCTTACATATCCATATCCCTTACTATACTATCTACAATGAGATCTTACATCATATATATACAAACCCTCGACCACAAACAATAAGGTCATCCACCAGACAATAAAATAATTACATAATTACAAAACATGTCGGCCTGAGACCTAATAAATAATATACAACCCATAAGACATCCCAGAAACACATCCAATCCACACGTTACATTAAGTCAAACCATAACCTAGATAAACTGGGACCCAATTAGGTCCACACATGCTAAAGTAATGATCCCAATCAACCAAGTCTCGAACATGATCACCATCAACATCCCGAATCTTTACTAGAAGTCACACCAACAACACTTATGCATAACATCAAAGATCTTCAATAAAGCTCTATTTAAATGGGCAACTTGCAATTGTAGGAGAATGGGAGTAGATGAGTTATTTTTAAATAATTATTGGTTTATTTAAAAAGGGGATTTGATTTGGGGATTTATGATTTTCAAATAAATGTTCAATTTATTTAAATAGGAGGAAAGGGGTGAATATTAAATAAATTCGATCCATTTAATAACTTGGACTATAGTTAGTAATCAAATAAATTGATGAAATTTATCTAATTAGAATAGTAGAATAGGCCAAGGTTCGAATTAATTAAATGTTAATTTAATTAATAGATGAATATTAGTATATTGAATAAATATTAAATATTTTTAATTTGTGGACAAATTTATGTGTCTACATCATCTATTTTTAGAAACTCGCTATTCTTAAACACCCTTCTAGCCTTCCAAGCCCTAATTGACATGCATATGGTTTTTTGGCCATAACTCGGTCATACAAAGTCAAAAGTGTGTAAACAAGATATCGTTGGAAAAATGGTTTAAGCATCAATCTGAATATACAGGTAGTTTTATCAAATTTTGTACCAATTTTCTATTCTAGGCCTCCAAAGTAAGCCTCCAATTTTGCACTTTCAGGACCATATTGTGGATATTCAGACTCCATTTTTTAAAACCAGACATTATCAAAAATCTCTCAGAGTCCTCAATTAGGATCTCGGTTCCCTTTCTATATATTTTTTATCAAGTACTTAAGTATTTCAATCTTTTTCTTTTTGAGATCCTTTCTTGGAATACATACAAATCAAGTCTCTATTTGTATCGAAGGTTTCTATTTTGTAGCATTTTGGGGATCATCTTGAGGAGTGTATCATGTATAAGGTTTGTAGATATAAATATTGTAGGATCAATCAACATGGGCATGAATTATATCCTAATTTCTCACATAATGTCTTTCATATCTTTCTTGAGAGTGCATTGAAATCTCAAGTTGCTCCTTCTCCACTTGGAGAGATAGTTGTTGTACCTTCATTAATTGAGACTTTTATTCCTATTAAGTAGGATGATTCTTCTATTTGTATTCCTAATTAGGATTCCTATTTGACAAACCTTGCTTCATTATTTATGGAGTCTCACATTTTAGATTTAGAGGACACATTTGAGGGTTATCTCTCCTATTTGATGACATTCATAGCACAACTATTGTTACATCTTGTTTGCCTTTGGAAATTATTCAAAATTAGTTTCCATTGGTTCCATATTTGTCACCTTCTATTGTGTTTGGGAATGTACTTGATGAGTTTGTGGCATCTTCATATCCTAGGACTTGGTGACACATGAGCATTTTTCAAAGGCATCATCATATATTTGGATTTGGATTCCTACATCTTCTAGTTTATGGGAGTGGCTTCTCCTATCTCCAGTGGATTTGTTTCTTCCTAAGGGGAGAAATGTTGTTTACATACAGTGGATCATGTTCTATCTTTAGGCATTCATCATTGGCATAAGAGATACTTCTTTCTTGGGGCAATTCATATCCTCATTTTCTCCCTCTTATGGGGGAGGACATACATTGTACTATAATGATAGAAGCAATTCTTGGGGGGTCACATTGTCTCCTCCTTTCCTTCTTTCTCTAGTATTGTTATTATATTTTATCTCTTTTGGAGAGGGGTTTTTTCCCAGTAGGTTTTTCTCCTTTTCTACATTTGTGAGAGTTGCATTGCTCTGCATTGGTTTGTACATGAGTACTTGATCAAGCCTAGTTTTTGAGACTCATTTATGCTTGTATTTTGTGTTTATCATTAGCTTTTTAGCTACTCCCTAAGTTAATATTAGGGGGGCGGGGTGTTGGAGTAATTAGGACATTTATATAATTATTTATTAATTAGGTCTTTTAATAACTTTTTTCACTTAAGCTAGAAAATTAGGTGCTTTTTTCATCTAGAGTTTTCTTTTCTAGCTTTAGTTCAAGTTGTAGTTGAGCTTAATTTATCTCCTCATATTTTTTCTTCAGTTCTCCTATTTTATGATTAGGGCATATGCTTCTTTCTATAAATTCATTCATTCATTATAAGCAAGCATCTCCAATATTGTATCTCCAATCAATTGAGTGTGCTATAATATGAAATTTCTCAACTTGTTATAGAGCATACAATATTTGCTTGATCTATTTTGTGTGATAGGTGTTTTAGGAAAATGATTCTTGGTTATCGTGGTTGTATTGTCAAATTCTACAACACATATTTGTTAAGGCTTGTAATTAGGCTTGGATGACAAGGTTGAGACTTGACAACTTCATTTCCCTCCTTTTTACATGTTTTTTTCCTCCAATCCGGTTTCTCAACTTCCTCGTCATTAGTTTTGCACGTTATCAAGTGGGTATTTGTAAAATTACCACCATAATTTCACATGTACGTTAATCTTTCTAACCACATCTTTTTTTTAGATTTGCACAACATTAACATATTAATTTTTAATTTCTTTTACCAATATTTCCATAGTTCTTAGAGACATATGTGTACCATTTTTTTTTATAACTTTTGACCTACTTCTCCAAATTTGAAATATATTATTGTTTATAACACTTCATTCTTTACACTTCCATTTTTTTTTTCATTTTTTTTTTTGGTGCAAGTTATGTGACCCACACGAACAAATATCTAATTTTCAGGATGCGTCCACTTTGAAAATCATTAAAAAAAAAATACTTAACAAAAAATTACAAAAAGCCACACAAATTCTAGTATTCACTCTTAGCTATCTTTCTACCAAAAGGTTTTTCAAAATACTAAATGCAACTATAACTTTTTTGACTTGCACACCAGACACTATGTTACATTTTGCTGAAAAAATAAGAACACTTTTATGTACAAGAAGGATTTGATCCTCTTAATCTTATTTACTTTTTAAAAACTTTAGTAGTTTAAAAACTAGTTTTAGAGTACTACAATTCTTGTTCTTTTGGTATCTTCAAATTTCGAGTGCACGAGTCTCAAATTGCTTCTTTATGTTTAGGTTTAGTAGATTTTAGAAAAGAAATTGGCTACTTTTGACCCCCTTTTTTTCACCATCTTGGTGCACATACCCATTGGTCATTTGTTTTTCTTAATTATAACAATGCAAGAGCTATCTAGGGCTTTATTTCATGCTAATTCAACTCGCCTTGGAACCAACAATTGTGAAATAAAAAAAAAGAGGTGAAGTTTATAATTTTTATGTATAGTAGAGTGTCTCCATGATATTTTTTTATTAGTATAGAGGAATCTTCTAGTTTCAACTAGGTTTCTCTCTTTGCCACATTCGTTGGCATTAGTGTAATGTTGGATTTAATTAATGTGCCAATATTCTAATGCGTTGTAAACTTTTTGTTAGTCTTTTTCATATTAAACATGGGTTTATATAGTTTTGTGATGAATTATGTAAATGCACGTATCATTATTCTTTAGTTTTACTTTGCTTTTATTTTGATAAACTATAAATTTGATGCCATGTGGATAGACACCAATCTTGAGAAATAAAGATTCAATCATACACCCTTAAAAGAATAAACATTTCACAAATAAAGTATGAGTTAGTTCTATTTTCATGTAGTTCATGATTTAGTAGTCTTTAAATGAAAAATATTTGTTGTGAGCTCTATTATACAAATTATTTGTGAATCATGTCTTTACACCCACATCTACTAATTTTTGCAATGATTATTACACTAGCTATATAAGAGGTCATTTTTGTAGTTGGTTTGCCTTTAGCCCAATGACAATCTATGGGGTTAAAATTACCTTGGAAACAATTGCAAAATTTTTAACTTGCAAAATATTTTTGTATTTTAATCCTACTTAAGATACCTCTAAGACTATCCTCTTAAGCCTAGTTGAGACCAAAGTGTAGGAGAGATTATCCACTCTCATTCATTAGGCTTAAAACTACTATATAATCTACCAATGAACTCTTGTTTTACCTCATGAACGATATCTCTACCCTTGATCGTAAATATATGTTCTAAAATTGTGGACCAACATTTTTGGGAAGTATCACAATCAATTGACCAATACAATGATCCTATATACAATGAACAATCCTAAATTGGCATAGTGTAGTCTTTTATAATCCAATTTGTCATGACCCTTACCTTTTTGTTGACTTTAAGGATATATGGTATTGAGAAATACATCAAGACAATTGCTTGACCATGAGACTGTTGGAATCCAAGAACACTGAGAGGTGGGGGGGGGTGAATCAGTGTTCTACAGGTATGATCAATTTTAACCTTATTAAAACATGCATACACCAACCGGTATATCGGTACATAAAGAATTGAAAGAAGTAAAGTAACCAATAAGACAATCACATAAAGGAGAACCATAACACATAGAATTATGCATGGAAAACCTCAAAGAAGAAAAACCATGGTGGGATTTGTGACCCACAATATCAATTCACTGGCCATATGAAGAGATATTACAAAATATAAGGGGCCTGCACTTGCAAGAAGGCTTACAGCCTAAAGCACATTGCTCAATCACAAAAGGAGCCTAACTGACTACATATAAATCCAGACTACAATTCAGAGAAATGAGTGAACTGCTAAGATATCATCTTTTATGCCAGAATACAGTTTCGGTTAAGCTCTGTCTATTTTGGTTTGAAACTCCTAAACCCTTTTACCAGAATAAACCTTACATAAATATCCTCACATATATGATCTCTCTGATATATTTCGCATCTCCTTCATTATTTCCTTCTTAATACATATTCGCATCATATCACATTCATCAAAATGATCTAACCATCTAACCTATATACGTTATACAATTTATCATGCCTTATGTCGACTTACAAAGATAATTACAATATCAAACTACATGTCGGCTAGATAACATAAATACATGAATATCAAAAACAATTGTTGATGTCGGATCCAAAAGATGTCGGCCTCCAATACCTAAACCATGTCATTCTGCATTGTTGGTAACCTGAGAATTCTTTCCATCATGCCGGTGAAGTGCCTATCGGTACACAACTAACCCAAAACATGAAGCCGAAACAAGATATCATGTTGCCATCAATGACAACATAGTGAAACCAACCAATTGAGTGTCAATTTCCAACAATCTCCCCCTTTGGCATTGATGGCAACACTCATGTGAAAAATGATCATGGTTTCATCCTGAATTTGCTCCCCTTGAGTTGAATATTCATCAATACAAAATACTCCATACTCCCCTTAATGTATACAACTCCCTCTTTTCTTTTTCACATATATATCACTCCCCCTTTGACATCAATGCCATCAAAATTTCCAAAAAGAATGCCAAAGATCCAAAACTGGGACAAAGAATGAAAGATATTGTACAATGAATATCCCAAAAATCTCTTACCGAAGCTTAATATATTTGAAAATATCTAGGTACATACCTTCTCCAAAATCTCAAGATAAGTATCCCAACCAGATTTGAAAGTGCCTGAAATAGATGCAAGTCCATTTAGCATATGGGAAAATGACTCTTTCTCATTTAGCTTTGTTGGTGTGGGCTTGCCAACCATATCTATACACTCCTTATGTACATTGAGTGAATCCAACCGGGGACTCACCAAACCTCTTAGACTTCTTGCTCTTCTTATGATTTTGTCTTTTTCTTTCTCAAGAACAAAAATTTGAGCTTCCAAAACCAAAATTTGACCATCAATGGATGTAGTCAATGAATTCAATCCACCAAAATAATTAGCTATACTTGCAATTTTCTCTTGGAATTCCTTAATCTTCTTATCCAAATTAAATGTAAGAGTGTCTATGTTACAACATACTCTGTATATATTTGTACATTGCTTCAAAGAGTTATCTATCAATTTCAATTTCTCATCAATTTCCTTTCTCTCAGACTCAATCATCTAATCAAATGCAACTCTTTTAGCCTGTGTGAACCTCTCAAGTGCTTGCTAGTTTGAAATCTGTTGCAAGGATTGGAAATCCTTTGAAATATGCTCTATAATTGTCTTAAGCTTGCCAGATGGGCTCACTTCTCTGTCAAACTTGCAATCTGGGACTAGTCTGCGCAAAACAGTGATAGACTGATCAATAATCCCATTATCCATAGATCCCTCCTTCATTAATTTTTGTGCAACCATCATCATGAGTTCAATAGAACTCATCTCGATTATGTTTTTCTTTACAACCTGTGAGGTGTCAATTGACAACAATGATGGACTCACTATCAGTTCCCTACCAGATTCCGCTTTCTTCTCCTTTGATGTTTTATCCGTTATAGCTTCCTCACTTGCACCGGTGGCTTCGCCACTTGGTGCGGTCTCAGTAACTGTTGGTTCCTCCCCAGGAACTGTAACCTCATCCTATACATTTGTATCTAGAGGACTATTGTCCTCAACATTAGTATCCTATACATTATCAACCTTTACACTCTTTGTATTTGCCAGTATCTCAACATTTGCCTATACATTTGTATCTATCGGCGGCTTAATTTCCACTATCTTAATGTTTTTCAAAATTGAGGGTGAAGTACCCATAATACCCTTTCCTTTCCCTTCAACTGGGATGTCTGCAATGTTTGTCTTAGATTCTAGTGAAGTAAAGAAACCACATAGATAAACATAGATCCTAGGTTTATCAATAATTCATCTAACATCCAACCACATAGATCCAATTTCTCATTTTCTTTCATCATCTTATAAGTTGCATAAATGCAGGAGCTAGAAACAAAATTCAGTCAGTTTGACTGAGTTACCTTATAACCGACGAGCATGCTACCGAATCTAATGTTGATTCTCATGGATCACCTATCTGATGTTGTGCCAGTAATCTTGTTGACATAATCATTAGAAACCTTCTTATCTGGATGTTGCCCAACCTGTGGTAAATCGATGAGTGCCCTGATGGCTTCCTTGGTGATCTTGTATGGTATGTCCAACCAGATAAACTCTCCATGTACTCTGCTTAAAACATTCCTAACTATTTCATCTTTGAATTCTGGAATGTCCAGAATGTCGGTAAACCCTAAGTCTTCAATGTGCTTATATTCAGGTTTGATCTTTCCAGAATTTCCAATTAGCTCGCTCATGTACATGCCTTTTTATATCAGATGTCCCCAAATCCTCAATGTGATAGTGTATGTATGCCCTAACATCTTCGACATACACAACTCCTTTCGGAACATGGGAAAATGCTCCAATCGAGTCTTCCAGGGTAGCCACATGCGAATATCTCTTGAAAGTTGGCCTGGGATGGTCCTTGACCTCAACAACAGTCAGATTTGCAACAAAGATAGGAACAGATGATGATCCCACTTCCATGATTAAAGATACGTACCTGTTAATCGTTGTCGGTGAAACCCTAACAAACTCTTTCAGTCATCGATGAAATCGCTCAAGAAGATATTTGTTCACACTGAATCGTCTTTAATCGCTTTGAATGCAAGGTGATAAAAAATGAAGTGGATTCAACCTTTTAACCTCCAAGAAAAACCCTAATCTGTCATTGATATCAATGACTTCCGGTGAAAGATACTGGATCTCGAACAAACATATCCATGTCGGATAAGCATCTCCAATGTCTGGAACATCTTCCAGAACCTCTTCCCGGGGCATATGCAACATCTTCATGAATTTTTCCTACCCCTAAGGCATCTGCCTCAATTACCAATTGAGCTTCCTGTCGGTGCAAGAGCAACCTCCTCTGCTAGATAAGTAATCGATGCATTCCCATCTACAGATTGATCTTCAGTCTTCCTGACCCATCTCTGGGTATGATCTTACCGGATTTCATTAACCTTCTCTTTTCCTTTCTCATTTGATCCTCTATTACCAATTGTTGTATTTCTACTTCTACAGAATTTAGCAATATGTCCAACCTCATTACATGCATAACATGTAACATTGTTCCTTTTAATTGTTTTGCTAAAACTAGTATAATTGCTTGATCTACATTGATTAGCCATATGTCCAAATTTTCCACATGCATAACATTTTACATTCATTGTGCAATCTTTTGTCTAATGACCATACTTATTACATTTAGAACATTGATTGGGAGCAGAATCAGGGATTTGATTTGCTTTGTTTCTATATTGCCTAGCCATGTGACCAAATTTATTGCAAACAAAACATCTACCATTAAATTTATAATCATTAAACTGCCTTACCGATGCCTTATGGTTTTAATCTTCATTACCAGTACTAGAACTTTGTCCTTTCTCAAATCCAAGTCCACTGCAATCTCCATTCTGCCTTTGTCTCTTCAATAACTCATCTAGTTGTGCTAAACTAATCTTGAATTTTTCTTTACACTCACTTGCAATAGTCAGATCATCTCTCAGAATTATCATTTGTCTCTCAAGCTCTTGTTCATTACTCTGGGATTGTACTAAATCAGTTCTCAACATATCATTCTCACGAACCAACCTACCACATTCTTCAAATTTGTTCTTCATAGATACAACAAGATTTTCTCCCTTTTTCTTCCGAACCTCAATCTCTTTAGACATTTTCATGGTTATAGCTTGCATTTCATTTTTCATGACCAAGTTTTCCTGACTCAACTTCTAACACTGTTGCTTAAGTGCATCTTTCTCTTGATCATCCCGATTTTGTAAAAGTTCCTTCCTCCTAGTTTGAACAAATGACAACCTCTCTCGTAGGACAAGAATGAATTCCTTAGCAGAATTCAATTCATCTTGTAGCTTTAAGTTCTTCATCCTTTCAACATCATAATCTTCAAGTGCCATCTCAAGTTGCTTTTCCAAACCCATATCCATGGATTTCGGATTCACGATCTCCCTCAAGCTGTTAAACTTCCTCTAAGGCACAAGGCTCTGATACCAATTGTTGGAATCCAAGAACACTGAGAGGGGGGGTAAATCGATGTTCTACTGGTATGATCAGTTTTAACCTTATTAAAACATGCATACACCAACCGATATACCAATACATAAAGAATTGAAGAAGCAAAGCAACCAATAAGCCAGTCACATAAATGAGAACCATAACACATAGAATTATATGTGGAAAACCTCAAAGAGGAAAAACCACGGTGGGATTTGTGACCCACAATATCAATTCATTGGCCATATGAAGAGATATTACAAAATATAAGGGGCCTGCACTTGTAGGAAGGCTTACAGCCTAGAGCGCACTGCTCAATCACAAAAGGAGCCTCACTGATTACATATAAATCCAGACTACAATCTGAAGAAATGAGTGAACTCCGAAGATAACATCTTTTATGCCAGAATACAATTCTGGTTAAGCTCTGTCTGTTCCGGTCTGAAACCCTAAACCCTTTTACCAGAATAACCTTACATAAATATCCTCACATACATGATCTCTTTGATATATTTTACATCTCCTTCATTAAATTTCCTTCTTAATACATACTCATATCATATCACATTCATCAAAATGATCTAACCATCTAACCTATATACCCTATACAATTTATCATGCCTTATGTTGGCTTACAAAGATAATTACAATACCAAAATACATGTTGGCTAGATAACACAAATACATGAATATCAAAAATAATTGTCGATGCCGGTTCCAAAAGATGTCGGCCTCCAATACCTAAACCATGTCGGCCTGCATTGTCAGTAACCTGAGAATTCCTTCCATCCTGTCGGTGTCGATGTCGGTGCCGATGAAGTGTCTACTGGTACACAACTGACCCAAAACATGAAGCCGAAACAAGATATCATGTTGTCGTCAATGACAACATAGTGAAACCAACCAATTGAGTGTCAATTGCCAACAGAGACTTGAGTTCTCCTAGGTTAGCCTCTTGATTGGATGGCTTATGGGCATGACAAATGTTGGCAAATAATAAGTAGGTGTACAAATGTTTTAATGACAATTCTAATGCAAGTATTGTTCCTTTTTGTGCATCAAATCAAAGTTATCTTATTAAATGCTCTATGATGTTCTAAGGTTTAAAATGATAATCAAATATTTTTTGAGATGGTTTAATTGCTTATATAAATGTCTTTAACTACCAAGACATAACAAGTCATTGTGCAAATGTGTAGTAAGTCAACTCCTAATGACTATAAAGAAAGGGTGAGAGTTTGCAATCAATTTTTTCTAGCATATTGGAAAAACACCTAAAGTAAATTGATGTAAATTTTTAAGTAGAGATTAAGATTATAAAACTCAAGCTACTAATATGAATGTACACAAGTGATATTAATAGAATAGAAATAAAATCAAATAATTAAAAAATATTTGAAAATAAAAATAAAGAAAAAGTAAACATAACACAATAGTATACCCTATATAACTATATTAAAACCATTCTCTCAAAATAAAATCCAAAATCAAATGTGAATGGGCATGGGTATGCAAATTTCACCATTACAGCCAGTTTTGGGTTGGAGTGATCCAAACATCCTATAAGATATGTAGGGTTCACGAGTATAAGCCCATAATTTTATGTTACTAAGGAATATTGCTCTAGTATTTCACTCATTACAAGGCAATTGGAAGAATCAAAGGATGAACTCTTCCAGTCAAATCTCAAGGATTCATGGAACCAAAAAAGAAATGCATTTACCATTACAATCGAGGAAGTTTATCTTGACTTCCATTTCCCAGAAGTCTTTTAAATACTTCTCATTCCTTCCATAAGATCTTGGTAACAGCATTACGAAGCAAAACTTCATTTTTAATAATATTTATTAGGTTGATAAAAAATCTCATGCTTGTGCTGTACGCCAACTACCAGAGAGGAAAATTCTGCCATTGTTCCATTGATGTGATTGAAATGAAGTTCTAAGCGTTAATGCAAGCCTGAATTGACGTTCTTAACAGCAGCATTGTGAATCAAAGACCACTGAAAATCTACATGGCCTGATAGAATCTCCTTCCACTTTTTCCCGGATTGATAGCAAAAGATATCATGATGAATAAGTTTGGAAAGTCTAGTGGTGTTTCAGTTTCAACTCCTGAATCAGAGCTTGAGAAAACAATATGGAAATGGTAATATTCTAATCCCTTCACCGTTCAGGTCATGAAGATAGAAAGTCTTTGTGTGATATGGGTCATCTCTATGGAAAGTGATAGGCTTGATCTAGATTCTGGAAGTTAATAAGAAAACATTGTTTAATCTGATATGAGTTTTTATTCCTCCAAAGATCCATCTCTCAGTAGGAGTAATTGACAATCATGATTTGTTCAGATATTATGTTGTTGGGTCTGAGGGATTTTCATGCAATAGTAATGTCCAAAATAAAAAGAGAAGTTATTAGTTATTGTAAGAATTCTCCGTTTGCACCAAAAGAGAAGTTATCAGTCATGCATTCTATAGATTTAATAATTCGGTCTAGTGGGTTTTTCTTTTAGGTGTGAAGCCACTGGATTACCTACAACAGTTACAGTTCACTTGGAAAATCGCTGTTACAGACTCCATAAGGTGATGACAATATTTTAATGTAGTTTTAATTTGATTTGAGACTTAAATCTGCTTTCAGGGTATGAACTATGAATGAGTTATTTGTGTACAGTTTCCTCTTGTTTCCAGGAGTGGCTACCTGAAGAGGAAGTTGTCAGAATCCTCAGAAATTGTGTTACCCAAATCATGTCCTGCTGGGGTTGAGATCTTCGAACTTGTTGTTCTGTTTTGCTATGGCTCCACCATTCTTATGGACCCATTAAATGTTGCAGCCTTGAGATGTGCAGCTGAGTTTTTCGAAATGATAGAAGAGTTTGGAAGAGGAAATCTATGTGAGAGGAGTGATTTGTATCTTACTCAGGTGGTGTTACAGAGCTGGGAAGACACACTGATTGTGCTTCAGAAATGCCAGTGTTTGCTACCCTTGGCAGATGAGCTTCTTGTTGTGAGCAGATGCATTGAATCACTTGCTTTCATGGCCTGCATGGAGGTTCTTGATCCAGAGCATACAAGAACGAGATCTGCAATGGCGGCTGAATGTCAGTTCTGTAGTGAATTAAGTACAAGTTTCAGAGAAGCTACAGCTAAAGACTGGTGGATTAAGGACCTGTTGGTACTTCCTTTCCAGCTTTTTGAAAGGATAATAGCTTCCATGCGGAGACAGGGGATGAAAGAAAAATATGTCAGCCCTGTAATAATTATGTATGCAAACAAATGGATTCTCTCCAACAGGCGTCATAGTGGGAATAGTACACTGAAATGTAGATGGCTGGAAGGCATTATAAAGCTGCTACCATTGGGAAGAAGATCTAATGTAATACCCATTCATTTTTTGTTTTCCTTGCTCTCTGAAGCGTTGATTTGTGGATCTAGCAATGAAAGTAACGCCCAATTACAAGCTAGGATTGCTTCTCAGCTAGACCTTGCAACTATTGAAGACTTTCTGTTGCCTATGCCCATGGAAATCAAGAGCAATACCAGTATTGCATTCAGCCCTGAAGTTGAAAGCATGAGAAACATTTTTTCCATGTTCATTGCTCAAGAATATATCAATTGCAAAACGGATGAATCTGCTGAGTTCAGTTTGGGATCTGAGGAAGCACTAGAACAGAGCTCTAATAGTTGTTGTAGCTTTAATAAGAATACAGTATCAACTGTTGCTAGTATGTGGGATGAGTATCTGGTTCACATAGCATTTGATGCAGGGTTAAGCCCGAGCGAGTTTTTGGAGCTTGTAGAAATCATACCAGCATCTGCTCGGTGTACTCATGATATGCTGTATAAAGCAGTCCACACATATTTGATGGTAAGGAACTCTGTTTGACCCTCAAAACAATATCAGCAAGCATTCTAAGAACTTATCTTCTTTAAAGATTAGATATACAGTTAATCAGCAATTTCTGTGTAAGAAATTTGTGGAGAACATACAAAGAAATTTCTTAAATGCCCAATACTTGTAAAATAAACTAATTTTCACACTAGAGCAACCTACAACATGCTAGTTCAGATTTTTCATTCATGCCTTAGAAGTCTGATGTCATGCAGGAAACAAAGAGGTTAGGATGGAAAATCATTCAGACAACACCTCATTAAAAAGGATGAAAATTTAGAATGAATACAGATGTGGTTTTTTTTCTCTTTTTTAGTTCAGAATCATTTTGATGATGGATCATGAAATGTAATCTTAAACATTGGTGCAAGAACTCGCACAATTTAATCCAAAAACAGCAACAATCAGCATTATGAATTGTGCAAATTAATATCATTATTCTTGAAAATTAATACCATTATTCTTTGAACTGTTTATATGTAATGCTTATGAATTTATGGTGGTTATGTTCCTTGATTACAGGGAAGATGTAGATAAAATTCATTTGATCTTTCATTGTTCTAATGAACATTTCAACTGGCAATATCCACTCCTCTTGAAATGGACGCATGACAATTGAAAATACTATAGAATGCGATATAAAAATTTAAAGCAAATATACCACAAATTAACTGTACAACTCTTATGTCTTTCATTAGGGTTTCATTGTTCAATGTTCTGATGACAATTTGCTCAAAATTACTTCGTTCAATTTCTTTTATACAGACTTTTAAGGAGTTTGACAAGTAGTTTGTTTTGAAATGTGCAGGCACATCCTGAGATCTCTCAGCAAGAGAGGCAGACTGTATGTAAACATCTGAGCTGCCAAAAAATGTCACAAGAAACTTGCATGCATGCAGTTCAGAATGGGCTCATGCCATTAAGATTAACAGTCCAAGCCATGTTCATTCAACAGCTCCATACCCGTCAAGTCCTTCGATCCAACAGTAACATGAGCAACTGCAGCAGAAGCATGAGACTAGACAGCACCAAAACATCTGATTACTATTCTCAACCCAATTTCTTCTCACAGGAGCTGAGTTCCACAGCAAAACCTAATGAAAACAATACCCATGAAGAACCATTGCCCTTTGGGCTTCTCCTCAAAAGGGATGCAGCATTTCGCCAAGAAGCAGCCATGAGAGCAGATTATGAGGCCACAAGCTTCAGGCTCCAGAATCTAGAGCAAGAGCTCGTTTGCATGAGAAAGAATCTTCAACAGAACAAAGACAATAAAAAACACAGGCACAACAAGGACACCCATACAAATTCCTCGGTCAAATCTGAGAGCTTCAGAATCTCTATCACGGACAAATATTTAGACACCAAATGCAGGAGAAATTTTCTTGTTACTTCTTCCAGTTGTGGAAAATGGTTCCTTCGTACAGATTTTGTTCATAAAGTAGTGGAAGCATTTCAAAAGATCAGCATTTTCAACCTGAGCCATCATCATGACAAGGACAAGAAATGTTCACAGTCAAATCAAAAGAAAAATTCATTTGGTCTACCATTGAAATCTTCTTCCCAGACCAAATTCCAATGACTTCCAAGGAAGTCTTATCTCTTGAAATATGTAGTTCTATATTACATTTACAAATTATAGTTGGTATTGAGGTATGAATGTGGCATTACAGATGATGCGTACACAGGAAACTTCTTCTTCAAGAATTGGGTCAGGTACCAATGGAATTACTCTCATATTAGACTAGTTATAAAAAGATAATTCTCGATGTAGGCATGTATGTATATAGGTATCTCTGCCCAAGCCTAAACTGCCAAAAAGGTTTTTGCTTCTCCCAATGGAGATTTCTCTCGTGCCAATATCGAATTGGGAGATCTAGAGAATAAAAAAGTATTAGATTTCTGTGTTCTTGTGTTGGGATTATAACATTGAGTGATCAATTCACTCCAACAGGAGAATCAGATTACCGTAACAATACAGTTCTGATTTTTATTAGCATCCGTGCAACTGAAATAGGAGGGAGGGGACGTTTGTCTACTAGCTAGTATATTAAATATGCGGTGAATTTAACAATTTAGCTTAGATATTAGAGCCAGGACAAAAATGCAAATTTTCCTTGATTTCAAAGTAGAATGAAATATTTGATGTTGGGAAGAGGAGAAGAATTTGACTATTCCACATGCTTGTCATTCATTTCAGGTTGATATGAGATGAAATGGAAATTGAAATGAATTTTTTTTTACCGTCTACTACATTATGTGATTTGTTTTTGGGTTTGTTAATGACCTACAATATATGAGGTTGTCTCCTATTCTATAGAGGAACCATTTAATTGTGCTACAAACGAAATGTACATACTTTATTTTCATTGGATCTTAACACAAGTCCCTATGGAAATGAACAAATTGAGATGATTGAGTTTAACAAGTTTTGCAAACCTTGATTACCTTTGTTCTTGTTGTCTTCATCCTCATAGCTATGCTTTTACATGAGATTTATGGTTATATTTTTTTTTATGTTTTTTGTTGATTTAAACACAAAGTCTATAGATCTTTTGTACTCGCAAAGGAGACTTTTTTTATGTTCGTATTTACAATGAAAAAATTGAGTGGTGTTGAGGAACATTAGTTGGTGCTTGCTATGCTATGTTTTTTCACTTAATCAAGTCTCATTAATAAATTCAATAAAATTTATAGAAGTTGGAAGACAACACCCAATGAATATAATGACATTACTGTTGGGATGAATTGAGACTTGAACAAAATATAAAGGGTGATGCAATGATCTAGTGTGTAACTACAACTCGTTGATAACAAACTTGAGGTAACTAAAACAACCAGTGCAAAAACTTGTAATGACATAGGTATGGGTGATTTTGAGTCGCAATGCTAACAACAAATGATTCTAAATGGTGAGGAGTGGTTCTCTAAGAGTAATGATGAATGACTTAAGATGGTAATGAACTATAAGCAATGCCATTTTATACACATCTTAAGCACATAGTTTACAAGTTTTGACAAAAAATTTGACTTGTAACAACTAGTTGAAACTAAACTAGCTTGGCCTTGAGGTAAAAAATGACTTTTGAAAATGATGGTCAATCCCATGTGTGTAGTTTTGAGTTGAGTAATTTGTACAAATAATTCAAAATTTGTACATAATAAGACATAGGATCCAATAGTCCAAAAGTTGTACATGGAATATCCATTAGTTGTTATAGCAATTGTGATTATAATATCCAATCTTGCCACATATTTATACTATAAAAGTAAATAAATAATCCACATGTAAATAAAAAAATACCAAATGTTGGTAAAAATGGACCAATACTTGAACACGAGAGAACCTATAAATGTTATATAAAAAAGGCATAAATACATTCATTAACAAGTGAAATAAAGCATTTTTGGTTTTATTTAAAATATTATAGCTATCCACTATAAGTGTGTCATTTATAAAATAAGATGCTCCCTAAAACAAGTACTGTTATCATAGTAAAAAAAAGTATTCTTATGTGTACAACTAGTAGGGTAGCAATCTATATGCATTGGAGTATTTCATATTAATAATTTGTCTTATCACAAATATAAAAGGTGAACACAATAAACACCTTATTTTTTTCCATGAAATGTGAGGGATTTTCCAAAGATTTTAGTGTTCAACAATTGGTCCCTTTGTGTTCAATATAAGTTGTATTTTAAATATAATAAAAAGCAATAAAAAAAAGGAGAAATGGCTTTGCATTCCATCAGACAACACAGGCGCTAGAATAGGGGTTTCAACAATGCAAGAACTCCATCTACCGGTAGGGCTCCCCCTCTGAAGAACCAACCATGGCAAATGGTGAAAAGTAGGCGAGCTGCTAGAGCTGAAAGAAGGGAGGCTAGGGTTTCAATAGATCTATCAAATGTTTGGGAGGTTCCCATTACATCACAAATCTCAAGTTGCGCCACAAAGGCAAATCGCAACCCCTTGGGAACTAGGGCGATTGCATTTGGCCTGTGTCAATCCCTTCAAAAGCCACTGTGGATTTCACAGCCACACATCAATCAAGTGGAGGGTTTCATAAAACCTACCGGTGGTGGAGGAACAACCTTGCTACACCGATGCCACAATGTAAAAAACACCGAGCTTGCTCCGGAGCTCCGGTGATGAGGAATTCTCTTAAACATGCAAGTAATGTTGCCCTCAAGGCAACAAGGAGTGAGTGTTCCCTAAAGCCGGAAACTCCCAACTTGGATTGCATTAAGATTTCTACTCCCAGTGCCGCCCTGGAGTTGAGGAATTATTGCGAAGAGCATGGGCTTTTTGCAAAGTGGGGAGGAAATGACCAACCCCTTGTAGAAATAGCCAAATGGTGGAAGGAAACATTCCAAGGACAGGTAAGTATCACTGCCCTAGCTAATATTTTTTTGTATATTGAATGTCATAAGAAACCACTGAAATCTAAGCTATTGAATGAGGAGCATGTTTTTTACAAAGGAGTAAATTTCAATTTTATCGAATGGCAATCCAAATTCGATGCTAAAAAATTTGAATTCAAATCAACCTCGAAATGGATTGAAATTCACAATGTTCCTGTTGAATTATGCATGCCAAAATTTTCATAGAAATTGGGGATGAATTAGGCAAATTTATAGTTGTAGAAGCGAATTGGTCCGAAAATTCTGATATCAAAATTTTAATAGAAGTAGAAAATGGCATGAAGAATTTAAAGTTTATAACCCTAGATACAGTAGATGACAATTATATCTTATCTCTGGTATGGTATCAAGGCTCGGTCTCTAAAAATTTATCATTTTGCAAAAGGACTAACCCTAGCATATAGAAGCCTTAAGCCTCAAAACTAGATAAGCATAAATAAACATTTGACAGAGTGGATATTTAATTTAACAATGATATGGGCGGTTTCATCATAAATAATGGCTCTCAAGAGGTATATAATAATGCAACCCCCCCTCCTCCCTTGGATCTACATGCAGGAAATAATACAGACAAGACATAACATAATAACGAGTCCTTTGAGTGTAGGCATGAGGACCAAATTCATAAGGAATTAAACAACACCATCGATAGCTTAATGGGAAAACTACCAAAAGAATTTACAGAGGAGGTTTACAATGATGCTCTGATAGACGTTGCAAACAATAACATCACTCTCAATTTACATTATGAACGAACTCCCCCTAGATCTTAGACTTTGGGCAATAACTCAACCGAGGCTGCACATGATGAGATCATCTTAGACTCTCAGAATATAGAGGACTATTCTCCTATTGTGGAAGGGTTGAATGAAAATGAGGAGAGAGAATTCATAATCAAAGAACTGATCAATATGCAAGAAGGGGAAAATAATATGGTATTGAACAACAACCAAAGCAATTCGTGTAACAAAGGCATCCTCCAGATGGTAGGTGATAAATTGACTCCAGACTGTGGCAAATCCACTACCAACAAAAGAGGTCGAAAGTCTTTTTTAGACAAGATGAAAATAGATGGGGAAGTGGAGGGGCAGACCAAAATCACAACTTTGTTAGGTCTAGGAAAGTCCCCCCCACCTCCCGTAAAGGAATAAATATACTGACATGGAATGTTAGGGGCCTGGGGACCCCTAACAAACAACGCTTAATTAAACACAGTGTATTGAAACCTACTATGGACCTAGTAATGCTGCAAGAAACAAAATTGGGAAAGGCAGACATGACTAATTTTAGTAGAAAATTTACCCAATGGCAGGTGGAAATGGTGGATTCTATAGGGGCTTCGGGTGGGCTGGCAATAATGTGGAAAAATTACAATCATATTTACAATCTATGCCAAAATGCAAAATTGGATGGTTGGTAAACTAAGATTCCTTAGCCTAAACCTTGAGTTTATCATCTTGAATGTCTATCGTCCAATCCCAACAAACAAGAAAAGATTAGTTTGGCAAGAAATAGAACAATTATTAAAAAATCAGGATGATAAGCACATCATCATAGCTGGTGACTTTAACACCATCTTGTATACAATAGATAAAAGTGGTGGGATAAGGACCATTAGACAACCACAAAGAGACTTCGCTAACTGGATAAGTGATAACAACCTCTTGGAAATTAGGACTGAGATGGGATTCCACACATGGAATAACAGAAGAAAGGGATTTTCCAATATTGCTGGAACACTTGACAAATTTTTCTTTAAAGGAGACTTGAATGACTTTAAATCTGAATTAAAAAGCACTATATTGCCATGGTCAGGCTTTGATCACTACCTGGTGCTATTAGAATTAATGGGGGAAGCAAAGCCGACTGGGTTTCCATTCAAGTTTGAACTGATGTGGTTCAAACATGAGGAGTTCCTCCCAAATATCCATAAATGGTGGAATGAAGGTGTCTTTGTGGGATCTAGAATGTATTGTCTTGTCTCAAAGTTGAAAGAGATTAAACACAAACTATTAGACTGGAACATAAAGAAATTCAAAAACATCTTCAAGGAGAAGATAAGAATTGAAAAGGAACTGGAAATAGTAAACAACGATGTCATACAACATGGGATGATTCAAACAACATACAAGGCAAAAAAAAAGATTCTATGTGAGTATGAGGATATTTTGGCCAGGCAAGAGATATTCTAGAAACAAAAATCTAGAGAAACTTGGCTAAAAGATGGAGATAGAAACTCTAAATTTTTCCACAACAGTGTCAAACTGAAAAGGGCAGTAAACATAATTACTCAGATCACCAGTGATAGTGGTCAGATCATTATAGAACAGAATCTTATTGTAGAAGATGCAACCTGGTATTTTAAAAATATTCTCAATAACTAGGAGCATTCAAAACTACTTAACAACAGGGCCTTATTAAAAAAACATACCCAAATTAATAACAAATGATGATAATCATATGTTGAATTCCAAAATCATCCATGAAGAAGTTAAAACTACTCTATCTCAATTCCAAGGTAATAAGGCCCCTGGGACAGATGGTTTCCCTGCTGGTTTTTTCAGAAATGTTACTACATTTTAGGTGATGAGGTCACTGATGCCCTGGAATCTGCCCGAAATGCAGGGAAGTTCCTGAAATAATTCAATAATACCTTCCTATCCCTACTTCCGAAGAAGGAGAACCCCTCAAAGTGGGAAGAGTTTAGACCCATTTCTTTATGAAACATGACTTATAAACTACTATCAAAGGTCATGGCCAATAGGTTGAAAAAACTATTGCCAGTCATAATATCAGAAGAGCAAACTGGTTTTGTACCCAATAGATCAATTTTGGATGGGATGGTTATAGTCCAGGAAGCTATCCACTCCAGTCAGGTCCAAGGCCAGCCCAATATGATTATAAAACTAGATATTAAAAAGGCATATGACAAAGTGGATTGGTATTTCCTTTGTAGTTGCATGAGAGCTTTTGGTTTTAACAAACAATGGGTAAATTGGATCTACTTCTGCATATCAAACCCAAGGTTCTCAATCCTATTGAATGGGAAGCCGGAAGGGTTTTTGGAGCAACTAGGGGACTAAGACAGGGAGACCCACTATCCCCATTTTTATTCATTATTATGTTTGAAGCCCTAGGAAGATGCCTGGACACATCATAGAGAGCTGGAAGGCTAGCAGGTATCCAAATCACAAGAGGTGTAGACCCATGCACACACCAACAATTTGATGACGATACAATGATTCTTGTAGAACCATTCATCATTAAATATTTTTAGCCTTGTGATTTTTGCAAATACACCCAAATAACAACAACAAGAACAAGTACAAACATTTATATATGGCAATAAATTAATAGAAATTACATTCGACCAACATATACTTTAAAAGATGTGTAGCCTGCGAATTGAATTAGCCAGATTAAGATTAAAATACCTAGGAAGACTCTGAGAATGTTTGCAATCCACGCTCACAGATGCTCTGTTCCTCTCCCTAGGTATGCTTGCTTTGTTGTTGTCTTTGTTGCGTATGATGTTGGTGCTTTATTGACTGCTTTAGGTACCATAGATACACTTGCCTTTCCTAGTGGTACAACCCAACCTATTACCCACCTTGGCACCCACATTGCAACCCACCCTAGCACCCACCCTATGACCCACATTGGCATCCACACCCTAGCACCCACCCACCCTAGCACTCAAACTGTGACCCACCTTGTCACCCACCTTGGAACTCACCCTAGCACCCACCCACCCTGTGAACCACCTTAGCACCCACCCACCCTGACACCCACCTTGGCACCCACTCTAGAACCCACCCATCCTAACACCCAAGTTGTTACCCACCTTGGCACCCAACCTCACACCCACCTTGAAACCCACCCTAGCACCCACCCACCCAAGCGCCCACCTTGGCACCCAACCTAACACCCACGCATCCTAGCACCCAACCTGTGACCCACCTTGGCACCAACCCTATGACCCTCTTTGGAATCCACCCTAGCACGTACCCACCCTGGCAATACATCTGGAAAAATCGGTTCTTCATTTCGAATATCAAGCTATTCACCTCAAAAAACATTAACATTGTCCGACTGTTTTGATGACTATTCGAGTATTTTTACAATGACAGCTACACACTTCAATGTAAAAATAATGAATCATGTACCTGCACGCCTAAACAAATATTTTTAAATTTCTTTTCCATTATATGTCATGATCAATAGTTTTTAATATAATATATAGTACATTTAAATATTTTAGATTCATTAAATAAATATTTCAGATTTATTAAACAACTAAGCAATTTGACAGTTGGGTTGCAATATACCTTGCATAATAAAAATAGCAAATATTTATTAAAAAAAAAACAAAAAAACTCCAACAAAAAATGAAACAGCCAATGATAAATTAAAAAATAATAATTTTTAAAATAGTTTAATAGGAACAAAAATGAAACTTTGATATAAGATTAAATTTTTCAGTTTGCACAGTTATCAAAGCATACTAATGTTGGAGATGAAAACATTAGTTCCCTTCTTAAGGCAAGGACTAATAAAGGCTTATACTAGCTTATCACCATGCCCATATCTACAAAATGACTATAAATACCTAAGCCTACTATATTAAACTCCTAATGTTCGGAAGAAGGATAATGTATTGAGATTAAATTAAACTATCTTATAGCTGATGGTATGATGAAAGAATAAGGATCCGGTCAACTACTAAGAGTGGGGGGGTGAATCAGTAGATGGAAAACTGTATAGACTTCCACCAATCTCAAAATTAACCTCTCAATGCAAACTCTAAACTGACAAGTTAAACACTCAACTTCAAATGCAATATTACTGATAAGTTAAACTAGTTGCCTGTTATAACAGACTAACAGTAAAACAACTCTGAAAATCACAAAACCTTTAACTGAAACATCCAAATACTTTACTGACATAAGTAAAATCTCATTTCAAATTGTTGTTGGTTAACATTTAACATATCAAAGTGGATTTAGCAGTTAAGAAATTCAACCATAGTAAACATAACCACAAAAACATTTACCACTTGACACAATATTTTTGATGTGGAAACCCAAATGGGAAAAACCACGGTGGGGATGAATACCCACAAGTATTCTAAACTCTTCTAAAGTTTTGCCTGTTAGGAGCCAAGCCTGTTAAAGCTTTATAATAAGTCATGTTAAGAACAAATCCTGTTAGGAACCACCCGGTTAAGGGATTAACTATAATGCCCTATTAGAAGCAATACTTTGTAAGGAGTAACATCGGTAGAGGATTTGAAATCCAAGCTAATGGACCACTTGGTTAGAGGATTTGAATAACACTAAGCTTGTTAGAGCTTACCCAGTTAGGGGATTTAATTGTTGTAACTGTTAGAAAATAACATGGGTTTGCTGATCTATTTGAATAACACTACACTTGCTTGTTCAAATCCATTTCATGCTCCTATATGCCTTTACACATACTGCAGGTACATCATCTAGTTCGACAACCGCACTCTCACTCTCATTCAAAAATTGCCAACACTTTAACAAAACAACTCATCGACCTTATAAACAAATCAACAGGTCGGTAACACATCACAAACCTAATTCTCTCATAGATATTACAAAAAAGTCGGTTCAAGTATGACTGTTGGATTACATAACAATCACTACACATCATTCAAGAAATCCTTGATCACCACTTCATCGAACACTATAACTCATCACGCGATTTACATTACATGCAATGAGCTTGCTCATTCCCAAGATAAAAATTGTTATCTCTATGCGCCAAAAACATTTGAAACTCTTCTCATACAACATGCATACGTGTCATAATCATTACCGCTCATCATTAGATCATAAACCAATACAACCAAACTTCATCGGTTAGGGTTTATCATATCAATAGGTAGGGTATACTGGTTCACCTCTACATTTCATAGCAATACCGGTTTCCTCCACAAACTCACCTATCGGTTGCAGTTCCCTTCACTAGTTCTTCCTACTGGTTAAAAAACAATATTATAACATCATTACTGGTTAATTGACATCAATAACAACAAAACATTTCATCAATGCAATCTTCATGCAAATGCCAAAAATCTCCCCCTTTGGCATTGATGGCAATACAAATATCAATACCCTAGATTGCTATGATTGTGAATAGGAATCCTGGTTTACATTTTATCATGTACTCTCCTTCAACTGAGTCTCCATGTCTTCAGCTGGTAATTGGCTATAGATCTTCTCTTTGTCAATCATACAATTATTCTCCCCCATAATCACATAGTTCTTCTCCCCCTTCGACAACAATGTCAAAGTGAAAGTAAAACATGCAATGTCAAACTTCATTGTTAAGCATCATCAACCTGCAACTTGATGCTCCCCCTATGGAATAATTCCACTCTACACCAATCCTGTTGTAAAATTCTGCAAGTAGTTTCGGGATTGATGCAATCTACATCATGCTCAATTGACCTCATGAAGGGGTACAACCCCTAGCTGACTTCTAAGATACTCAAAAGTAGTCTTAGGTAGAGGGTTGGTTAAGATATCTGCAAGCTGCTCCTTGGTAGAAACATGCTCCAATATCACATCTTTACTCTGCACTTTTTCTCTCAAGAAATGATACTTCAATTCAATATGTTTGGTTCGTGCATGCAAAACAGGGTTCTTTGAAATTTTTATGGCACTGGTATTGTCACATAAGATCTTTACTAGATCAGTTTTCTTCTACTTGAATCCTTCCAGAATGTGTCTCATCCAGATAGACTAGGTACAATTCATATAAGCTACAACATACTCAACTTCAACAGTAGACTAAGATATACAACTCTGCTTCTTTCTACTCCATGAAACAAGTCTTCCTCCAAGAAAGAATGCTCCACCGGTTGTGTTTTTCCTATCATCAACATTACCTGCCCATTCTGCATCTGTATACACCTTCAAATCAAAGTTACCTACATATGGATACCATAATCCATAGTCAATAGTACCTTTCAAATATTTGAATATCCTCTTGGTTTCTATCAAATGTGTTTCCTTGGGATTCTTTTGAAATTTGACAACTAGACCAACTGCATGAGCTATATCCGGTCTGTTGTGAATAACATAGTGCAATTTTGCAATCATTGACATGTACTCCTTTTCATCAACAGATGTGGGTTCATCTTCTTTAGAAAATTTACAACCTATAACCATTGGTGTCCCAACTTGTTTACAATCACTCATTCCAAATGTCTTTAACACCTCTTTCACATACTTAGACTATGTGATAAAAATACCACTCTTCATTTTCTGTATTTGCAAACCTATGAGAAAAAAAATCTCTCCCACTAGAGACATTTCAAAGTCATTTTTCATCTCATTTTCAAAGTCATTGTTCATGTCATCATTGCCTCCAAATATGATGTCATCCACAAACACTTCACTAACCAATATCTTGTCTCCTTCAGATTTGAGATATATGTTGTTGTCTTCACTGGTTCTCTGAAAACCTATCTTCATCAGGGGTGAATGAAGCCTTTCATACCATGCTCTTGGTGCTTGCTTTAACCCATATAGTGCCTTGCATAATTTGCATACCGTATCTTTTTCATCAGTCAAAGCATAACCATCTGTCTGCTCAATGTATACTTCTTCTTCCAGTATTTCATTCAAAAATGCTAACTTCACATCCATCTGATATACTTTGAATCCCTTATGTGCTACAAATGCAAGTAAAGTCCTAACACCTTCCAGTCTAGCAACTGGTGCAAAAGTCTCACCATAGCCTTCTCCTTCTTCTTGTGCATAACCTTTGCAAACCAATCTAGCTTTGTTTCAGACTACTACACCATCTTCATTCAGTTTATTCATGAATACCCACTTAGTACCTATCAAATTTTTATTCACTGATCTGGGTACTAGGGTCCATGCGTTGTTCTTCTCAATTTGATCAAGCTCCTCCTCCATAGCTTTAATCCAATGATCATCTCCAAATTCTTCCTTAGCAGTTCTAGGCTCAATAGTGGAGATCATGCAAGAATTTTCTCTAATTCTTCTTCTGGTTAACACTCCAACATCCTTATCTCTAATAATCCGGTCAGGATTGTGATTAAGTCTCACATACCTCGGAATAACATGATCATTATCTTTAAGTTCTTCTTCTTCATTATTATCATCTTCCTCTGAATCTACTTGTTCCGGTTGAACTTGTACAACAACATTCTCTTTACCACTTTTAGGTTTTACCAGTTCTGGTTCCAAAAATAGAATGCAGGGATCTTCATCCTTTTTCTCCTTACTGTTTTCCCCTAAGACTTCAGGATACTCATCCACTTGAACATCAACACTCTCAATGATTCTATGTGTCTGCTTGTTATAACATTTGTAGGCCTTACTCTTGGTGGAGTAACCAAGAAATATACCTTCATCACTTTTAGACTCAAACTTACTAACATAGTCACATCTCTTAATAAAACATTTACTGCCAAATATCTTAAAATAACTGACATTAGGTGATCTACCATACTAGTATTAATAAGGAATCTTATCCTTACTTCTTTTTACCAATATTTGGTTTATAGTGTAGATAGTTGTGTTGACAGCTTCTCTCCAAAAGGTTTTTGCTACACCTCCTTGTATCAACATCGTTCTAGCAACTTCAACAATTGATCGGTTGTTCCTCTCTGCAATACCATTCTGTTGTGGTGTTCTCGGTGTAGAAAGTCATCGTTTGATATCATTTTCTTCACAATATCTAGTGAATTCCACATAAGTGAATTCCCCACCTTGATTAGTCCTTCGACACTTTATCTTCTTACCACTTTCCTTTTTAGCTAAGGCCCTGAATGCCTTGAATTTACTAAATGATTTTGTTTTATCCTTCAAGAATGTGACCCACATCATTCTTGAGCAATCATCAGTGAAGATCATAAAATATTTGTCACCTTGAATACTTTTGGTCCTTATTGGTCCACAGAGGTCTGTATGAACCAAATCTAACATATGTTCCGCTGAAAAAGATTTGCTCTTAAAAGTTGAGGATGCCATCTTTCCCAACTGACATTCTTTACATAGAGCATTGACCGGTTTGTCCAACTAAGGAAAACCTTTCACTGTCTTGGACTTACTCACTTTAACAATGTTATCAAAATTTATATGACAAAATATCCTATGCCAAAGCCAACTATCATCTACTTTAGAAATTAAACAATTGTTGACTTTAGGATTCAGGCGAAACAGGTTACCTTTAGTCTGCTTGCCAGTTGCAATCAATTCACCTTTTCTCCCATAGATTTTGCACATTCCATTCTTAAAATCCAATGAATATCCTCTATGATTGAGTTGAGAAACACTCGAAAGATTGTACTTTCATCCTTCAACCCAGCAGACATCATCTGCACTACTCTTTCTAGTAAGATAAATAGTTCCCTTATCTTTTACCATGCAGGGTGAGTCATTACCAAATCTCACAACTCCTCCATCAAATTCCCTCAAGGTAAGAAATTTGCTCCAGTCACTGGTCATGTGGTGTGAACAACCACTATAAATGATCTAATCATCTGAATTATCCATGCGAGAAACTAATTCTTTCTGATCAGATGTCTCCTCTTTAATGGCTACAAAAACAATGTCTTCATTAGCATCGCCCTTAGATTCCTCATCAATGATACCACCATCAATTGCAATGAGACAATCTCTTTAGCCTTTTCCTTTGTACTTCTTTAACTTCTCACACTTGTGCTCATTGTCACCATTAGGACAATTAGCTACAATGTGTCCAATCTTGTTGCATGCAAAACATTTCAAAGGTAATTTACCTCTATAGTTACCGGTACCTCTGAGCAACCGCTTGGCCAACAATGCTTCAAGCTCAACCAAACTGTCTCCATCATCAACTTCTTCGTTGGATCTAGATTCATAGCTGTGACTGACATCTCTGCTTTTTCTCATAGATGGATTAGAAATTGAAGCTCTAAATATAGATTCAGATTTCTGAACACTGCCATCATAACCATTTAATTCAAAAGCAAAGTGCTTACCAATGATGGAGTCAAGGTTACCTTATTTTTGTCAATAGATTTTAGCCCCTGAATGGCTGCAACTCAGATAGCGTAGACCGGTATCAGGGTTCTCAACACCTTTCTAATCACTTTGGCATATTCCACTTTACCACCAGCACTCTTGATCTCACCAACTATCTCTTTGATCCTTTGACCATGTATATTCTCATCATCGCTATAGATCTCTTCAAGTTTCTTCCATACCTCATATGCAGTCTCCAGACCATGGACATCTACATACTCTGCATCAGACAAAGAACTGATAATAGCCTCCAATGCTTGATTGTTTTCTTGTTTCTCTTTCTTCTGATCATCAGCCATAATCCCACTAGGTGCAACATATTGAGTACCAACATGTTCCCAGTATTGACTTCCTAGACTCTTGATATAAATTTTCATTCTATCACTCCATATTCTGTAGTTCTCTCTATTAAACTTCAGACCTTCCTTCTTCATCATGTTCAACAAGATCTTTACCTCAAGTTGTTAGGCTAAGACCTTAGAGGACCTGAAATGCTCTGATACCAATTGATGGTATGATAAAATAATAAGGATTCAGTCAAGTACTGAGAGGGAGGGGTGAATCAGTAGATGGAAAGCTGTATAAACTTCCACCAATCTCAAAATCAACCTCTCAATGCAAACTCTAAACTGACAAGTTAAACATTGAACTTCAAATGCAATATTACTGATAAGTTAAACTAGTTGACTGTTATAACAGACTAACAATAAAACAAATCCAAAACTCACAAAACCTTTAACTAAAACATCCAAATACTTTACTAACATAAGTAAAACCTCATTTTAGATTGTTGCCGGTTAACATAACCTATCAAAGTGGATTTAGCAGTTAAGCAATTCAACCATAGTAAACATAACCACAAAAACATTCACCACTTGACACAATATTTTTGACGTGGAAACCCAAATGGGAAAAACCACGATGGGGATGAATACCCACAAGTATTCTAAACTCTTCTGAAGTTTGCCCTATTAGGAGTCAAGCCTGTTAAAGCTTTACAATGTCATGTTAAGAACATATCCTGTTAGGGACCACCCAGTTAAGGGATTGACTATAATGCCCTATTAGAAGCAATACTCTGTAAGGAGTAACCTTGGTAGAGGATTTGAAATCCAAGCTAATGAACCACCTAGTTAGAGGATTTCAATAACACTAAGCTTGTTCTAGAGCTTACCCGGTTAGGGGATTTAACTGTTGTAATTGTTAGAAAACAACAGGGGTTTGTTGATCTGTTTTAATAGCACTACACTTGCTTGTTCATATCCTTTTCATGCTCCTATCTACCTTTACATATACTGCAGATACATCATTTGGTTCGGCAACCACATTCTCACTCTCATTCAAAAATTGCCAACACTTTAACAAAACAACTCATTGACCTTATAAAACAAATCAATAGGTCGATAACACATCACAAACCTAATTCTCCCATAGAGATTACAAACAAGTTGGTTCAAGTATGACCATTGGATTACATAACAATCACTACACATCATTCAAGAAATCCTTGACCGCTCCTTGATCACCACTTCATCAAACATTGTAACTCATCATGCTGTTTACATTACATGCAATGAACTTGCTCATTCCCAAGGTAAAAACGGTTATCTGTACATGCCAAAAACCATTTGAAACTCTTCTCATACAACATGCATGTGTGTCATAATCATTATCGCTCATCATTAGATCATAAACCAATACAACCAAAATTCATCAGTTAGGGTTTATCATATCAACAGGTAGGGTTTACCGGTTCACCTCTACATTTCACAGCAATACCGGTTTCCTCCACAAACTCACCTACCGGTTGCAATTCCCTTCACTAGTTCTTCCTACCAATTAAAAAACAATATTATAACAACACCATTACCGGTTAATTAACATAAATGACAACAAAACATTTCATCAATGCAATCTTCATGCAAATGCCAACAATAGCATATAAGGAAACCATCATTAATTACTTAATAATTACCTTACATTGACTAATTCTCGATTGCTGGTTCACCTAGGTGCGCAAAATTAATTCCCAAAGATACAAAGCCATTTTACAAACTTTGTACATATATAAATGAATAAATTATGAAACATTATGATTCTTATTGAAAATATGTGCAAACATAGAAATAAGGAAATTTCCAACCTAAAAATTAAACCCTCTGATCAAATCTAAGAATAAGTTTCCTGGAACGGAAGAAAATTGACAGAAGAAACTTGCACAACCCTCCAAAATGCATCCATTCCTTTGAACAAGTACTCAACATGCAATCCACGTCATGTGCATGACAAAACACCCACCAATCTTTCTCCCCAAAACCTCTAAAAAATCTCCGCATAACCTCCCCATGAATACCATTTTCGAAATAAATAAAAATATGATTATCCCAAAAAAAAAGCCTAAAAGAAAACCCCCCAATTGATCATGCAATCTTTAACTAATCAATTTCTGAAATAAGAAAAATCAATCTATTAAAAAGGAATCTAATGATAGAGGAAACTATATGAACAGATGAATAGTTTCTTGTTTTTATTTAATATACTCTGTTGAGGATTATAAAGACAATTTTAGATTGTAGACCGAATAATCCATTAATATTTAACTTTTAATTATTTAAAATATTAATCTAGTAAAAATTAATTAATCAATTATATTTCTTTTTTTCTTTTTTCTTTTTAATTATTTAAACCATTAACTTTATTTAATGAATTTAATATTTAAGTATTATTATTATTTTTTTAATTTATACATTTAGATCTAATTATTTTTACATCCTATCACAAGGGGTGAATCAGAGAGGGACATTACAGTATTCATAGCCGAGGTGTTATTGAATGGAACAAGGTGCAAATTATATCCATGTTTCCATACTCATTGTAAATTATGAGTTTACTACTTGAATATAGGTTGAGTTTACTACTTGAATATAGGTTGAGTTTAGCCATCACCACTATCTGATTTTTCTCTCTTCTAAGGGTTTGCAATTTGAAGTTTTGAATTATTTGTGTGTTTCATTTTTATTACAACTTGTATGGACATTTGATTAGCACCCAAAAATTTCTATGAGTTTGGTAATATTCAAAACACCAACTTCACTTTAAGAAAGAAAGTAAATCATTTCAAATCATGAACAAGACCATGGCTAATTTGTAACATGTTTTCTTCCATGCCAATGGAATTCCTTCTAGCATGAAGAAAAAAAAGAAAAAAGAATGTACCACTTGTTGTTTGTAGCAATTATGGAGAAACTTATTTAATTATTCCTTGTCCATGCATCACAATAATTGTAGCTATGAGAGTTTCAATGCAAGTTGATACACAAAGTTCTCACAATTTTTTTTGGACCAAAAACTCCCTTAATAATGGAGGTATTTTTTTATGAACCATTAAAAACTATAATAAGACATGTATAAAGATGGAATTATACGAACAATACAAAATGAACACCTTAGAGAAATGTCTATTATATTTTGTTTTTTTTCTATTTTAAGTATTTTATTGCTTTCCGAAAGGAGAAGAGAGTGTTATTTTATGATTTCCATAAAGAAGAGGTGAAAAATCACAAAAGAGAAAATAAATGATACATTATGTCACTTCTTTTTCTATAGAGTAGATGGTTAGAGTTTTGTTTATTTTGTAAAATGTTTCAAAACTCTATAAATGCAATATAAGCTTGGGTTCAAGCATGGATAGATAAGGGGATTGTATAAATAAAAGTAATAAGATATGTTTAAATGAAAAATTATAAGAACAATACAAAATGTGGACACCTTAAATAAGTGGATGTTTCAATTTGTTTTTCATATTTTATTATTTTTCTACTTTCTAAGAAGAAAAGAATCCACTATTTTGTTATTTTCATAAGGGGGGTAAAAAATCACACAATGGAGAACAAATGATGCACTAAATTCCTTCTATTTCCAACATGGAGATGGAACACTTCATTTTCTAAGGATTTGAAACTCTATATATATGCAATGTGAGATTAGGTTTAAGAATAGATAATTAAAAGAATTTTACAAAACAAATTAAGCAAAGAAAAAGAAAATTCAATTATTCATATTGTATAAATTTTTTGGAAAATGAAAGAGTAAGGCTATATTGTATACATAGCCAATGTGTTATTGAGTTGAAGAAGGGGTGAACTATATCCATGTAATTTGCATATTCATTGAAAACTACCAATTTAGTATTCAAATATAGGTACTATGGTACTATGGTATTGCCCACTAGTGCATATTGAATTTTTCACTCTTCAAAAGGTATTTGAGATAAATTATTGAGTTATTTGAAATATTAATTTATCATAATTGTTTTCCTTCTTAGCCACATCAATAATTCTATCTCTAACAACTATCATTTGAATTAAAAGTAGTAAAATATATTAGTATATAATTCTTGATTCATAAATTCCAAATTCAAAAGTTTATAGATAATTAAGTCAGAATCAAAACTATAGTTTTGAATGTCACAATGGAGTTACTAATATTAGATCTAAGATTTTTCTAATCTTTAGGTTTAAATGTTACGTTTTTAATGGTCAATCAAATTTTGAGATCAATAGAAGTATCAAATTTGTTGAAATCATGTGGTAGGATAGTGTACTTAGGACACTCAAAAAGTAGGTGTAAAATAGAAAATAAAAGTGAAGGGTATGCACTTTTCACTCTTACATTTACCTCAACTATAACATGCATGTGAATATACATGGGACAAGCATATTCAAGTATAAAGAAAAACAACAAAGACAACTTGAAATAGAATTGTAGTGTCGTAAATTGTACACCCTTGCTAGGGTGGTACAATTTCACACTTAGGTTAGCAGTTGCCTTAGTTTGTCTTGCATCTTGCATTTCTAATTCCCTTTAAGTATTTAATTAATTTATTTAATTAAATCTAAAGTTACGTTTTATCACTTTACATGTTATAAAGTTGGGCCCTTTACCCTAAGTGTGCCCCTTTTCATTTTATTCCTTCATTAAATCATTTAATCATAAACCCTAATTATGTCCTATTTTGATCTTTAAGGCCCAATTTCGTATATCAAAACACCTCAAAATCAGCTGTAACTTTGGGATTCACTCTAATATCATCATATCTAATAGCCCCGAAAATTTGGTGAAAAGTTGGTTGAACCGTGGTGGGAGTGCACATGGTCCTCGACTTTTTTCCCAAAATTTTGGGAGCATAATTCTATGATATTATAATGCTTAACCCTAAAATATTGGTGGGAAATTCAATTCCTAGGTTGACCTAAAGATGGAATTAAGTCGAAATTAAGATCTAGGGTTTCACACATAAGAGTTCTCTTTCTTCATTTGAAGGGATCTTTCAAAGAATCTAAGAGCAGGTTTTTGGAGCATAAAGAGCCTTCTATGTAGTGAAAGAGAATCCTATATGGAGTCTTCAACAAAATTCAACAACATTTCATCAAGCACTCATCATCAATTAGGAGCCTTGAAGACATTGAAGAGTAATAGGAGATCTAGTGGTAATATCTCTCCCTTGGGGATTGGTATGATTTCATGTTATTTTCATGTCTTTGTGTGAGCTTCTTTACATCAATTTGCACATTTACATTCATCCTTTATATCATTTAGCATATTTGGTTTGAAGCATTGTCATTTACATTCACATTTACATTTAGGGTTTACTCTCATGCGTAGGGTAGCTCTAGTTTCTTTCATTTTAGGATCTTGCATACACACAAGGCTCCAACACACACATTTTCAATACATTATCGGCTATTTATGGAGGTGGAAATCACCAACACGATATTTTGACTAAGGCAAAACCCTATATAGCCACCCAAACCTTCCCTTTTCAGTTGCAGGTGCACAAATAGGCATCCGAAAGCAGTTTCAAATCAGGAAAAGGCATAGGAACCACCCAGAATCATCAGATCTACCCTAATCTGCCTAAGATAGGGGCACAACGCCTTGGTCCCTCAATTTTGCAGTGAAATTTGACAGGTTGCAACCTCAGGTCATCAGATTTGCAATCTTTCAGTTATAGCTTTCTGTCAGATTCTCAGGGATAGTGGTGTGGCACCCTGGTCCTGGTTAGTTTGGATTAGTCTGCAGCATCAAGTACACATCCAAAATTCTCCCCCTTTCATTCTTATAGCATCTCAATTTCAGATCTGCAAGTTTGCTCAATTTCAAGTTCATTTGTGCTTCATTCTTTATCTCCTAATCTAGTTGATCATTCAACCCTAGTTTTTATCATCATTTGCAACAAGAGGAATATAAACCCTAAGGGATAGTCCTTGGCTCTCTCTTTCTCACAAGAAGTAGCCAAAGTGATCTATACCCCTAGGCTCTTTTGTATTTCCAATGTGTTGGCTAAAGTGGTATTAGGTCCTAGTCACCCGGTCTCACTTTTTCCACCTCCACAAGAATATCTAGAGTAATAAACCAAAGACCACTGGCATATTAATTTTATAATTACTATTGATAATATGCTTCCTTGATATTGTGTGTTCCATGAAGGAGTACACACAAATAAGAGAGCGTGGATTGGATGAATAAATATCATGATAATGTGTACATAAGTTTATAAGAATAATGATAAAGTGAGTGAGGCATGAACATTATACACTTGAGTATTAATTTTTGAGATAAAATTAAAAAATAATAGATGCATACTTGATATACTTACCTTTATGCATATTTCAATATTTATTGAGGTTGAGTTATTCATGTGTAATTTTTAAAAATTGCATATGTAGGGTTTGTAAGTTTTTATCTATATGTATAAATATAAATATTTTAAGTTTTATTAATGTGAATTTATAATTATCATATAGTTTTATACAGTGTTTTATTTGACTTGTATGTATTATTGACCAATTTTTGTGTAAAGGTATAATGGAATTGCTAGACTTGTGGAAACCATTAACAAATCCTTACTCTTCAATCTGCAATGCAAGCTAATGCTGAGTTCAAAAGGACTCTTGATGACCTACAGGGTCAACTTAACAATTATGAGGCAAAGTTTAAAATTCAAGGTAGTCAAAGAGGTAATAGAAGGACACTCCAGAGGTTGGAGATCACTGTGTTGAGCTATAACTGGATACTTGTTGTCATGTTCATTGTTTTGGAAAAGTGTATTCCACAAATCTATGTTAAAAATTTGAGCTCCATGCAAGGTTTGAACTACTTGAGCTATTTTCTTGCCGCTGGAGAACATTTGATTCTACTTGTTAGCTGTTGGGCAACATTTTTTCCTACTCCACTTGTAAGTGTTTTGTGCACATGTAGAAATATATATATATTTTAGGTTTTACTACAATATGAATTATATTTTTGTATTTATGAATTATTTATACATTTGATAGATTTGAAATCTTTTCTCAATCATATTATATAGTAACACTATAGTCAATATCTTTTTTACATGAAAATAAGAGATATATCAAAATAATTATTGATTATAAATTAAGTTGTTAGTTTAACTAAAATTGATGAAATGTGACTTTTAGTTAATGAAATGTGACTTTTAGAGAGTTGGAAAAAATCAAATGAATTGAAAGTATAGAATTAATTTAAATTAAGATTATATATCACCACACCAAATATGATTATAAGATGGAACATAAATATCTTGCTGTAATATTTCTATACCCATTAAAATTGTATTTAAAAAGATATTTATTAACTTAAATAAATATCATACTGTACTTATGTGCAATTACAATCTAATTTCATTAGGAGATTATATGCAATGTATAATAGTTGCATAGTCCAACAAAAAAAACTCTTGACTTTGTTTTTCAAGTAACCACAAATACCACATCGTGTAGTTGAAACAACTCTATTTATCATGATTTTGCATTTTTACCTCTCTTCAATTTTCATGAGCATCATTTTTATTGGCATTCCAATATTCCTCAAAGCTTACTGTATCAAACAACAATAGAATCTCTCAATCAAAACAATATTGAATCTCATGTCTTATAAAAAATGGTCTAATGACCCTATCAAAGCTCAATGGTATGGTGATTAGTTTGTTGTTTAAACAAATATTAAAAATAAAATTAACTCTTATAACTTACATTTTTTAATTTCAACAGGTTGAAGGAAATAATATGTAGTACCCTTACTCGTTTGAACTAATACTTTGTTCTTATTATTCTCAGTGGATACATTATCATTGGTTATTTAGAATTGTATAACATTGTTTCATGTTTTATCTGATTATGAGACATATGTTTTATTTGCAGTATTTATGTATTTATGTTTTATGGCATTATATGGTTCATTGCTATGTACTGACACTTTACTTCATCTATGCACTGTGTGTTGTGTATCTATGAGTGTATGGGATGCATGGGGACGATTTTCCTTCACTCATCTCGGTGAGACAGGGAACGTCGCGATTCTCCTTCATCGGTGTGTATGTTGAAATTTCTATATATGTATATATGCATGTGTGGTCGGTGATGCAGGATGTTACAGGTACAAGTACCGGGTAGGTACGGGGTATGGTCTCCACCTGGCTACACAGGTCTGAGCGTGCCTTATATTTTCCGATGGAAGTGAAGGAGATGGTAGTTGACCCTATTTTTAGTCAGTTACACTCGGGTGAGTGCCTTCAGTTAGTCATTTTGTCAATTGGTTTGGTCTTCATATTTTATTGTTTGATCTTTATAAAAGTCGTTTGATGCTTGCTCAGTTTGCGTGTCCAGTGTTCCCAAATTTTGTCTGTCATTGGTAAATGTTACGTTTATTACGTCCATAAAAGTAGTTTTGATAATTGGAGGAAAAAGAATCAAGTGATCTAGTGACTTAATATTATTTATAAAGGACGAGTTAATATCTTGGTATGAGTTGATATGAATTTTATCAGCTTGTTAGCTCGATAGTTGCAATTCGATCATTTGAATATATGAAAGGACCTTATATACTCGAAAGGCAATAGTCACTGATAAGTAGTTATTTGAGTTAAGATAAGGTGATCGTACTATCCGTAGTTGATATCACCCATTGGGTTATTATGTTTTTGGTTTATGCATGTAAAAGTTAGAATTATAAATATATCATATTTTATAAACTTTTCGAACGTATAATATATATATATAATTCAATTATTTGAATATATATATATATATATATATATATAATTCAATTATTTGAATATATATATATATATATATATATATATATAATTCAATTATTTGAATATATATATATATATGAAAAGCCACTCATTATAAATATTGGAAACCAAAATATACATTTACAAATATAATTTGCTAAGAAGGATTAATATTTAAATATTTATATTAATTAAAGTCATTAATTAATTATTAAAAATATAATAATGAAATTAAAATAAAACAAATTTTAAAAAGGTAATGGCGGGTTTTAAGTTTAAGTAAACTAATAATTATGGTGGTCGATAGTAATATCGACCACCCCCCTTAATAAAGGGAGGGGTCGGTATTACTATTGATCACCCTCCTCCCTTTCATTATACACATCTCCTCCCATTTTAATTAAACGCTTCTCCATGTGCAGCGGACAACGACTACCCTCCTCCCTTTGTAATGTTTCATACTCCACGTGGAAGCCACGTTGCAAGCAAGCATAAACCACGATGGGTATTGCTGTTCCATGCACCACGTTAACTTGAGGCACCGATTTATATGCAAACTTTGCCATTAAGGTATGTAGTGGTGGAAAGTAATGTAAGGGTAAAAAATTAATGTGAGGATTAACTTAGAAAATAACGTGGTTCATCAGCCCACGTAAACCCACCCATATCCACCATTTTCTACGTGAATTTTATGGTAATTTAACCTTGCACATAGTTAGGAAGTTATTTTTAGTAAAGTCAATTTAGTATTGAAGTCAAAAGCCACATGTATTATCTATAAATAAGGACTTAACCACTTTAGAAGTGTGGTGTCATGAAATAGGTAATGAATAACTTTACATGATGAACACATAGGTGTTCAATTACGACTAGGACTGTTATGATGTAATTAGATCTTGAGTGGTGTCACTTAGAGTCAATCCACCACTAGTAGAGATAGCCCGAAAGTAGGAAAGTGGGTAGACGGCTACACTATATATATAACCATTGAGTGGGAAGTGAAGGGGGGATGGAAATGCAACGAAGGAATAGAGAATGAAATAGGAGAATAGCAAGTTGGAGAATAGTGAGTTGAAGAATAGCAAGTTTGAGATTGACAAGCAAGGCATAGAGCTAATTGGTGGAAGATAGTCAGAAGTTTCACAAATCAGATTCAAGCTTGCAAAGAGGTCAGGGTTTCATTTGATTTTGTTTAATATATAACGAAGGTTGGAATTTGTATGTTTGGACATAGGTTATGGTGATTTATATGATTATGCTTATATCATTGTTAATTAAAAATATAATTATTGGTCGTTTAAAATCGCTGAATGGAAATCATAGTGAAATAAATGTTAACTAGTTTAATTTCTATAGTAGTGAATAGGGTTATTTAAGCTTGTAGTTATATTATAGGGTTAGTGGATAGGGAGTATGATAGATGTTATGGAAGATGTAATATAGCAAATATGTTTCTTTAAGAAAGTATCGACATTTCTTATGAATTAGAATTATAAGTTTATATCGCCTAATCTCTCTAGATGTCCATGTACCCTTATTTATTTACCTCTTTTCTCAACAAATGATGACTTTGATTTATTTGGTTTAATATAGTCAAAATTCTTATTATTTTCTGGAAATCTTAAATTGCAAGCTATTTATACATTTGGTTGTTTTAAGAAAGATTGTTGTCAATTTGTCTTGTGTTGTGTCTTGGCTAGTTATTTAGATGTATAACCTTAAGGGAGTGAGTCACTATGAGTTGTTCATAATGGCCAACCTTAGGTTAGTAATTTTGTATCTTTCATTTGAGGTAGGTCAAGATTGGGAATGGCTGTCTGTGTCACCATAGAGTTCTGTATATAGAACTAACCTGTAGTGTCCTAAGAGAGAGAGTGGCTTTCGAGCGGGGGCTGTGCCCGAAGTGGTGATAGGATAACCCGTTGGAAGTTGGTTAAGAAAGTGAAAACCTAATAAATGACTAGGGAAGGGTAGAATAAAAGTTAAATGAAATAATGTGCCTCGCACATAGGTGAGTGCTAGTATAGGGCTCATAATGTAGCGAGAAGGCCTAGAATGGCAAACTTACCACCTTGTCTTCATGAGAGGATTGGTAAGGCCCGCATGAGTCTTAGTTGGAATCGAAGGTTCGGGAGAGGTTACCAGGATAACCCAGGATGGGGGCCGGGACCTATGGAGGCTGTACCATGGTATCCACCGTAAGACATGCGATGACACTTTCTCCTTAGAGTCACTAGTGTTTTGTGAGTTAGGTCACATGAATGTAAGTGGAGTCTTGTAGTCCTTTCGTTCTTGTTTCATTTTGCTTGCTTGAGGGTTATCTACTATCTCCAACACGGTGGGGTGGTTCCTTTTCGGAATCACATGGTCGGGTGGTAGTGTCACTTCCCATCGGATGTTCTGGTACATATCTTCGGGCGAGGAAGGACTTCGCTGATGATCTTGGATCGTGATTCATGTACCAACTCTTCTTCCTATCCATCTTTCAGTTAAATACTAGAGGTTTTGAAAAGAAACTATATGTAACTTTCATTTTGTATCATTTTAGCTCATGATGTAATTTCTTTTTGAAAACCATGTATTTTTGAATATTGAAAGCAAAGAAATATTGTAATATATGCTACTTCCATTACTGATCTCTGATGTATATAATATATGATTGCTTGAAGAAATTTAGATTCTTTCATTGCGGAAATTTTATCTTAAATATTTAATTTACGAAGTAATATTCGTTGGTAACCCTTAGGAAATTCAGGTGTTAAACTTCCGCTATGTTATTAGATGTACTAAGGTTTAATTCATGCATTTTAAAGAAAAAAATTATTTCACCCTTAGTTGCATAGATTATGAAGTTTTCCTTTAGGGTTCCTGACGGGGCATTACATAATACATTTGCTCATAAAATTCTTCACGCAAACTTGATCCAAAATCACTATCGTTATAGTAGGCCATCTTAATATAAATTATAATTAGTATTTTAAATATATCAATGAAATAAATTTTAAATATTTACTTAAATTTAAGATTAAAAAAAATTTAGGCACACAATTATACTCTACCCCTTATTTTTCATATTTTAATAAAACTATCTAAATAAAATTTAAATTTAAATATAGATCTCATTATCTAAAATTCTAGATAATAAAATTTGCTAAAATTCCAACTCACCGTAAGTATAAAACCTTCTAGCTCCGGTTTGGCTAAGTAACTTAAAAATTCATATAAAAATTCCACTACATAAAGCCCACAGTCATATGTATTTTGCTGCTGAGGAACCTGTATTCATGCATTCAAATGTTTAACACGAAGTCTTGAAAGAAAAAAATATTGTGTAAATGAAAATGAAGACTCATGGTATGCCTTTCCTTTAAATCAGACCAGATAGCCCTAGTTTTAGACCAGTCTTCAACAACTCTGAAATATGATAAATATATTAGTTACATTGGTAAGAGAAGGCAAAAAATAAAATAAATAATGGACATTAAATGTAATATATAAAAAATAGTATATATATTTACTGTGTTATAGCATTCTTAATTGGTTCATTTATTTTGCACACTGCCAAAGAATTGAGATATAAAATATGTGGGTGGATAGAAGACTTCTCTTCATGCAGACCAGAAATGATAAATAAGTGCCAGTGTCTTCTCCAAAAATAAAGAAATTATTAAACATTTAATCATTTTATTAATTAGTAATTTTTAATACAATATATAAATAGTTTTTGAATACATTTATAATTTTAGTGTTTATTGTAAAATTCTGAAATAGTTTTGATTAAAATAAGTTGATTTCGATGAGATCATCAATGTATTATAAAAGATAGAACATGTCAAATCCAATACAACAAGAGTACATATGGAATTAAAATCAGTTTGACAAGCTAGAAAAAACATGAACAAGCGAGTTGTTAATCACAAAACATTAATTAAACAATGGCGGACCCTTCCCTATTCAATCTCACACCTATTACTCTCTTGTACAATTCGGAGACATAATTAGGAATTCCTTTCTTGATCTTTGAACTATTGTTCAAGAGATGTTATCTTATGAATCCTTGGATCTAAGGAGATTCTTCTAAACAATTATTACCTTAAAAAAAGTCATATAATGTTACTATAATAGATAATATTAATGATATCACTTGTAAAAACACCAGTGAAGTGCATAAAACAATGTTGCACTCTTTCTTATTCAATGTCGCACCTTTTATTTTGATGTGTAATTGGGAGATAGATTTGAGAAGACCTTTCTTCATCTATGAACAATTGTCCAAGTGATGTTATCTTCTATATCCTCAAATCTACGAGAAATTCTTCTAAACAAATATTTTCAAAAACAAATCATAAAATTTTAATATAATAGATAATATTAATATGGCAATGAAGAACTATGCCTCTCCATTCAGGATGAGATTGAAAGGAGGAAGGCAAAGAAGAAGCAACATTTGGAGTCTCCAACAACTAAGTTGCACCCCATCAACCTCCACTGCTAAGATTACTCCGGATTGTGTTGCAATATCCTCTGAGAAAGACTCTAACAAAAAGGTTGTTGTTTGCTAATAAAGTTAAAGTGTTAGGTCATGAATGGCAAGCTGATAGTACTCCCATTCAGTAGACAATTCCTTTGTGTTTGTGGTGGGTGGTTGGTTATCTGGTTTTCTGTTATCTATTCCTTTATTGATTTTGTCTTAATTGTCTCCTAGATTTTTGTGTGCTTTGGATTTGGTCTTTTGTTGGGCGCACATCCCTCATGCACTCTAGATAGTTGTTTTTTAAAGGTTATATAAAAGGTTCAGACCTTTCAGCATATCCCACTTTAATCAATCAGAACAATAACGCTCCAAAATAACAATAAAGTCCATTAAAACAAGGTAAAAGTCTTCTCTATTCAATCTCACACCTTTTACTCTGATATACAATTGAAAAACAGATTTGAAAAGACCTTTCTTATCTTTAAACAACTATCCAAAAGTTATAATCTTCTAAATTCTCAAATCTAAGAAAAAATTCTTCTAAACAATTATCTGGGCCACCAAAATCATATTTTAAAATGAGAATGAAATGTACTTTACTTGAAATGAAAAGGAATGAGATTATATTGAACTTTCTTGAGCATCCCAGGACGTTCCAACAGTCCCTTAAGAGCATTGGCTCCTTTTTCTCCTTCGGTTTTGTCAAGATGTATACCCAATTTCTGGCCCATCTTAAAAGAAGAGCATATATTTACTCTCTTTGAGAGTGAAAGAGATGGGTGTGTCGTGTCAAATTCTCTCATATGAAAACTGCAGTCCAAATTCTGCTGGATTAATTTGAATCATCAGATAGTAATATTAAGTAAAAGATAATTGTGCAAAATAATAATAATTATGAAAAAACAAATTTTCTGGTTAGATTTCTCTTCTATTCAGTTTTGTTCAATACCCTGCTAATAAATATCATGAATTGCTGTAGCTGTGAAGTTTCTTTTCATTATTTGTGTTGTAAAATCTTAGATAAAATGATTCAACAAGTTATATTTTAAAAAAAAAAATCTTTGTTCATAATCAGATGGCTTAAATTACACACACTAAGCTTCGAAAGTGTTAAACATTCAGAGACTTAATATGTTGCTTAATGTATGGTTTAAGACTGACTGTTTATAACTAGTTTTAAAATCCGTTCGGCTTAAAAATGTTAATTTGTTTTTTAACAGATTAACTAGGTACTTACTGTATATAAGTATCCACGTGACTGGAAGATAACCAGAAGCCCGCCTTTTGGTCGAGGAAATCTTGTAGTTCATCCTTTACCCAGTAAAACTCTGCTCCATCTGGGCAACTGCCATGTTGTTTGATCATCACCAATTAACTTTTTCATGATGTCTAGAAATTTATACATCATGAACTATGATCCTAAATATTTTATGCAATCAAATCTAAAAAAATTTAAGAAATTTTATATGTTCTAGTTAAAAGATCTAAAAAATATCAGAATTATACTTTCTTAAGCAATGAAGGTTTTACTTCACCATTAATTTATGATATTTTTATCTGAGAATTTCAATTTTGGCAATTTCTTCAAAGTTTTTAAATTTGATTATATAAATGTTTTTTACCAAAACTTTCAATCATATTTTATATTTCATCATTAGGATGATTCTGATGAAGATCATAAAATATGAAAAAATTCACACAATCAAATCTAAAAACTTTGAAAAAATTTATAATAAATAAATTTAAACAACAGATAATAAATATAAAAACGAAATACCAGATCTTAACACCATAAAAAATTTGTTCCTCTTCATTTTCTTCGACTTCACCCTCTTCCATCTGAATTTCTTTATTTTTGTTTTTCTTCACTCCAATCTCTTCACTTTCAATTTTTTTTGGGCTTCTGAAATGTTGGATGATTTGTCTTGTGAAGTTGTGAGAGCATGACCATGGTGGCTCTCTACTTTCCTCCTTTTGCTTTCACTAGTGCTACCACTAGCACTAGTTTCAGCCTGAAAACTATCTAACTCAAACCCGGAATATCTGCGCTTGGAGGATTCTGCAATAAATCAAAGGAAAAAATTGAAGTACAGCAATGGAACTCCCAACTAGTTTTTCTAATGTAGATTTAAAAGTGATGTTAAAATAAAATTCCAAAAGAAAGAACTCTTGGTGAGAATTCTAAATATCAAATGATTGGATTCAAGATGTAGTGATACAAACTTTGTTAATTAAAACTGACATTGCCAAAGCAATACAGATTTACCTCCTTCACTGTTACTGCTGGTCATATTTATTTATTGTTGGTTTGACAGGATAGATTATAATCAGTCTCTGTTGATTGGATATGAAAAATGTTCCTTATTTATCTTATGAGGGTGACACTTGGTGAAGACTCTTCCCCTAGAAGTGTCCTTTCTTGGATCTGATTAGCTTCCATTACAATTAGTTTTTCATTGTAATCTCATTTTCTAATAGCATAGATTAATGAAATCCACTTGATATGACTAGGTTGATGACAGTCTTAGAACATATGTTTGAAGGCCCCTCAAAAAAATGGCTATTTAGTTCTAGAATGCATCAAGATAACAAATTTTTTTATTGTATGTTATAAATATTTTATACTAGATGCGAAGACTACAATACTTTTCATACATTATAAATACATTATAATAAATGCTTGGTGCATTGTAGAGACTAGATAGTCATTTCCACTTCACAATGGATATGAAAGAGAGGCCTTTGAGCCCCTGATTTATGTATAAGAAGATTTTTTCACTAATTCAATTCAATTAACCATCGCCTTTCACATAGACATGTGACTCATCATTAGTCTCAATTTTATTTAATTATGTTTCTATTGAATCTAAATTCAGTATTTAGAGGTTATATCTTTATAAGATATTTTTTCATATTAAAAAATAATTTATTTAAGGTTGTGGTAAGCAAAGCTTGATTTTTAAACTTATTTTTTCAAATATAAACTTGAGATTTTATTTTTTTTCCTATCATTTAAGTATTATTGTATAGTAATATTTTTTAAATTTATAATATATAATATAATTTTTGATTTAATATGTTTGTAAAAAACAAAATGAATTGGCTATATATTATCAAAAGTTAAAATTAGGCTATATTATATATGTGTCATGAAGACTACATCCACTTATATCTAAGTAAAATAGATCTAACAAACCCATGATCGATCTTATTCCCAACAACATTTCTCGTTGGTACTTTCCTTGAACATGTCAATCTCAAATATTCCAACAAGGGGGTAGGCAATCTCTCAAATAGCATATTTTCTCAATTTTTTTTACTAAACTGACAATCCACAACAAGCATTAGTGGCCATGTTATACCCATTTATTTTGTACTACTGCACCAAGAATTATATACATTCTTTGAAGACTTTTCATTTGTTTTTTTATAGTCATGATCATACAAATTTTATTTATGATTTATATACAATAATTGATCCTTCATCAACCATCCTTATAAAAACCTCTTTAGGTAGATTTTCTTTTTTTATAAAAAGGTTGAGGCCTATACTTTTATTATGAAAAGTATCAATTATATAATTGTGATAATACAAAAAGAGTACACAGCTATATGTAGGATCATGAGGGGTCAAAAAGTGGCAATATTTTGACTAAAGTCCTAATAAAAAAGGCTGATTGAAAAATATCTATAACTTTCAAATGGTATCACATTTTTTAAATCCAAAACATGTGTCACATTCTATTCTTTGTATAGTATAGGATTTAAAAAATATTTTGAATTTCATAAAGTTTTGACCAAGTTATGGTGGTCAGACATATGAGTTTTTATATTTTTTTAAAGTTGTAATAAAAAAATCATAATTAATTATTTATCTCAAAAAAATACAAAAAAATGTGTCACATCTAGATATGAGTCTTCTATATATATCTAAAATATTATAAAAAATTATTATGATTTGATTATGGTTAGGGTGGTGAGACAGACCCCTGCTTATCTTTTTTCTGGTTTTTTGTTATCTATTCCAACTACCAAACTTTTAATCAATAGAAGTCATGTAAATAAAAAATTCCTAGGTTCAAGAAACTTCTGTCAAAACCAATTACTTAAGTGGGACCAAAATTTGCTATCATAAATAACATTCCAACACTTCTAAATGAGAAATGGTAACATAATATAGATTTTGTATGAGTTGATATTAAACAAGTAGTGTCATCATTTTGTGAGGCCCTACCTATAGGTGGACATAGATAGTACACATTTTGATGTTACTTTGAGATGCTTTACTTGATTCTAATGATATGAGCATTTGGGTTATGATTAGATCTTAACTATGGTTATGTTGCATGTGTAGAATAGTCTGATTTTTCTTCTATAATTCTTGTGTTCTTGATGACTCATTGATTCAATATATATCCATAAAATTTTAATGTGTTTTAATATATTTATTTCTTATCTCTAGTACTACATTTATAGTATGATCGTTGAATAAAAGTATTGTAAAATAGCCTCAAGGTATGTTTATAAGAGATATTAATTTGTTTTTAAGTGTTTAATAGATATTTCTAACACTATCAAATATGAATAATCATCTTAGATTTGATAAGGATTTTACACAAATTCATAGTTTCCTTCTTAATTATAGTTTATGATTGTGTTTGTCCATATTTCGATTGAGTATAGTGATGGGTAGATTACTTCTTAGTGTGAAAAAAAGTAATGTTGTAACAATATATTATAAATGAATTGTATTTGATTGAGTTACAAATGAGCTTAGTAGTACTTCCTAGTTATTAGATGTTATTTTGAATATGATTATGTTAAATTGTTCTCAATGTGATAATTAGTTAAAAGATAGATGAGAAACTAATGGTTATACTATCTATTGATTTAAGTGAATAAAACAGACTTTAGGAACATCTGCATCTTTGATTAGTGTGGTTCACTAGTTGATTGTTTGATCTATCTTTACATTGACCATAAATCAATCACTTTTCATAAGAAGCGTGTGAAAGGACATTCACTCTTAGTATGTGCAAGGAATAGGGTAAATTTATTGATTGTCTAAAGTCCCACTTAATGAATTCTCAAATTAACTTGCTGAGGAGGTTTATTTTACTATATATATAACTTTTGAATCTCCATATCATATCTTTAGGGTCATAGTTTTTAGCTATAAAATAATGGCTTATTTATCTAGATTACTCTCCTTTGAGTTGATTGCTAATCTTGACCATTAGATAGGAATTTCCCACATCTAGATTGTAATCTTTGATGTAAATATAATTACACATTACTTATTGCAAAAGACACATACTCCTTATTGACAAATCATGTAACACATTTGGATTCTGATGTCAATAAAAAGGATTTTGTAATTGACCATCAAGTAATCCCTATTAAGTCTTACATATATGAGGTAAGGTAATTAATCTTAGTGAAGGTTATCAGATAGTAAAACTAGGGTGATTATTTGGTTGAGAAGAATTTTCTAAATGGAAATAGGGCTTCTATGGGTTTAGGGTCATTATTGTTACCATTAATTGTTAGTATAAAATTGCAGCACCAATTGAAGGTTGATATTGGTGGTTCTAGTCTCCATGGAGAAGAAAGATTGTTGGTTGTATGTAGAAGCTACCAAAAGGTCATTTTGAAGAGCCCAAAGGAAGTTGTTAGAGTTGTCAAAGCCATGAGGCAAGAATTCAAAGAAGTGAGTGATACAATGTCAAAATGCTAGTAAAAGGATTTTAATGTAGTGTTAAAGTGCCTATAAAAAGAAATTTCCAAAGTAGATCTGCAACTATTGAAATAAAGGTTTATTTGAAGATTGAAGATAAGTTGATAAAAATAAAAAATTTGAAAATGATAAATGTTGAAGCATATGTAGTCAAAATTAAGGCAGAGCCTTGGAAAGAAATTAATTCTCATCATTTTTGTCATAAGAAATTAAAGAATTTGACGTTGAAGAAATTGGAGCACAATAAGAAAGAAAATGAAAAGATAAAGAGTGTATTTGAAGTCAAACAAAAGAAAAGAGATCACAACCAAAAAGAGATAAGAGATTGTGGCCGCAAAGAGGAAGTTGATCCAGTTGTAGCTGAAGTAGTAGAGAAAGCTTCCAATTTAATGTCTGAACTGGCGGAGTCAAAGACAAAAATCACTAAAGAAGAAGATCTTGGCTAGTAAAAAGCCACAAGGAAAAGTAAGATCAAAAGATCTAGGGAGATCAAGAGGAACCCTAGCATTTAAAGAGCTTTGAGTATCTATGAGAAAATCTAGGAATGATTGATGTTGAAATTATTAGTGGAAGAAATTAGGGGGAAATGTTAGATGGGATTAATTTCTCCCACTCTGTGTTCCCTAATAATAGAGAGGATTGACTCTCCATGTTTACAACTTATGTTGAAACAAAATTACAATTCATTCTAGTGGCTTAATATGTTTTTCACATCTACTATAAACTAGTTAATTTGTCCTTGACTTTCTATCTATGTCTATAGTTTGTTAGGTTATAGTGTTTTATTTGTATTTGGTCTCTTAAGTCTTAGTTCATGTGAAAATATCTATAAATGGGAGACAATGTAATTTTTTTTATAATCAATGAAATATGCCTTTGTATGTTGTAGCATTTATTTCTTGGTTTGTTCTTTTTTTTGCTTTCACTTTTAAAATGTTTAGGTCTGCAAAGGAGTACTAAAATCAAGCAAACAATTAGCATCCAATTTAAGGTTATTTTGCTCTAGTTTTGATGTAGTTTATTATTTTTCTTGAAATTCCATTCATGTTTATGGGATGCAAAGGAAACAACAATATATCAAAGAAACATGCCTTCTCCAAAATTAGTGTATCCAAGGAGGATGGTAAGGGTGGCAATATTGTGGGTGACTTCTGTTGGGATTAAGGTGTCTCAATTTTAGAAGTCCTAAGGGATTTAATTTAATTATTTAATGGTCTTATGTTGTTATTTTTATTAATTTAATGATATATTATAAGTTTTCAAAGTGCAGAGATTAATTGTGGGCCCGATGGCAAGTTGGGTATAACAAGCATTAAGGAGAAAGAAAAATTGTGACACTTGCCACAAGGAGGGAATTTTGAAGAAGAGCATTACAAAGGAGTTTCTCAAAGTTCTCTCCAAGTGACATGTGGCAACTGCTTTGTTTTATCCTTGAGCACATATTTTGAAAATTTTCTTGGAAAGACCATGTTTTCCATGGAGATAGGCTTGGAGCAAAATAGAAAGTTCTATTTTGGAAAAAGCCTTGATTTTCTTGGACAAATTGCATTTATAGAATAAATAATATTTGTATTTAATATTATTCATGAAAAGTTATCCAAAAAGGAATTTCCATTTATGTGTAGCAAATTCATTCAATATGGATGCTTTTGAGAAGTTGTTGGAATTTTTATATTGTAAACTCTATAAATACAAAGTCTTGTAGAAGAGAAATTTAAATGAAGTATTATTGAGAGAAGTCATTATATTGCCAAAATCATTCTATATTTTTATATCATAGTTGAAGACACCTACACGAACATAGACTTTGCACATTGTTTGTAATAGATTTTTATTGTAATACAATTGATCTATTCTTTGTTGTGGTGGGTTTTCTCTTGAAAGGGTTTTTCCATGGTAAATCTTCTATGTTATGTGCTCTTGTTAAATTTAAAATTTATTTGTGTTTTTCTTTTATTTGTAACAGTATTTAAGGGTTTGCAAAGAAATTTGCATTCACTCTTCTTGGGGTTTGCATTAGGAAGGTTGTTTCTACTCCTATGTTTTCCTTTCAATTGGTATCAAATCCTGGTAGTTTATATAGGTAGAAGTTTCTTAACTTCATTGCAAATCTAAGATGATAAGCACATATGGAAGAATAGAGATGCATAAATTCAATGGTAGAAATTTTGAGTTGTGGAAACTCAAAATGGAGGACATGCTTGTAGACAAAGACCTCTGGACTGTGATAGCTGGTTAAAAACCTCAAACAACAACCCAAGATGTTTGGGATACAATGGATTGGAAAAATAAGGGTCTGATAAGGCTTTGTTTGGATAACTTTGTCCTCCTAAATTTTCATGAGGTGAATATTATAGTTTCTCTTTGAAAAAAGCTTGGTGATATTTATCAAGAGAAAACCTTCGTAAATAAGCTCATCTTGAGGAAAAAGTTGTATTCCTGAAGAATGGAGGAAGGAGGATCTCTTGTGGAGCACATGAATGTTTTAATAAGCTAGTTTCCTAACTAAACTCTATTGTTGTAAAATTGATGATCAAGAAATATGCTTACTCTTGTTGTGTTATTTGCATGATTCATGGGGCCACCTAGTAATGGCTATGGGAAGCACAACAACCATATTCAAGATGGAAGATGTGTTTTCTTCATTGTTGTCTAAATATATACAAAGAAAATCTTCAGAGATGGCAAAGGAGTCCCTTGTTTCTCATGGAAGATAAATGAAGAAAGGCAAGAAGGACAAGAAAGGCAAGTCAAAGTCTCTGATGAGATCTAAGTCTCCTAGCAAAAATTCCAAGGCTAAATTTTATAATTATAGTAAATCTGGTCTTTTCCAAAAAGATTGTAAAGAGGAGAAGAAAAAGAAATATAAGAAAACCTCTGATTTTGATTTTGGTCAATCCTCTCAAGTTGATGCGGATTATTTTGTCATGGTCTTGCTAACCCATGCATCAAAAGATACATGGTTGATTTACTTAGGTGCTTCCTTCCACATGAACAAGCTCATAGGGGTTGGTTCTCAAAGTGTGAAGAATATGATGGTGGGAAGGTGTACTTGGGTGATGACTCTAGATCACCTAAGGATTATTGGCCATGGATGATTCAAGAGTTGATTCCTTGATGGTAGAGTGAAGGGGATTGATAGTATACTACACATTCTTGGTTTGGCATGGAACCTTCCTCTAGTTAACAAGTTGAGCGATGTGGGAGTGCAAATTATTTTAATGCAAGGTAGATACAAGATGACCAGATGTTCTACATGGCTCTTGCTAAGGGTGTTCAGTTAGGCACTCTATATAAGTTGGATGCATGCATGGTTCAATACAAAAGCACTTCTGTGAAGTCCAAGAAAAGGACTTTGAATTCTTTATCCACATCATCAAATCAAGTAGAGAATAAGATTGTTGTATCCACATTTGATGGTTATTCTTTATGGGTACTTAAGGGTGTTAATTTTCTTTGGAGATGAAACTCCTAGCTAAGAAGACAATTTTGTGGTACCAAAGACTTGGCCAAAATGGTGAAAAGGGATTGCGAGCCCTAAAAAATAAGAGCCTTGTTGAAGGCCTTAATGATTGTAATCTCGAGTTTGACTTTTGTTGAAATTATATATATAAACTATGTTTCGTTTTATTCTACTTCTCATAAGACTTTTGGGGTTTTGGACTATGTTCATTCCAATGTGTTTGGTCCTATTGATTTCCCTTCTTTAAAAAGATCATGTGCTTTGTTTCATTCATACATGACTATTCTAGAAGGACATTTGTTTATTTCCTCATATTTAAATCTCAAGTTTTCAGTTGATTTAAGGAATTTAATTTCTTCTGTGAAAATTGAACTGGTAGAAAAATTAAGTTCTTGAGGATGGATAATGGTGATGAGTTTTGTTCTTCTGAGTTCAATAGGTTCTATAAGGACCATGGGATTGAAAGATATAAGACAACTCCATACACCCCACAACTAAATGGAATTTTGAAGAGTATGAACAAAACACTGATGGAGACGACTAAGAGTACAATGAGTGGTGTTGCCATTGAACAGATCTACTGGGCTAAGGTGATAGCCACAATATGTTATCTGATAAATAAATCTTCTATGTTAGTGCTTGCTGAAAAGACCCCTATGGACTTAGCATGGTCTAGTAAAAATCCCTCGATGAGACATCTCAAAGTTTTTGGTTGTGACGAAAATGTTCATGTGCCTAGTGAAAAAAGATCTAAATTGGAGAACATGACGGTCAAATGTATCTTCATTGGCTATTGTGTCAATGTGAACGGGTATAATCTTTGGGATCTAGTTGCAAAGAAAGGTGCTCTATAGTAGGAGTGTGATCTTTTGAGAGCTAAAACCTTCTATAGATGATTTGTAGCCAGAGAAGGGAGAGAAGCAGAAGAAGGAGATGGTTCAAAATCCACCCACTCTTGAGAGAGATGAACTATGTGCTCCCACTAAACTTGATGATGATGAGAGTTCTAGAAGCTAGGAGAAATCTTAAGAGGAATAAGATCCTCAACCTTTTACTTTGAGGATAGCTGCTTGTAATAGATGGCAACTTGAAAGATATGGTTATTCACCAGAAAGGTTTGATTATTCATTGTTAGATTCCAATTATTTATTTATTTAATTGCTAATGTTGATGAGCCTAGGACTGTTAGAGAGGTAATGTGTATGTATGATGTATATTCCTAAATGGAAGTCATGAATAAAGAGATGGTTTCATTAAATAATAATGCTATATGGGATATGGTACCTTTACCTGAGGAACATAAACACGTTGGTTGTAAATGTGTGTTTAAGAAAAATCTAGGTCTAGATGGATGTTTTGAGGAGCACAAGGCATGATTGGTTGCTAAGAAATATTCCTAAGTAGAGGGAATTGATATAGCTAAGCTGACATCCATTTGTCTCTTTCTATCATTTGCAGCAACTCATAAATTGGAAGTTTAGCATATGGAAGTGAAGACAACTTTCCTTTATGTTGAGTTGAAGGAGGAGATTTACATGTCACAACCATAAGACTTCATGGATAAAGATCTTAAGAAGTCTCCTAGAAAATTATATCAATAATTTGACACCTATGTGTTGTCCCTTGGATTTATGAAGTTTAAATTTAACCATTATGTTTATTACAAAGCTGAAAATGGTCACATTCTCATTATTGTCCTATATGTGGATGATATGTTGTTCATTAGGAATGGGAAGAGAATAATTTCATATTTGAAGTCTTAGTTGTTAGCACATTTTGAGATTAAAGATCTAGGTGTAGATAGGTACATTCTGGGAACAAATATAGGTAGAGATACAACTAATAGAAAGATTTGGGTCAGCCAAAGAAAGTATGTGAACTCTATTTTGGAGAGATTCAACATGTCAAATTGCAGACAATTAGTGGTTCTTGTTCTTCAAGGGACTAAGATTTGATGAGGATTTCCCAAAGTCTCCTACCAACATGGAGGACATGACTAGAGTTCCTTATGCAAGTGTTGTTGGTAGCCTAATATATGACATGGTATATACAAGACCAGACATTGCACAAGTAGTGGGATTCCTTAGTTGGTTTATTGCTAATCCTAGACAGGTGCATTGGGATGCAGTGAAGAGAGTTTTTAAATATTTGTGGGGCACTTTCAAACATAGTTTTAAGACTCATGGGACTTGCCACAGACTCGCAAGTCCATTAGTGGGCCAATTCGACTCACCAAGGACTCATGATCCAAGTCCTGGAGAGTCATAGCAAAAGACTTGCAAGTTCTTACATGGACTCGCGTGAGTTTTTTACATAGACTCGTGTCTCTCAGCATGCATGCCCAGAAGGAGACGAAACATGTCAAAAAATTATCTTTTTTTTTTTACGTCGGTCTCATTCTCTTCATCAGAATATATACATAAAATATAACATTTAAGTATATATTGGCAAGATGTTTGAGATTGGTTTCAAATCTCTAGGAGTTATAATGCAAATTCTAGGTTTAAGAAGATCTTTCAAATTTTCATACAGTCAAATTTCAGAAATCAAATGGCTCCTATTAGCATTCTCTTTCTCTCGCTATCTCACTCAATCTGTCCCGAATGTTAGACCTATCTATCTCCCTATCACTCTTCCTCTATCCCCTCTCTCTAGCATTCTCTATCTCACTCTATCTCACTCTATCCTCTCTCCCCCAAGATCTAGACCTATCTCTCTAACCCTCTCTCTCTCTCTCACCCTCAACCCTTAGCAAGTGGTGCTACCCTGAACCTAATTTTAGTGAGCTAGAGAAGCCACATCAAACTCCTACAACTAGACCCTCTAGTTCTATCTCTCCCTTGGTTTTCACTAGAGCTAGGAAGAGGAAGATGTAGTCTTCTCTTTAGTTTGTTCATTGTTGTTTTACACATTTGGACATATCATTAAATATGTAACTTTGTAAACATTTATAAACTTATGTCGTTATTATATATTTTAAAGTTTGAAACTATGAGTATGAATGATGAAATTTTAAATATTAAGTGTTTGGAGATCATATGACATGTGTAATGTTTCAATTATGGCTCTTATGTTCTCGCATTAATTTTTATTTTTTTTGTAAAACTATGGGTTTTTTTTTTGTCGAGTCCTTTCACGAGTCTTTCACGAGTCCGAGTCCAATTTTTTGGTTTGTCAAGTCCATGGTGAGTCCAAATATTAAAACTTTGCTTTCGAGTATTCACTATGTTTCCCTGGTAATCCTATTGAATCCTAAAATTCCTTGAGTATTCGTGGATATGTAGTCTCTAATTAGGCCACCAGTGGACTTGTATTCATAATATTTGGTGGTACAATAAGTTGGATGAGTAAGAAAAAAGCTATGGTCAATTTGTCTACAACTGAAGCAGGGTACATGAAAAGTAATCACGCTTGCAAAAAATCTAATTGGCTTAAGAGATTATGTTCAAATATTGGTTTTGATATGTGAAAAATCACTAATTGTAGTGATAGTTAGAGTGTCCTCTACTTGGCAAAAAATTCCTAATTTCGATACTAGGACTAAGAATGTTGATGTGCATATTCATTTTGTTCATGATATGGTGGAAGAGAAAAAGGTCAAGTTGAAAAAGGTACACACTTTGGTTAATGTTTTTGATGCATTGACAAAGCTAGTGAGCATAGAGAATTTCAAATGGTTTGTCGATTCGATGGGCCTTGGTCCCTAAGTTGTGATATGATGACTCCTATAAGGTTTTCATCAAGTGAGAGATTGTTGGGATTAAGGTGCCTCAACCTTAGGAGCCCCAAGGGATTTAATTTAATTATTTAATGGTCTTATGCTATTGCTTTTATTAATTTAATGATATATTATTAGTTTCCAAAGTACAAAGATTAATTAGGAGGCCCGTGGCAAATTGGGTGCAACAAACATTAAGGAGAAACAAAAACTATAACTCTTGTCACAAGGAGGGAATTTTGAAGATAAGGAGCTTCTGAAAGTTCCCTCCAAGTGACATGTGGCAATTTATTTGTTTTATCCTTAAGAACATTTTTGGAAAGTTTCTCGGCAAGGCCATATCTTCCATGCAGATAGGTTTGGAGCAAAATAGAAAGTTCTATTTTTTAAAAAGACTTGATTTTCTTAAACACATTGCATTTTTAGAATAAATTATATTTATATTTAATATTATTTATACAAAAATTATCCAAAATATGAATTTCCATTTATGTACAACAGATTCATTATATTTAATAAATTTCAAGATAACAAATAAATTATTGGGTGAGTTGCAAGTGGTAAATCCTTTCCTTAGGGGCCTTATTTGTAATATTTTTGTGCCTATTCTTTAATGGGCGTTGGGTAGGAGGAAGGATAGGTTGTCATGCCATTAATTAGGCACGGTGTCCTTCCTTTTTGGGCAGTTGTCTAGTGAGTTGCAAGTGGTAAATCCTTTCCTTAGGGGCCTTATTTGTAATATTTTTGTGCCTATTCTTTAATGGGAATTGGGTAGGAGGAAGGATAGGTTGTCGTGCCATTAATCACGCATGGTGTCCTTCATTTTTGGGCAGTTGTCTAGTGAGTTGCAAGTGGTAAATCCTTTCCTTAGGGGCCTTATTTGTAATATTTTTGTGCCTATTCTTTAATGGGAGTTGGGTAGGAGGAAGCATAGGTTGTCGTGCCATTAATCAAGCATGGTGTCCTTCCTTTTTGGGCAGTTGTCTAGTTTTTGATGGAGAGAATGGTATGAGAAATAAACAAGTGGAAGAGATGTTGAAGGAGAGGAGAATAGTGAGCTATCCAGTTGAAATGGTGACCAAAACAATTGGTAAAATTGGTAGAGAAAGAATTCCAAAAGAACAATGACCTACGTCCATGCTATCACCAAACCTTCATGCTTAGGAATGAGGCAACAACCAGAATGGAGAAAGTTCCTTAGAGTGATGTGAAGAATTCTATAGTGCTATTATCAAAGCAGGCCACTACAAACACTTAAAATTTTATAGACCACAAGCCTTTCAAAAAGAATTTGAGGGAATATTACAATACCTTACCATGGTTTAATAATATACCCATAACTTGAGATTATGTTATGAATCCCTTGTAGATGTCATTCCTGACCTGCCAAAAGAGACTTTTGCAACTTATGAAGAAAGGTGTAAAACCTTAACCTTGTAACTTCAAAAGAGGGAAACAATCTTCTACTATGTCATCCTATTGTATGGTCAAGGGAATTTGTAGAATTAATAGATAAATATATAGAGAAAATGTCTAAGGATGATATATATACTAGGCCTTCCGTATCTAAATGGTCGCCCCACTACATGCCAATGATATGAATTTGATTGGGAATTTAAAAAGTAGAAAAAAAATGTAGAGCATACAAGAGGTTACATAATTAATCCTTAGAAGATGGATCATTCAAAACATAATTTATGGTATCAGTCACTTATTTGATGAAGAGTGTAACAAGAGAGACAAATAAGACACGACATCATGCAAAGAAGTGTGGATGAAATCTCCTTAATCATAGGTCATGGGGAGTGATAAGGTATAAATATTCAACTCATTAGTAGGATAAAATTATCCTTTCTTGACAATCCATAAGCTTCCAAGGTCTTTTTCATGCATAAATTATTAGGGTTATATATAATAAATTATTTATAATTTTAATTAATTCTGATGTATGAATAAATGTTATCCTTTCTATGTTAATGATTATTGTTAAAAGATATATTTATATGAAAATAGTATATTCCTAAGATATATGGACACTCTGGCAGTTTTAGAGTGACATATCTATAGAAGCTCTAGACTATCACATCTACAAAAGTTCCAAATTTTTTAGAGCATCTTCAAAACCATTGCAACTAAGGTCGCTACAAGAAAAATGATTGAGATGGACATCTTCTTCTTGTAAGAAGGTGCAAAGAACTAGTAAACAAATACTAATTCTTGAGAGCATATGATGGATGGAAGACTCTTCTTTAGTAGTATTTTTTGTAAGAATTAAACTATTCCTTTTAGTATAAGATGGAGTATATTTATAAATTTATGTAAAAAACTTTTAAACATCACCAATGCATGTTGCCATGACAGTAATGTTTAAGAATTAGCTCAAGTATAAAAATCCTTCTTAATGTTTAGTAAAGATTCTTGATTCAGCTATCTACTATTTTTCTATTTTAAGAAGCATTGCTACACTTAGTTAATAGTCCTATGGGTTGAATAATTTGACCTTTTATCAAGTTGTCCATTCAACTCTGGAATTGGAGCCTATGGTAGAGATAAGTAGCCTAGTTATGCATTATATTTATGTTTGATTAATTATTTTCATACCCCCTATGCATATATGAATTTTTTTGTTTTATCATTCTATATGTTTATAGCAAGAAAATCTTATATTTGGCACATACACAAATTTGTATTGTTTTAGGTACTACATATGTTTGTGATGTAAAAAAATTATATTTCTGTAGATAAAGAAGTTTGTATCATTGTTGTGTTTGTCCAAATTTCTAAATTTTATAGAAAGATAAGGAAAAAAAGTAGAGTAGTTCATAAAGATTTCACTTTCATTAAATTAGTACATCAGAAATTTCATTTTTTTCAACAATTTTTAACTAGCTTTCTATAGATTACATTTATATATATATATATTTCCTTATAGACTTAATAAATATTTTTCTAAGAGGAATTAAGAATAAGCACCCTTTCCTTAATATGAAATACTACATTAGAATATGATATAAGAGATATTTTGTAGACAACCTTGGATACCATCGTTGTTGATATGAAAATGAATTGATAAAAGTGCACAGAGTTGAAAATAGCTCATCATTAGTTTTTAGGAAGTTATTTGCTTGTAAGGAAAAATAGCTAACAATTACACCAGCTTATTAAAAATGAGCTACTATAAGATAGAATAAAGGATAAAAAATTATCTAAAGTAGTGAATATGTTGTGATTTCACAAATAAAAAATTATCTGAAGTAGACAAATATGTTGTACAATGGTTTTAAAAAATACAATCATGTTTGTGTTATTTTATCATATTAATTATTTTTTGAAAAAAGTTGAATAATATAAGGCTTAACAAAGAAGCAAGAGTTGGCTAAGGAGAAGCTATCTCAATTGGTTAATACTTCCATTGTAATCATGTAGGGATATGCATAGTTAAGGGAGTGATGAATATCTTATCAATATAAATATTTATCTCATCTTAAAGGCTTTAAAATATTTATTATAACTACTTATTTTAGAAAATGAGAACACTACATAACATAGTAAGCATGGACACATGTGTTTATGGGTCTAATTTTTCATTGTACATTTTAATGTGTTGTTCCTCAAAGTTAATGAGAAGAGGTGTGGATAGGATATCAAGTAATTTAGTGGACTATAATAGTAATAAGGTGTGGTTAGAGAATTTGAAGTGGCAAATAAGAAAGTCAGTTATCATTATAACTTAACCTTTTTTATTTTAATTCATTTATTATTGATTTATGGTAGGAAAATGTGTTGTAGAAGTAAGAGTGGTAGTGATACCTAAAATGGCTATGAAAGCAAAGGTTGGTAAGCACTATAGGGTTGAAAAAGTAAATGTAAAAGGTTGTGATGAAAGAAAAAATTATATGAATGGATGGAGTTATGTTGTATCATATCATATCGAGCACCCACATTATCAATTTGAATTATAGAAGTGGCCACATGTGTGGGATTAGCCTTTTGGACACTCAAAGTAGGTATATTATGGATAGATGCTTATGAGTGTGTGTAGGGAGAAAAGTGAGACTAAGTAAGAAAACCCTCATCCCACTCTCGTGTACACACTCGTGGAATACGAAAGAGCCTAGGGAGGTAACACACTTTGGCTACTTCTTGTGAGGAGAAGAGAGCCAAGGATTACCTCTTAGGGTTTCTATTCCCTTGCTGCAAATGAGAGATATGAGAGATGCAAAGTGAAAATTTGAATGATTTAACCTAGAATACAAATATACACAAGCAACCCTAATATGGAAATACAAAACTGAGAACAACTGATATACTATTGAAAATTATAGATTAGGAGACAAATTTAGAGGTGCACTTGTGCCAGAAATCTTAGCCAAAATGTATGGGATAGGGGTGCTATGCCCCTGTCCTTATTCTATAGACTGGAAGTTGTAACTGTCAGACAGAGATATGAAGACTAAAACCTAGTACCCTACCAAAATCTACCAAGATTTGGGAGGACCAAAGCGCCATGCCCCTATCCCAGGGTTTTCTGTCCAAACTTGATCCTCAGAACAATCTTTGTGTGCTCTGTCGATCCTGAAATTTGCAGCAACACTTAGATCTCGAATCTGCAGCTATAGCTAAAAATAGGGTTTTGGGTGGCTATATAGGGTTTTGCCTTAGTCAAACCCCTGTTTCAGTGATTTTCACTTCAAAAAATAGCCGATTTGTATAGTAAAATAGTGTGTGCAAGATCCTAGGATGAATGCAAACAATCTAGAGCAACCCTAAAGAGTAAACCCTAAATGCTTGTAATTGACAAAGTAAATGCTCTAAATCAATGATGCAAAGTGATCTAAAGCATGAATGTAAATAAATTTGATGTAATGAAGCTCATACAAAGACATGGAAACAACATGAAACCATACCCAACCCCAAGGGAGAGGTACAAGCCAATCTTCAATCGGTGATCTCCTATTGCTTTCCTACATCTTCAAAAGCCCCCAGTTGATGAAAGGATTCTTAATGAATGCTTGATAGGTGTTGTTGAATTTTGTTGAAGAATCCAAAAGATTTTCTCTTTCGTTACATAGAAGGCTCATTGTGTTTGCTTCGCCAAAAAACTCCTCTAGATCAGATTAGATGCCTCCAAATGAAGAAAGAGAGATCCTATGTATGAAACTCTGGATCTTAATTTCACCTCTAGGCTGGCCTAGGATTTGAATTTCCTATCAATTTCTTGGGGTTAAGCATTATAACATCATAGAATTATGCTCCTGAAATTTTGGGAAAAATGTCGAGGACCAGGTGCAAAGTGCACCTGGTCCGACCAACTTTTCCCCAAATTTTCAGGGCCATTAGATATGATGATATTAGAGCGAATCCCAAAGTTACAACTGATTTTGAGATGTTTTAATATGTGAAATCGGGCCTTAAAGGTCAAAATAGGACATGATTAGGGTTTATGATTTAATGATTTGTTGAAGGAATAAAATGAAAAGGGGCACGCTTAGGGTAAAGGGCCTAGCTTTATAATGTGTGAAGTGATGAAATATAAATTTAGATTTAATTAAATTAATTAATTAAATTCTTAAAGGAGATTAGAAATGCAGGATGCAAAACACACTAAGGCGGGTGCTAAACCAATCATGGAATTGTACCACCCTAGCAACGGTGTACAATTTATGATGCTACAAAGTGTTACTAGAATGAGAATATTGGGTCCATTTTTAGGTAGCCACCAATGTAATAACATCACTATTAACAACCCACACACAAAATCGAGGCCCTTAAGATGATGGATTGACATGGTCTAGATGGAAATTTTAATAGGCCTAGGAACACAAAATATATTTTTTATTTTATTAATTTATGTAATTGGAATTATATGAGATGCTTATCAAGTTGATGCACCTCAATCTATGCTTTTGTATATTTAGGGTAGTTTCATGGTTGGAGATTCTTTTAGTATCTTGATAAGTAGTGACTAAAAGAAAAGAATGGTGAAAATGTGGTATTCAATAGATTCAAATTGGACATATTACATTGCTATGCATTGGCTATATAAAGCCATTATTGTCCCATATAATTGTTAAAACTCACTTATGGGAAATTAATTTCTTGACAACTAGTTCAATTTATTTAACTCTTTACTAATATAAATTAAAGCTAATGTAATATGCTTCAACATTCCCCCCCTTTTTACATTCATTTGAACAAAAGTGGAATATTGCAAGGGTTGAACACAACCCCTTTGGAGACTTTGATGAAACACCTTCACCTATCCTTTGCGCTCACCCGAGTAACATATAATTGATTGCATTAGTAGATCTCCTAACTATAGAACTTGCGACTATTCACATAACATGAGAGAACATAAAAGTGTTCCCAACCTCCATCCATAACGAGACCCGTTTCCTCCAATATTTTATATCTCCTCCAAGTGTTTCTAATGCCTCATCTAGTGATGAACATAAGACACTTTTCCTCTTAAAGTCAACATTTCCTCCTAGTGTGTCCATAACACCCCACTAAGGAACATCAAAGGACTAACAAATAACATAGCAATAATTTAAAAATAATAATAATAATGCATCACATCTATAAACTCATCACATAATTGACCAATACAAAAGCACAAGTAGAAGATAAACATACATTAAGCTATGTCCTCTATGGGGTCCCTAACATCGCTACTATGCAACACTCCTAAACAAGATCTAAAATACATAAAGCAAGAATTAGATAACAATAAGAAAAACTACTCTATGTTCATTTCAAACACCAAATCAAATGTTCCTATGATAACCTTTCAACATAAGATAAGATAGATCATACATCCACATGTGAGTAGTCGGTACCAAAACCGAACTACCTAAACACTACTCTAGAATTACATGAATACTAATTACATTAATCCAATTTAATTCATAATCCTTATGGAGTGTTAAAGTTATAATAATAATATAATTACAATGTTTCACAATGATACATCTCATATATGTTGATACAATAATAGAATAATTTGCATCATGAATAAAGACGTATTGGAAAGTATAAAAAGAGATCCATCCAAAGCATAGGAATGTAGCGTCCTAGAATTGTGACACTTGCAATTTCGACCGCATTTGGGTCTTCACGATGGCGACGCAACACAGAACCTGAATGGAGACCCCGAAACTTGCTCATGACATCAAAAACTGCATTTCTCAGCACCCTGGCCTGATCCTCCTTGCACCCTGCTGTCCCGAGAGGTGGGACCAGAGCGCCCAGCGCCCTAGTCCCTGGCCCTATTTTGGGCCCGGTCTCCTATGGGACTTCGGGCCTTTTTGTTTGCAAATTGGAAAATAACATTTCCTGGTCGGCCTAAGGTCGGGAAAATCAGTCTTTTAACCCTAATTGGCAAGTATAAAAACTAATTTCCTCTCCCATTTTGGAGGTGGGAAAGAGGAAGGACATATGTGTACAAGACGTGGAAACGACATTCAAGCATTCAAGCATTCAAGCATTCCTTCAAGCAATTGATCATTCTAAGTCTCCATTCAAGGCTAGGTGTTGCATTCAAGACAAGGATTCAACCATTGAAGAGGAGATCACATATTACAACATACAACATACAACATACAACAAACAACAACATCTATACCTTCGCATATAAGGATACAAACATCCTTACAACAAGGTATTAGTACTTGTTTTACATTACATTTACAGCATTTCTCATTTCTTGGTTAATTCCAAAACCGGGGTTTGACCTAAGGGCAAACCCCTAATCCCTAACCCCCCAATCGTCTTCGCTTTTCTGTGTGTAGGTTGCAGGTACGCGGCTGAAATTGAAGATCTGGAATCCTTGTGCAGAGACGAACAGATCCCCCTTCGTTTCGCGGATTTTTCGGAGGACCGTGTGCACGCCGGGCGCCATCGTCCCGTCAACTTTCGCTCAAATTTGCAGAACAGCACCGTCTCGACATTTTACTGCTAATTCCAGGTCCGCAGCTTCATATCATATTCCTATCTCTGTTTATAAGTGAATCTTTCCTACTTTGCATGCATTCCTAGTTCAATCTTTCTATCTACATTCTTTACAAAAGAGGGTATCCTTGCTATCACAACCCTTGAAACTCATATAGAATCCAATCTTGCATTGCTTGGGATTGGATCTTGTGGGTTTCAACCCCTCTTTTGAATGTAAAGTCCCTCTTAAGTGAAAACCATCAACCCTAGTGACTCTCCCTTCTCTCTCCTCGGAGTTGGGGAGGGGAGAACGACTAGGGTTCGATTTTTCCGCTTTACATTTTGGTGAACCCGATGTGAACATCCTCTCTGATTATTCATAGTTAGATCTGAAAATTGGATTCCTTGATTACATTTCCATGTTTGATCTTTTGCAAAATTTTAGAGGTTAATTGCATAAAAACCCTAAATTTTCTTTTTAAGTAATTAAACTTGTGAAATGTTTAATTGTTAATGCTTGTTTCAGATCTGCCCTTCTATTACAAATTATCAATTCATATTTGTGCGTTAATTTTGAAAATTAAGTGGTTAAGTGTCAAAACCCTAATTTTTGAAACTCTCTTGATTCAACCTCTGTCCGACAATTTCACTGATCAAAACATCTCCAAATCGGCTGTAACTTTGGATTCCGCAATAAAATCACAATATCTTTCATCCCTGAAAATTTGGAAAAAAGTTGCGAGGACTGTGTGCACTCCGAGCGCCATCGTCCCCGACATTTTTTTCAAAATTTCGGGAGCTAGATCTTACTGTATTTTTCTGCTAAAATCCAGAATTTTGGCTGATTTTATCAATTTTAACACCTTCAAAATTACAGTCAAAGTTGGTCTAGTGATTGCTTGGATTGAGGCTTCTAATCATTCAAAAATTGTTGAAATTGAAATTTGTGTCAAAATTGTGTTTCTTACTGTCCTAAATCTGAAAAGTGTGTTAGCATTCATTCAAAATTTCAGTGATTTCTTCAAATTTTTGCAATTTGTGACTTTTGAAATTAAGTGCTTAATTACAACAACTTTGATTTCCGCTTTCAAAATTGAATTTTGCGTGAAATTGAGTCAACTTTCAAATTTCAAAACTTGCATTGCTTTTGGTATTCCCTCTAAAATCATAAAATTCAAAATTTCAGTTTCCCTCTCTTTTCCAAAATTCAAATTTTGCATTTTTCGACAATCTTGGTAGGGTTCAATTTTGAGATTGCAACTTTAATTTGGCCTATCTACAGATCGTAAAATCACTCAATTTTTTCAGGTTAGCTGTAAAATCATCATAACTTTCATCCCTGCAAATTTCGAAAAAAGTTGCAAGGACCGTGTGTACCCCGAGCGCCACGGTCCCGGACATTTTTTCCGAAATTTCGGGAGATTGTCCTGATTGTATTTAACAGCTTAAATCTGGAAGATTGGCTGGCTTTACTGAAATTTGCTACCTCTAAAATTCAAAATCTTCTCTCTTTCTTTAGTGCATGAGTTTTACAACAATAAGCCCTACCTACACTATTCCCGTTAGACGAAGCCTTAGAATTAAGTCTTTCCAAGGTTTAATTACTGAGGAGATGGAACCTAATTTGAATGGTCTTTTTAACGAGGACATGGGTAATTCCTCTAATCCTCTTAATGATGAAGAAGCTCTCCATGAGGTTTCTGTAGAACAACTTTCAAAATTAGATAACCAATTTGACGATTTTCGACAGTGGATGTCTCAAGAATACCCTGATAGTCAAGCTCTTCCTTTAATTGAGGGTCTAAAACGTATGCTTCAAAGTGATAAGAATGGAATTGATATTTTGCGTGGTATTGCACACATTGTGGATTCAAATGTGATGCCTATGAAAAGTTGTGCCGAAACCTTAGGTTATACACAACCTCCTACTCAAGACAATCATTCTATTCCTTTGATGACTCCTATTGCTAGTATACCTACTTTTACATCAAACATAATGACTACTTCAACACAAGACATTCCTCCTATGATCACTAATCATGGGGGCAATCCCTCTTCTTCAATTAACCCTCTTCCTTCATTCAATCCAACTTCTTCATTCATTCCTTCAGTGAGTGTTCCTCTTATATCTCCACAAATGAACATGACACAAGGGGGCAATTCGTTTTCCATTCCTCCTTGTAGTGTTCCTCCTGTCCAATCATCTCCTATGACTAACTATCATAGTGTCCCACCACCATACTCTCTACCTTCTTTCAATAACATAACACCTCCATCACAATCTAACACGTCTAATATGAACTCTTCGACTGAAGCGACCATTAATAATCTTGCACAAACTGTCTCTTCTTTACAGCAACAAATTGCCTCTATGAATCAATCTAAGTTTAGTGTGCCCACATTTGATGTTGCGAGCCCACTTTCTCTTGATATTGTTCGAGCTATTCCCCCTAAACATGTTGAAATTCCACACTTGGAACTTTATAATGGTAAGGGTGATCCTCTAACACATGTTAAGACCTTTCAAACAATATGTACTGATTTTGCTTATGACCAAAGGTTGCTTGCAAAACTGTTTACTAGAACATTAAGAGATAAAGCCCTACAATGGTATTGCTCGTTGCCTTCCTATTCTATTACTTCTTTCGAACAACTTGCAAATGCTTTCATTCAACAATTTCAAAACAATATAAGTCCTAAGGTTACTTTGATTGATTTAATGCATTGTAAACAAGGTGTTAAAGAAAAAGTGACTGATTTCATTGGTAGATATAAGCATTTGTATGCTCAAATTTCTTTTCCAGTGCCTGACAATGATATTCAAAGAATCTTTATTTCTAATTTACAAAAAGACATTAGAGAAAAACTCCTGTTTTCTGAGTTTACTTCTTTCCAACAGTTGTGCGCAACTCTTCACAATTATCAACTAACTGTGAGTCAAATGGAACAATCACATCCTATGGCTCCGAGTGATAAGGGTGATAGTAGTCAACAACCATTTGGAAAGTTTAAACCAAACAGAGAGTCCATCAAATTCCATGAAAACATCATCAACAACAATGTGAATACAGCATCAGGTGTGTCTCCTATTTCTAAGTTTTTCAAGAAAGAAAGAAAGTTTACTCCTTTGAATGAATCATTGCATAGTATTATGAATAAGTTATTGGAACAAAATGTGCTTACTCTTCCTCCTATAAGGCAAATTGATCCTGCAAAGATTAATTCACCCTATTTTGATAACAAATCTTTTTGTCAATTTCATCATCAACCTGGGCATGATACTGAAAAATGTTTTGCTTTAAAGGGGATAATTCAAGATTTGATTGATAATAATACTATCTCTGTTTCTGGTGTGAATGATAAAGGCAACAAATCTGTAGCTCTTCCTAACCAAAATCTTCAGATTTTTACTGATCCATTGCCTTCTCATACCTCTAATGCGATTGATACTACTGATTCCTCTGTCTCACCTGATGATCTCGTGTCTATGACTCCGAATGTGATTAATTTTGTGGAGCAACAGAAAATCCCTAAAGAACCTTCCATCACATTTGATTCCAGTGAAACTATCAGGGCACCTGATGGTCCTTTATATATAGTTGCAAAAGTCAAGAACACACCTTGCCGTGGAGTGCTTATTGATCCTTCTTGTATGGTTAATGTCATTACTGAAGAATTTCTTTTTACTTTGCAATTGAATCAAGTGATCTATGACAAAACAGATGTGATTGTGAAATTATTTGATGCATTTTCTTCTCCTGCAATTGGTTCTATTACATTACCTATTGAGGTTCGTAACAAATCCCTTGATGTGAACTTTTCTATTATTCCATCTTCCGAACAATTTTGTGTGAAGCTTGGCTATCCTTGGCTATCTTCCATGAAAGCTATTGCTTCTCCTATTCACAAGTGTTTGAAATTTCCCCATAATGGTGAAGTTGTTACTGTCAATCATAGTCTCTTTAAACCAGCTGAAAGAACTTCTAGTGTTCCTATTGATTATTTTTGGCCTAAACAATTCCAATCTCTTCCTCCGCAAAGTGATCATCTTTTCAAATCTTATCAAAAGTGGAAAACAGATATGATCCTATCTCTAAGTGAACCTAGAACACCCAAACTTGATATTCCTAGCATTCTTGAGAAGGAGGTTCTTTCTTTGAAAGATAAAACTAATGTCTTTCCTCAAGAAGATTCCCAACCCATCCCTATGGATGTGACTATGCCTATATCTAATAAACTTCCTAAGAGTAGACCTATACCTCCTCGTCATGATGGACTTGGTCTCCTTCCTAAACCAAATATTCCTCCTTTATATGGAGCAGTTCCTCCTCCTTCCTTTTATAGAGAGAAGAGACCTTCCTCTTCTCCTATTATTCAACCTAAGAGACCACAACCTAAACACCCAAGTGATAAGGATGAGAACATTCCTCCTCCTCAATCTTCTCAACTTCCTACTAAGACTAGACAAAATCGTTCTGCACGTGAACGCCGACGAAAGCGTCATCTTAGAGCTCAGGCAGCTGCCTCTCAAACTTTGCAATCCCCAAAAACACCTTCAACAAGCATTATTCCATTTTCTCCTCAACCGGAAATTGAGTCGAAATCTCTTAAACATAAGATGCATGATGGTCTTGATCCTATGCGAGTTAAAGATCCTATTTTTATAAATCTTGATGATGATATAGATGAAAATGTTATTCATGATGCAAATGTTACTCCTGTTCATTCTGATAGTGAATATGAATATGTTGATGTTGATAACCATTTATCTAACGAATTTTCTAAAGCACTTATCCTAGCTCCTAGACAAGAACAACGTGGCTCGGAACATGAACATAGCCCTTGTTTGGATCTTGTGATAGCTCCATCTGCTGTGTTGGATGTTCCTCCTCTAGCGTGTTTCCTACCTTCCCGAAATATTGATCAGCAAGATCGGGGGGTAGATGACGTGCTAGACTAGTTTCATTAGCATAGCAGATTCTCCCCTCCTCTCTTTTGTTACTTCTTCTATGTGTTATTCTCATTCTTCTATTTGTTGTCCTTAGTGTTGTCTACTTGAGGACGATGCAAAACATTGAGATCTCTCGATCTCTCTCATGTTGACTCAAAAGACACATGTGTTCCCTTCTTCTAGGTGACCTTCCTTGATTGGGGAATGAAGAACAATTATGCATACATACATATGATATACATGAATAATCATACAGCATACTGACCCCAAGAAAAGCGAAGTCACCTTGTGCTTTGTGTTTTGTGTCTATTATCCTTGGGCTTATCTCACACTTGGGGGCTAAATCCTTGTGATAAATGTGCTCCTTCTCATTTCTTCTATGTATGACTACCTTAAAGCAATCACCCCCGATGAGGCGTGTGCGATCGCTTTAACGTAGGGGGGCATACATCTCGTTCATATCTTTTCAAGATACTTGAAAATTTCTTGGCAAATTTAGCCTTGCCTTGAAAATTTTTGATATCTTTCTTGCATGACTCATAGTGAGGGAACCTTACTACTGACAGTCATGGTTCTCCCTCGTGATCTTCCCTTTTACTTTGTCAATCGAAGTCGTAAGATCCTTAGTCCACTAGGGGCTTGGTGTATCTTGCCTCCTTGACGTGGTGAAAGTTTTTCAATGTTGTTTCCTTGTACTTTACCGGAAGTATGAGCGTACGCTTATACTCCCGCTAAAGTGGGGGCTAAATGTAGCGTCCTAAAATTGTGACACTTGCAATTTCGACCGCATTTGGGTCTTCACAATGGCGACGCAACACGGAACCTGAATGGAGACCCCGAAACTTGCTCATGACATCAAAAACTGCATTTCTCAGCACCCTGGCCTGATCCTCCTTGCACCCTGCTGTCCCGGGAGGTGGGACCAGAGCGCCCAGCGCCCTGGTCCCTAGCCCTATTTTGGGCCCGGTCTCCTATGGGACTTCGGGCCTTTTTGTTTGCAAATTGGAAAATAACATTTCCTGGTCGGCCTAAGGTTGGGAAAATCAGTCTTTTAACCCTAATTGGCAAGTATAAATACTACTTTTCCTCTCCCATTTTGGAGGTGGGAAAGAGGAAGGACATATGTGTACAAGACGTGGAAACGACATTCAAGCATTCAAGCATTCAAGCATTCCTTCAAGCAATTGATCATTCTAAGTCTCCATTCAAGGCTAGGTGTTGCATTCAAGACAAGGATTCAACCATTGAAGAGGAGATCACATATTACAACATACAACATACAACATACAACAAACAACAACATCTATACCTTCGCATATAAGGATACAAACATCCTTACAACAAGGTATTAGTACTTGTTTTACATTACATTTACAGCATTTCTCATTTCTTGGTTAATTCCAAAACCGGGGTTTGACCTAAGGGCAAACCCCTAATCCCTAACCCCCCAATCGTCTTCACTTTTCTGTGTGTAGGTTGCAGGTACGCGGCTGAAATTGAAGATCTGGAATCCTTGTGCAGAGACGAACAGATCCCCCTTCGTTTCGCGGATTTTTCGGAGGACCGTGTGCACGCCGGGCGCCATCGTCCCGTCAACTTTCGCTCAAATTTGCAGAACAGCACCGTCTCGACATTTTACTGCTAATTCCAGGTCCGCAGCTTCATATCATATTCCTATCTCTGTTTATAAGTGAATCTTTCCTACTTTGCATGCATTCCTAGTTCAATCTTTCTATCTACATTCTTTACAAAAGAGGGTATCCTTGCTATCACAACCCTTGAAACTCATATAGAATCCAATCTTGCATTGCTTGGGATTGGATCTTGTGGGTTTCAACCCCTCTTTTGAATGTAAAGTCCCTCCTAAGTGAAAACCATCAACCCTAGTGACTCTCCCTTCTCTCTCCTCGGAGTTGGGGAGGGGAGAACGACCAGGGTTCGATTTTTCCACTTTACAAGGAACAAGTCCACCGGTCCCCAATGGAGGTTGGTAACAACCACCCGACCATGTGGGGCCCTTAGGTCCACCCCATCATTCTCAGGAGATAGACACAAGGCTTGAAACACGCAAGAAAGCTAGGTCTACTCACAAGCACACACAACACCAAAGGAACATAATGAAAACACAAGGATAGATAAGATACACCATAAGGTTCCACCAAAGGCTTCTATAGACAACCACATTGGAAAGGGTTCTATAGTACAACAAGGAAAGAGTGCCATCACATAGCCTCAATATGGGTTATCCTAGTAGCCTCTCTAGGCCCCAACCCCTATTTTACAACTCATGCAGAATCAAACAACTCTTTCATGAAGACAAGGAGGTTTGATCATGCTAGATCGATGCCCCTAGGATAGTCATGCCTTCCCAATCCCATCCTTAGTCTATACAAGAACTCAAGGACATGGGTGGGGCACCATAATTATCTTGTTTATTGTGTTTTACCCCAATTCATTTATTAGGTTATCACTTGATTAAGAAACTCACAATAGGCTATTCTATTAGCCTCTTTAAGGCCTTGGCCCCCATTGCAATTTACTCTCCATAAATTGCACCTTGACATCCTTACCCTAGGCTTAAATCCAAATAATGATATATGATCCAATTATATAGATACCTCATACGAATCTTACATAAATCCATAATCAATAAACTAAATCATTAATCATACACATAGGCCTTCCTAGACCTTATCCATCAAGATTCATCAATGAAACCATTTCCAAAAGCAATAACAATTGGATTTATTTAGAAATAAGCATAGTAAAGAAATTATATAAGAATCTATCCAATACAAATCTTACAGACCCCAAAACATAGGATCAACAGGGTATAAGACCAACCCAAGCTTCTACAATGCTCCAATGAACCCTAATTGGACAAACGGGCTAAACTAAGACAAAACACGGGTCCTACACAATTGCTAACTTACCTGTGCAATTGCTAACTATTCTTGTACAATTTATTACTTTACCTATCCAATTGTTGACTAATACTACAAAAGTGCTAACAGATATTGTGTATTTGATGATTGTAACTACACAGTTGATCCTAAAACTATGCAGTTACAAAAAAGAGACTTTGGACACAACATTGGGCATCGATTTGGCCCTAGAATTAAAATCAGGTGAATACCTAATTGAGGGGTGCCTATTTTTCTTCTATAAAACCCTTCAATTTGACCCCAAGACTCAAAAATATAAAACAAGACTTGAAAACCCTAAAAACTGGCCCAAAATACACAAGGAAAAAGATTGATATGAAAGATCCTAGATACATCATTTTTTAATTTCAAACAAATAAAATCAAAGAACATACAAATATCAAAAAAAGAGGGTAATAAACACTACCTCAAATCCAAAGTAAACAAGGAGAAAGAAAGATGAAGTATGCACAACAAAACTACCATGAAAAAAAGTGAATTCCAACTAGAAAATAAGAAACTTGAATCAAGAAAAAAATTCAAGCAATCATCAATCCAGCTTAAAAAACCAATCACCAAAGATCCCCTCCAAAAATCCACTCAAGAATGCAATAATTTCCTTCTGAAACCCTCTAAAAAATCACCCTGAAAAAGCTTTTCCAAAAAGTTGCAACCAATCTCTCCACAAAACCCAAGAACCAAATAATATTTTCCCTGACACAAAAACATGTATGGGAAAATACAACCACCCTAAAAAACAAACTATTACAAACCAAGGTAATTTAATAAATAGATTAATTAATTAATCTCTATAAGAATTTTTCAAATATAACCAAGATCTAGAGCACAATGAATAGCACAAAATAGAGACTATTAATTTGCAAGAACAAAACTATATTCTCATCAAGATGCAAAATATGATACACTGGATAAACCATACAAAGAAGATGAGCCTTCTTATAAAGGCAAGTCCATATGGATATGTGAGCACACGACCATGACATGTGGCCCAATGAGATACAAGGGTAGGTGAGGGTAGGTAGGAGAAATAATAAAATATTCCACAAAAGGTGGATCACCCACTGAAGGTGGAATGTAACGACAAGATAAGACCATAAAAGGCAGAATTTCTCTTACAAGAAACTTCCTTATGTGCACACTTCCCTAAGTGTCTCATATGAAAACCACTATGAGATGCATTATCCTAGGTCAACATAAGCAAACTATAATTATGAGACATAATTTACACCCACATGCCCCCTTAAGTGCAACTTAGGGGAATGTAGACTCAAGCTAACAATCCAAGATGGGTCTCGACTATGACACCATGATAGGTACCCATGTACAAATGCAAATGCAATCAAATAAATGCAATGCAATCTCTCACAAACAGAGAAAGGGATAAAACCCAATGGGAAAAAACTCCCCCCCAAAAGAGAGATGGAAATACAAGGAATTCTCAAAGAAGAAGGACAAACCTCAAGAGAGGAAGAATTCCTCCCATAAGAGAGGAAGGAAAAGTCAGTTGACCCCCCTGATAAAATGTCCTGCACCCCCAAGAGAGCTCGCAATTGATGACACTTACTCTCAGTGAAGAGTTTAGTGAATATGTTTGCAACCTACTTTGTTGTAGGACAATATTGCAAATCAATGACCTGCTCTTTAATCAGCTCCCTGATGTAGTGCATGTAGATCTTGATGTGTTTGGTTTGCCAATGTTGAATTAGGTTCTTCAAGATCTAAATGGAACTCTAATTTTTGCAATGAAGGACTATAGGTCAAGGAATGGTGAAGCAAAACTCTATGAGAATATACTGAAGCCAAATAGCCTCAGTCATTGCATTAATGACCCCTCATTACTCAGCCTCAGTCGAAGAAAGAGAAATATCATGTTGCTTCTTTCTTTGCCAACAAATGGGGCCCAAACCAAGATGAAAGTTGTAACCTGAAGTGGACTTGGGATCTATTGGTGCCCAAAACTGCAGATTGGAAAACCCAAAGACTTGCCAACTCCTTAGGAAATCCAATTGGCCTTGGCCAACGAACAGGGATGGTCGAAGACCAAATCCCTCTGCACTTCAGGCTCCACAAGACCTAGGCGGGTGTACCCTTCCCTCTCAAGCACAAAAGAGTTATTTAAATGTGGATTTAAGCCTCTAAGCAAGTTTACACAACTGGCAAATTAGTGTTCTGCAACTATGCTATATCATGTGCTTTAGCTGAATACTTTGAAAACTGTAAACTGAATATGAATAAAAGTGTATGTTAAAGATATTGTATATTGAAAATGAAATGCTTTCAGGACTTGAATGAAATCTACAAGGATTAGTTCAAATAGGATATGGAAGAATGTTTCCCTGTAAGGACCTTATGCATACAAATCAAAATCTCAGAAATAAATAACAGACCAGTGCCTCTATCCAGGAATATGCATGATACTTTGTGGACAAATAATTCAATTAAACTCTTGAGGCAGTTTTTAGGCAACTTGTAACACAAGACTATCAATACAGAGGTTCCATTAAGTGCTATAAGAATATGAAGAAGCCAATCTTATATTCAATTATAACAACTTGTGGTGGCACACTGTATTAAACCCTTTATCGGATTTATCAAGAGGACAAAATGAAATTCATCAAGACAAAAGTATACACGAATTCTGGAATTGAAACAACGAATCTTGTATATTAATTTTTGGAGAGTGAATGCATACAATAGCTACACTTACAGATACTCCATTACACAGTGATTGCTCAAAATGAACATCCCATAGCCCCTACTGGCAGCCTGACAGATTGTGAATTGTCTCTCTTTCACTTTTTCTTTTAATTGAAAAAGACTCCCTATAAATACCTGATCTAAAAGACATATGTGAAAGGACACACCCTTTCTCATACAGGAGGGAGTTACAAACAATTGTTTTTCCAAAGGACACACCCTTTTGTTTACAAGATAATTATATTTGAATCCCTAAAATACACACTAAATAAAGCTTTAATAATGTTCTTTATAATTTTTCACTTTGATAAAATTCCACTTCTGCTCTTGAACTCCTTGATATTCCTCGTCACCAAACTTTGATAAAATATCCTGCACACAAACTAAACCAATCAAATTCATTGGTTTAAAAAATTAATTACTCTCGATTAGGTTTTGCTTATGAAAGATTAATAATCCCTTTCCTAATGCAAGATCAATCCTCCTTAATCAAAGTATATCATCAAAAGGATATTTTACAAAGCCATTTTTATACTTGGGACTTTAAAAATATTAATTCATATAATAAAATAAAATATTTACCCAAGTATATATTTCCAAATAATAACAAAAGGTAAAATACTTTATAATAATACTTCCCTTGGAAAATGGTAACCATGGATAAATATTCCAACTTTGCCATACCTTTTCATCCTTTTAGGGCAACTTCAATTCTTTTTGACATATTTTATCATATAGAACATATCCTCGCAAAAAACCAATCAAACCATTAAGTATATGATTTAAATAATTTACCCTAATAAATATATTCAATTTATAAACTTAGGGAAAATAAAATGCATATGGAAGGATCACTTAAATAAATAAATGCTTTTCATCATTTTACTTATGGCAAAAATACATTTTCTCTAAAATAATAATAATCATGTTTTGATCTTGCATAAAATCAACCCTAATATATACATGTTCCATTTTATTCACTTAGGGTGAAAAATATAAATGATCAAATGATAATATCAAAATGCTAAAATTTATTAGGTCATCAAATTAAAGATTTAACCATGGTAAAAGAACTTATAAAATATAACTTCCTTTGTGATAAAATATATCCCTTTATAACCTCTCAAAAGGTAATTTCAAAAGATAATATTGAAAACTATTATTATCGTATCAAATGTTGTAAACAAGATTTCTTTTACCAAGGTGCTCCTGAAAATCATCAAATTATAATATCAAAACGTTAAATTAAATTTGTTGAGTAAGGGATACTTCCTTTAATATGCACCCAAGAATGTTAATATGCACCCAAGAAATATAATTAACATAAAAAATAAAAAAATCAACTAGCTTGATAGGTCATATGTTCCTATTTCATAGGGATACATTTAATTAAATCATTGATAATATTTTCCCCATGCGGAATAAAGTAAATGGAAACTTCTTGAGTAAACATTCAAATAAGGATATTAAAGATTTGAGAGTGTTTTTACTTTCACTTGAATAATTTCCAAAGTAACAAGAAAGTTGCCATAATAACCTCTTGAAATTAATTTTACCTTTTAACTTAATAAATCAAAAGCAAATGATTAAAACATACCTACCTCCGCTTGATAAAAATACATTACCTTGGGAATTGTGAAAATATTTGCAAATTATTATCCATACTAATTTACCCTAACAAACATTTTCAAATAATACAATAAAGCAATTGGTAAAAGGGGAGGGTATTTATTTATATGCAAAATGTAATCTTATTGTAAATCAAAAGTATACTTGCTTAAGATATACTCCATGCTCCTTAATGTGCCTAGAAATTTAATTTTTCCCATGTGTAACATCTTGCACAAAAAATATATATATATATATAGTAAGATATACTAACAAATCAGAAATCATTTTGTTAAGGATAAAACAATATATATATATATATATATATATATATATATATATATATATATATATTTTACTGAAATGTTACAGGCCGTCACTTTGAAATCTGGGCCATTTTTGAGCTTACTGGCACTCCAAAAATATCAAAAATCTTATAAAAATGGCCTTCAAGGTAGGGTGGATGGTTTGGGCCTCTGTTGAGAGACAAAAATCACCATTTAAAACTCATATTCAAGCTCAAAAAATGGCCTGAATTGCAAAAACGTGAATGAACTTTTGCTGCTGTTGGTGATACTTCTCATCATAGCCTCTCCGCTTTTCTAATATTTGCTGAGCTTACTTGATTATGTATGAAGATCGCATATACTTAACAGTTCACCGCTGCTTGTCATCACCCCAATCATTTTCTTGCTGAGGTGCTGTAAAAGCTCACAACATTATGTATATATAATACTTCAGCTTGAGCACTCAATAGGTTATTAAGGAAACATGTATATGTTGTTTATTAATGAATATATTGTTCATTGTCAACCTGTTGTACAACAATGGCCGCCCTATCGGGGATCAAGAGGGCTCTCAAATGCCTATGTCGATACTCGATGGCTTTTACTCGTCAGGCCCCAATGTATCCCAATCATTTATTTAAAAAAAATGATTTAATATTTCATCTTTTGAGATAAAAACTTTTTACTTCCTTCTACCAACTATAAAGTATTTGATCATTTGATTTGCTCAAACGTAAAATCTTTTATTTCTTTTTTGTAATAATCCTACACATTATACAAGCTCAAAAATTGTGTTAGTTTTAAAAGCATCATATAATTTCATGTAACACAAATAATTTAAATACTATAATATTAATTGGAGGAAAAATATAATATTCAAAATTAAACACTTCCTAATTAATATTATACTCAAGAAAAATAATTATAAAATATAAATAAAATGGCTTTCATAATTCATTCAGCGTGATACTCCTGCAAAAGGAAATTTATTAGTATTCTACTATAATCATTTTGACAAAATTTTGAAATTGTATATTGCAAATTTGAAGAAATTGCATTTAGATTAGCCTCATAAAACATATCAAACGATATCGTATGAATTCGAAATTTGAAACATAGGTCCTCATATATACATAAAATATAGAGGAATAATTAATTTGACATAACAGAGTTTAGATGAGAAGAAGTTATGGTTCAAAAAGGCGTACCTGGCTTGATTCCGTATTTGCAACCATATACATACCTGGAAATCGACCACCTTGTTCATGCATCAAAGTAAGTTGCAAGGAACTCGGAGTGGAATAGATACTTGATATAAATAATTGCAGAGAGAGATTTGCTTCCTAGTATGAATCTGGAACCTTAAAAATTTTAATTTTTAAGGGTCCAACAGGATCATCAAGATCACTAGCCCAATATAAGTTTGTGCAACCAAACAATAGAAGTCATGTGTTTGTTGCTTAGTGAATCCCATAATGATGTGTACCCTGTATGTAGTGCAAGATGCATTTGGCATCTTTCCAGTGAAGCTCATGTGGTTCTTGCATAAAGCGTGAAACCATGCCAACCTTAAAGGAAATATTAGGGCATGCGTGAGTCAAGTAGATGAGATTATACAATATGGCATCAACAAGTGGAGTGGAGCACTTAGCCTCAAGCTTGATCCTAAAAGAAAGGGAGTCAGGACAAGCTTACAATCAGCCACGTGGAACCGTGCAAAAAGATCAAGAGCATACTTGGGATGTGCAAGTGTAATCCCAAAAGGTGACTATGAAATCCCTATCCTGAGAAAGTAGTGCAAAAGACCCAAGTCAGACATGGAAAATCTATCATGCAAAGCAGATTTGACACTATTAATGATGAATGAGGTGCTCCCTGTAATGATCAAGTCATCAACATAGAGCACAAGTATCAAGTGTAAGTCATCCTGTCGCAAAACGTAGACATTTGGATCGGAATGACACCTAGTAAATCCTGTGGAGAGAAGAAAGGAATCCATCTTGGCATACCAAGCCCTAGGGGCCTACTTGAGGCCATAGATAAATTTCCCCAATCGGCAAACCAATGAAGAATCCTGGATGAATCCCTGCAAGTGCTCCATGTAAATGTCCTCTTCAAGATCCCCATGAAGAAAGGCACTCTTCACATCCATCTGATGTACAACCCAACCATGAGTTGTGGCAATAGTGAGTGTCAAGCGAATGGATTTCATCTTAGCTACTAGTGAAAAGGTCTTTGTATAGTCAACACTTGGAACATGTGAGAAACCCTTCACAACAAGTCGAGCCTTATACTTATCCACACTACCATCCGCTGCAAACTTGGTCTGATAGATCCACTTACATCAAACCATATTTCTCTCCTTAGGGAGAGGGATTAACTCCCAAGTGTTGTTGCTCATCAAGAAACTATACTCTTCCTCCATAGCTAGGTCCCACTCAGGAACCCCTGATGCTTCCTGAAATGCTTGTGGATCGGAAGTGATAGCAATATAAGCATGTGGAAGCTCTTGATATTGTGACTGAGTCCTTCATGTGTCTAAACAATCCCCAATAAGAGAGCCCGTTGACTCAACCGTCTATTGAGCCCAATGAAGTTGAGGTGGAGATCTTAACACCATAAAAGTTTTGTTCCTCTTCATTTTCTTTGACTTCGCTCTCTTCCATCTGAATTTCTTTATTTTTGTTTTTCTTCATTCCAATCTCTTCACTTTCAGTTTGTTTTTCTTGAAGCTGCTCTCTAGTAAACCACTTTCCTTGTTGAGCAATTTGCCCTGCTAGAACCACTTTGTACAAATAAATTTGTTGTTGTTTGAGTGTTTTCACCATGGTGTCCACAATCTGATCACATTGGAATGGGGTAGCTGCATTTGGATTCAATTCTATAGTGGAGATTGTTTCTGCCACATCTGCAACATCTAATAGTGGAGGAAAATATGGCTTCAAGAGTTCCACATTGAAGACTGGATGAAGACCCAGAAATGGAGGTAAATTAAGCTCAAAAGTATTATCACCAACTTGCTTGATGATGGTGTATGGCCCATAACGTAGAGGATGAAGCTTCCTATTGGCACCCTGCAATCGTTCCTTCTGGATATGCAACCACACCTTGTCCTCGACTTGAAAATTATGAGGAGTATGATGCTCATCATGTATCTCCTTATACTTCTTATTGGTGTGTTCCAAAATTTCATGAACTTGTTGTTGTAGATCATGAATTCTATAGATGAATTGGGTTGCCTTATCTTCCTCCTTACCAACACGTGGAACCAGATCAGGTTGAATAAGTGGTATGGCAACTTCCATGGGTGCAAGTGGCTAATAATCAAGACAAACCTCAAATGGGTTGTGGCCAGTTGAACTGTGAATTGCCCTGTTGTAGCTATGCTAAACATATGGAAGACTTTCATCCCATGTGCAGGGATGTTTTTAGTGGTACATTCGTAGGATGTGTATGATCATTTGATTCACTACCTCTATTTGGCCATCTGTTTGAGGGTGGAAAGCAGTAGACTTTGTCAATTTTGTGTCCATATTTTCCCATAGTGTAGACCAGAACTTACTAAGAAACTTGTTGTCTCTATTAGAGATAATGGTATTCGGCAGACCAAAATGAACCCAAATGTATTCAAAGAATAGCTTTGCAGTGTCCTCTGCATAAATGGTTTTTTTACATGCCACTATTACTGCCATTTTTGAGAACCTATCTACCACAACATACACACAATCATGGCTTCTTTTGGTGGTAGGAAGACCAGGCATAAAGTCCATAGAAACTAAGTGCCAAGGTTTTTCAAGAACAGGAAGTGGTGAGTACAACCAAAGTTTATGATTGGTAGGCTTAGCAATAGCACATGTGGTACAAGCTTGAATATATGAAATAAAATCATTCCATAATTTTGGCCAACAGAAATACTTCCGAAGTATAGCAGTAGTCTTACCTACACCAAAGTGACCAGCAACCTTACTATAGTGAGCTTCCCATATCAACTTTTTGAGTTCTACATTGGCCACACAGGTTTGGGCAAGGCGACAAAGCATTCCTTCCTGCAAATAGAAATCATTCACTTGATGTCCATTCACTAATTGATTATAAACATCTGCAAATTCAATATCGTTCTCATACAAGCAAGCCCAGGATTTAGTTTGATGACCACATGAGTTCAAAACCATACTTATGGTTGCAATTGGAGGCCTGCTCAAATAGTTTGCTACTTTGTTAGTACTTCCCTTCTTGTGGAGAATATTGAGGTGAAATTGTTGAAAATATGTTGACCATCGTTGATGTCGATCATTCTACAACTTCCCTTGTGTTTGCAAAAATTGAAGGGGTTTGTGATCTGTGTGGATGACAATCTCCTTACCCAAAATGTAATGTTTCCACTGCTTACATGCTTGAACAATAGCATATAGTTCCTTGTCGTAAGTAGCATATCGACGCACTGTATTAGAAAAAGTCTTGACTGTGATATGCAACTGGATGACCATGCTACATGAGAACTGCCCCTAGAGCATATTTTGATGCATCTGTTTGTATTTCAAATGACTGTTGCAGGTCAGGAAGAGATAAATCTAGTGCAGAACATAACCTTCATTTTAGCCCCTCGAATGCTTCTTGTTGAGCACTTGTCTATTTAATTTTTGCTTGTGTCCCCCCCTCCCCTCAATGAATGATTTAGAGGCCATGATAGATGGGAAAATCCCTAAAAATCTGTGATAAAAGTTTGCCAACCTGAGGAAACTTCATAACTCTATGAGATTTCTAGGAAACGACTAGTCCTTAATCACTTGTATCTTATCCGGATCAACCTGGAAACCTTCACTGTTAATAACATATCCAAGTATCTGATACTCTGCATACCAAAGGAGCACTTCTCTTTGTTTGCATAAAGCCCATGATCTTGTAAGGTTGAGAGAATGTTTTCCACATGTTGCAAATGTTCCTCCCAAGTTTTGTTGAAGATGAGTATGTAATCAAGATATGCCACCACAAAGGAATCAGTGAATGGTCTAAGTATATCATTCATCATTCTCATGAATGTCCCTAGAGCATTTGTTAGACCGAAAGGCATCACTAGCCATTCAAACAATCCCTCTTTAGATTTGAAAGTTGTCTTCCACACATCGGCTGATTCAATTGGTACTTGATGGTACCCTAATTTCAAATCAATTTTGGTGAAGAAGCAGGCCCCTCTAAGCTGGACCAAGAGGTCATCTATCCGGGGAAGTGGATACCTATTTTTTACTGAAATTTTATTCAAGGCCCTATAGTCAATACAAAGTCTCCAGGTTCCATCCTTTTTCTTTGCTAGAACAATGCGACTGCCACAGGGTGATGCACTTGGACGAATATGTCCCTTCTCAATCAATTCTTGTATTTGCCTCTTAATCTCATATTCTCTAATACTGACCTACGGTAGACTGGTTCATTAGGTAATGGAGTTCCTGGTATCAAATCAATAGTATGTCTCACTTGGCAGTTTGTAGGTACCCTAGTTGGTAACTTAAACAGATTTTCATATTTCATCAAAATTTGATCCATTGATATTTTCTGCAGCATTGTGGTGTTTGTGATGGTTGGGAATTATAAACTGATTTTCTTTCTTCTTCATCACGAATCATCAATAAAATGAATGTTCCCACTTTGGCAACCAACCTCTTACATTGCTTGGCACTAATCAAAGAGGTAGTGGATGTAGGGCTTACCTCTGGTATTCGGTATTTCTGCTCTCCTAATTTGATGGTCACGCTACGAGGCCTAGACTCATAAACACCATGTCGTTGGTACATATATGGTTTTCCCAACATAACATCACAAACATCTAAGGGAGCCACATCACAGATTACCTCATCTTTGAAAGGCTTTATGGAGTATGAAAGGTGACACTGTTGGTGCACCTAGATATCTCTTCCTTGAATAACCTATCCCATTGAATAGGGTTGCGGGTGGGTTGTTGTTTTCATATTCGGTCTCTTCACAGTCTCTACTGATATTAGGTTCTTTTGACTTCCGCTATCAATGATAAAGTGTGGGGCTTTTCCTCCGACCCACATTTGTGAATGGAACAATCTCTCCTCATCCTACAGGGGCAATATTCTTGTAGTAGCTACCGTGGCATATGGATCAGCCTCAATGACCTGTTCATGATTTCTTTCTGTGCAAGTTTCTACTACCTTAGATTCTGCCTTGTCTTCATGCGTCTCCATCATTAAGCTTTTTATGGTTCTTCAATCTTTTGTATTATGTGAGGGACTCTTATAGAATTCACACCACATACTATTTTCTTGTGTCTTCTTCATACTCCATGTCTTTTTTGTTGGTGAATTGGGAGAGGGGTCCTTAGAGGTTTGTTTCCATGTAGTTTTTCCACCTTCACCCTTCCATCTGTAGTTTGCGAAATTATCCCTCCTTCCTTTCTGTTTGAATTTATCCTCAATTTTGGTAGCAAATTTATATGCACTAGGTAAAGTCTCTATGTTTAGGAATTCCATTTCGGTTTGGATATACTTGTGGAGTCCACTCTGATATTTCAAAACTCGGTGCTTCTCACAATCTTTGATGCCAATATTTGCTGCTAAGGCATGAAACATATTAGTATATTCCTGAATAGTTTAGTCCTTCTTCTGTTGAAGCAATTGCCACTGCATATATTTCTGTTCATATGTATCAATAGGAAAATATTCTTCCTTTATGTGCTCCATGAATTCTCCCCATGTGGGTTTTTGATCAAAAATAAAAGTGTTGCCATTTTCTGCTTCCTTGGATGCTAACTTTGCTTCCCACGAATCTTTCACATGATTTTCAGCTTTGAGGAGAGCAAAAGTTATCTTCTCTTCATCTGAAAACTGATTGACAGAGAAATATCTTTCCAATTTTGAAACCCAATTATCAACAACATCTGCATCGATCTTTCCTTCAAATGTGGGTATATCGAAATTCACTTGCACCTTGAATGGCATATACCCTGTGAATGGTGGGTTTGCTTGTGACCCACGACTTTCCAACATTTGCTTGAACTGCTCCATCATTTCTTCACGTTGTTTTGTTAGTGCATCTGCAACTAATGCTTTAATGTCATCGTCGGTCTGCAACTTAGCCACCTACGATCGTGTGCGTCTCAAAGGAAGACAAACTAAAAAAATGCAGTGTACCTAGCCATGCTCTTTCACCACTTTCAAGGGCTAAAAATGCCCTTAAGACCTTCAAAAATGAAAATTACTAACGTATAGACAAACTAAAAAAAGATAATTCAAATTTTCTTCTAATCATTCTAAGAAGAAAAGAATCCACTATTTTGTTCTTTTCATAAGGGGGTGAAAAATCACACAATAGAGAACAAATGATGCACTAAATTCCTTCTATTTCCAACATGGAGATGGAACACTTCATTTTCTAAGGCTTTGAAACCCTATATATATGCAATGTGAGATTAGGTTTAAGAATAGATAATTAAAAGAATTTTACAAAACAAATTAAGGAAAGAAAAAGAAAATTCAATTATTCATATTGTATAAAATTTTAGGAAAATGAAAGAGTAAGGCTATATTGTATACATAGCCAATGTGTTATTGAGTGGAAGAAGGGGTGAAATATATCCATGTAATTTGCATATTCATTGAAAACTACCAATTTACTATTCAAATATATTTAAATAGGTACTATGGTATTGCCACTAGTGCATATTAGTATATAATTCTTGATTCATAAATTCCAAATTCAAAAGTTTGTAGATTATTAAGTCAAATCAAAACTATAGTTTTGAATGTCACAATGGAGTTACTAATATTAGATCTAAGATTTTTCTAATCTTTAGGTTTAAATGTTATGTTTTTAATGGTCAATTGAATTTTGGGGTCAATAGAAGTATCAAATTTGTTGAAATCATTTGGTAGGATAGTGTACTTAGGACACTCAAAAAGTAGGTGTAAAATAGATTATATAAAAATGAAGGGTATGTACTTTTCACTCTTACATTTTACCTCAGCGATAACATGCATGTGAATATACATGGAGCAATAAAAAGAAAAACAACAAAGACAACTTGAAATAGAATATCTAGAATAATAAACTAAAGACCACTTGCACATTACTTTTATAATAACTAGTAATAATATGCTTCCTTGATATTGTGTGTTTCATGAAGGAGTACACACAAATAAGAGAGAGTGGTTTGGATAAATAAATATTATGATAATGTGTACATAGAAGTTTATAAGAATAATTATAAAGTGAGGCATAAACATGATACACTTGAGTATTAATTCTTTGCTATAAAATTAAAAAATAATAGATTCATATACTTGATATACTTACCTTTGTGCATATTTCAATATTTATTGAGATTGAATTATTCATGTGTAATTTTTAAAAATTGCATATGTAGAGTTTGTAAGTTTTTATCTACATGTATAAATATAAATATTTTAAGTTTTATTAATGTAAATTTATAGTTAATGTTGAGTTCAAAAGGATTCTTGATGATCTACAGGGTCAACTTAATAGTTATGAGGCAAAGTTTAAAATTAAAGGCAGCCGGATAGGTAATAGGACTCACACTCCAGAGGTTGGAGATCCCTTGCTGAGTTGTACTGGATACTTATTGTCATGTTCATTATTTTGGAAAAGTGTATTCCACAAATTTATGTAAAATATTTGAGCTCCATGCAACGTTTGAATTACTTGAGCTATTTTCTTGCTGCTGGAGAACACTTGATTCTTCTTGTTAGCTATTAGGCAACATTTTTTGTTGCTTGACAACATTCTAACTAATTATGTATAATGTTCTCTATTGTACAATTCTTTGATTCGTAATAAAATTTTCTTTTTCTAATTAAAAAGAAAAACTATTTATATGGCTTATATGTAAACGGTCTAATGAAATATGGTATTAATTGAGATTTCATAGTGTATTAAATTTGTCTAATTAATCTCTATCTAAGTACTCTACTTGTGAGTGTTTTGTGCACATGTAGAAATATATATATTTTATGTTTTACTAGAATATGAATTATATTTTTGTATTTATGAATTAACATTTTTAATATATTTCTTATATTTATAATGTGTTTGTCCAAGTTGAATAACATTTAGTTGTATGCATCATTACCACTGACTTAAGAGTAAGAGTATAATGGAATGATGGGCATGTACACACCATTGGTTATGCACATATGGATTAGTGTCAAGTGGACTAATGTGATAGTGACATGTTCTCTTATGGATTCAACAACTCAATTCCAAATGTTCAAATTTTAATACATCTAAGTTGGCCCTAAAATAGTTTCAAGTACAAATTTAACAATCATTTATACATTTGATACATTTGAAATCTTTGCTCAATCATATTACATAGTAACACTATAGTCAATTTTTTTTTACATGAAAATAAGAGATATATCAAAATAATTATTGTTTATAAATTAAGTCTCTTAGTTTAATTAAAATTAATGAAATGTGACTTTTAGAGAGTTAAAAAAACCAAATGAATTGAAAGTATAGAATATATATATATATATATATATATATATATATATATATATATATATATATATATACCTACCAAATATGATTATAAGATGGAACATAAATATCTTGCTGCAATATTTCTATACCCATTACAATTGTATTTAATATGATATTTATTAACTTAAATAAATATCGTATTGTAATTATGTGCAATTACAATCTAATTTCATTAGGAGATTATATGCAAATGTATAATAGTTGCATAATCCAACAAAAAAAACTCTTCTTTACTTTGTTTTTCAAGTAATCATAAATACCACATCGTGTAGTTGAAACAACTCTATTTATCATGATTTTGCATTTTTATCTGTCTTCAATTTTCATGATCATCATTTTTATTGGCATTCCAATATTCCTCAAAGCTTACTGTATCAAACAACAATAGAATCTCTCAATCAAAACAATATTGAATCTCATGTCTTATAAAAAATGGTCTAATGACCCTATCAAAGCTCAATGGTATGGTGATTAGTTTGTTGTTTAAAAAATATTAAAAATAAAATTAACTCTTATAACTTACATTTTTTAATTTCAAGAGGTCGAAGGAAATAATCCATTTGCTCATAAAATTCTTCACGTAAACTTGATCCAAAATCACTATCGTTATAGTGGGCCATCTTAATATAAATTATAATTAGTATTTTAAATATATCAATGAAATAAATTTTACATATTTACTTAAATTTAAGATTAAAAAAAATTAACGCACACAATTATACTCTACCCCTTATTTTTCATATTTTAATAAAATTATCTAAATAAAATTTAAATTTAAATATAGATCTCATTATCTAAAATTCTAGACAATAAAATTTGCCAACTTAAGCTAAAATTCCAACTCACCCTAAATATAAAACCTTCTAGCTCCGGTTTGGCTAAGTAACTTAAAAATTCATATACAAATTCCACTACATAAAGCCCACAGTCATATGTATTTTGCTGCTGAGGAACCTGTATTCATGCATTCAAATGTTTAACACAAAGTCTTGAAAGAAAAAAATACTGTGTAAATGAAAATGAAGACTCTGATGGTATGCCTTTCCTTTAAATCAGACCAGATAGCCCTAGTTTTAGACCAGTCTTCAACAACTCTGGAATATAATAAATATATTAGTTACATTGGCAAGAGAAGGAAAAAAAAAAAAAATAGTGGACATTAAATGTAATATATCAAAAATAGTATATATATTTACTGTGTTATAGCATTCTTAATTGGCTCATTTATTTTGCACACTGCCAAAGAATTGAGATATAAAATATGTGGGCGGATAGAAGACTTCTCTTCATGCAGACCAGAAATGATAAATAAATGCCAGTGTCTTCTGCAAAAATAAAGAAATTATTAAACATTTAAGCATTTTATTAATTAGTAATTTTTATTATAATATATAAATAGTTTTTGAATATATTTATAATAAATTATTACAAAATTCTTAAATAGTTTTGATTAAAATAAGTTGATTTTGATGGGATGGTCAATATATTATAAAAGATGAACAGATCAAATTCAATACAACAAGAGTACATATGGAATTAAAACCAGTTTGACAAGCTAGATCAAACACGAACAAGTGAGTTGTTAATCACAAAACATTAATTAAACAATAGGGGACCCTTCCCTATTCAATCTCACACCTATTACTCTCTTGTACAATTGAGAGACATAATTAGGAATTCCTTTCTTGATCTTTGAATTATTGTTCAAGAGATGTTAACTTATGAATCCTCGGATCTAAGAAGATTCTTCTAAACAATTATTACCTTAAAAAAAATCATATAATGTTAATATAATAGTTAATATTAATGATAGCACTTGTAAAAACACCAGTGAAGTGCATAAAACAATGTTGGACTCTTTCTTATTCAATGTCACACCTTTTATTTTGATTTGTAATTGGGAGATAGGTTTGGGAAGACCTTTCTTCATCTATGAACAATTGTCCAAGTGATGTTATCTTCTATATCCTAGGATCTAAGAGAAATTCTTCTAAACAAATATTTTCAAAAACAAATCATAAAATTTTAACATAACAGATAATATTAATATGGCAATGAAGAACTATGCCTCTCCATTTGGGATGAGATCGAAAGGAGGAAGGCAAAGAAGAAGAAACATTTGGAGTCTCCAACAACTAAGTTGCACCCCATCAACCTCCACTGTTAAGGTTACTCTGGATTGTGTTGCAATATCCTCTGAGAAAGACTAACAAAAAGTTGTCGTTTGCTAATAAAGTTAAAGTGTTAGGTCATGAATGGCAAGCTGATAGTACTCTCACTCAGTAGACCATTCCTTTGTGTTTGTGGTGGGAGGTTTGTTGTCTGGTTTTTTGTTATCTATTCCTTTATTGATTTTGTCTTGATTATCTCCTAGTTTTTTGTGTGCTTTGGATTTGGTCTTTTGCTGGGCGCGCATCCCTCATGCATCCTAGATAGTTGTTTTTTTACGGTTATATAAAAGATTCAGACCTTTCATCATATCCCACTTTAATCAATCAGAACAATAACGCTCCAAAATAACAATAAAATCCATTAAAACAAAGTAAAAGTCTTCTCTATTCAATCTCACACCTTTTACTCTGACATACAATTGAAAAACAGATTTGAAAAGACCTTTCTTGTCTTTCTAAATTTTCAAATTAAAAAAAAGGCCAACAAAATCATATTTTAAAATGAGAATGAAATGTACTTTACTTGAAATGAAAAGGAATGAGATTATATTGAACTTTCTTGAGCATCCCAGGACGTTCCAACAGTCCCTTAAGAGCATTGGCTCCTTTTTCTCCTTCGGTTTTGTCAAGATGTATACCCAATTTCTGGCCCATCTTAAAAGAAGAGCATATATTTACTCTCTTTGAGAGTGAAAGCGATGGGTGTGTCGTTTCAAATTCTCTCATATGAAAACTGCAGTCCAAATTCTCCTGGATTAATTTGAATCATCAGATAGTAACATTAAGTAAAAGATAATTGTGCAAAATAATAATAATTATGAAAAATCAAATGTTCTGGTTAGATTTCTCTTCTATTCGATTTTGTTCAATATTCTGTTAATAAATATCATGAATTGATGTAGCTGTGAAGTTTCTTTTCATTAATTATGTTGTAAAATCTTAGATCAAAATGATTCAACAAGTTATATTTAAAAATAATAATAATCTTTGTTCATAATTAGATGGCTTAAATCACACACACTAAAATTTGAAAGTGTTAAACACTCAGAGACTTAATATGTTGCTTAGTGTGTGTGGTTTAAGACTCTGTTCGACTTAAAAATGTTAATTTGTTTTCTAACAGATTAACTAGGTACTTACTATATATAAGTATCCACGTGACTGGAAGATAACCAGAAGTCCGCCTTTTGATCGAGGAAATCTTGTAGTTCATCTTTTACCCAGTAAAACTCTGCTCCATCTGGGCAACTGCCATGTTGTTTGATCATCACCAATTAACTTTTTCATATTGTTTAGAAGTTTATACATAATTAATAATATGAAGTTTTTACATATTGAATTAATGTAGTTGTTTCTGGATTAGATTGTGTAATGAATTTTTTGCATCAATCCAGAAACAACTACATTAAGTTTATACATTTTAGTTTACATTTTTTTAACTGTTCGATATATTTATTATATACTTTGATCTCTAATGATAGATCATGAACTATGATCCTAAATATTTTATGCAATCAAATCTAAAAAATTTTAAGAAATTTTTTATGTTCTAGTTAAAAGATCTAAAAAAATATCAGAATTATATTTTCTTAAGCAATGAAGCTTTTACTTCACCATTATTTTATGATATTTTTTATGGAGAATTTCAATTTTGACAATTTCTTGAAAGTTTTTAAATTTGGTTGTATTTTTTTAACCAAAACTTTCAATCATATTTTATATTTCATCATTGGAATGATTCTGATGAATATCATAAAATATGAAAAAATTTACACAATCAAATCTAAAAACTTTCAAACAATAAATTTAAACAACAGATAATAAACATAAAAAACGAAATACCAGATCTTAACACCATAAAAAATTTGTTCCTCTTCATTTTCTTCGACTTCGCCCTCTTCCATCTGAATTTCTTTATTTTTGTATTTCTTCATTCCAATCTCTTCACTTTGAGTTTCTTTTTGGGCTTCTGCAATGTTGGATGATTTGTCTTGTGAAGTTGTGAGAGCATGACCATGGTGGCTCTCTACTTTCCTCCTTTTGCTTTCACTAGTGCTACCACTAGCACTAGTTTCAGCCTGAAAACTATCTAACTCAAACCCAGAATATCTGCGCTTGGAGGATTCTGCAATAAATCAAAGGAAAAAATTGAAGTACAGCAATGGAACTCCCAATTAGTTTTCCTAATGTAGATTTAAAAGTGATATTAAGATAAAGTTCCAAAAGAAAGGATTTATATTGAGAATTCTAAAAATCAAATGATTGGATTCAAGATGTAGGGATACAAACTTTGTTAATTAAAACTGACATTGCCAAAGCATTACAGATTTACCTCCTTCACTGTTACTGCTAGTCATATTTATTTATTGTTGGTTTCACAGGATAGATTATAATCAGTCTCTGTTGATTGGATATGAAAAATGTTCCTTATTTATCTTATGAGGGTGACACTTGGTGAAGACTCTTCCCCTAGAAGTGTCCTTTCTTGGATCTGATTAGCTTCCATTACAATTAGTTTTTCATTGTAATCTCATTTTCTAATAACATAGATTAATGAAATCCAGTTGACATTCAGTTGATGACAGTCTTAGAACATATTTTTATATCTTAACTAATAGTTTGAGGGCCAGGCAAAGAAAAGGCTATTTAGTTTTAGAATGCATCAAGATAATAATATTTTTCGTGCATTATAAATATATTATAGTAGATGCTAAGACTATAATACTTTTCATACATTATAATAGATGTTGGGTGTATTTTAGAGACCAGATAGTCATTTGCACCTCGCAATGGGTATGAAGAAGAGGTCTTTGAGCCCGAGATTTTTTTATGTATATTCTAACTAATTTTAATTCAACTCAATTAACCATCCCCTTTCATATAGACTTGTGACTCATCATTAGTTCCCTTAAATAATCAATTCATTGGTACGTAACTATAATTAGTCTGCATATCCAAGTGAATTATGGATTTTATTTAATTATGTTTCTATTGAATGTAAAATCAGTATTTAGAGGTTATATTTTTATAAGATATTTTTTCATATTCGAAAATAATTTATTTAAGGTTGTGGTAAGTAAAGCTTGATTTTTAAACTTATTTTTTCAAATATAAATTTGAGATTTTATTATTTTGTATCATTTAACTATTTTTGTATACTAATATTTTTCTAAATTATAATATAATATAATTTTTTATCTAATATGTTTGTAAAAAAAATTTGAATTGGCCATAGATTATCAAAAGTAAAAATTAGGCTATATTATATATGTGTAATGAAGACCACATCCAATTTAAATAATTTGCTTACACAAATCGTAAGGGTGCAAATCGTAAGGAAGAATTTTGTGTTGAGGTAAAATAATTCAAGGAAATATGATAATTAAATAGAGCTTCTTGCTTGAATCAAAAAAGTATTCTGCTTACACAAATCATAAGGGTGCAAATGAGTTTCTTTTTTGCATATCAAAATATCTTGAGCAAATTCAAATAGATGAGAAGCTGAAAAGTCCTTTTTTTTCAATGATGATAGATGAAAGTACTAATCAAAGTTTAGAGCAACATTTTGTTGTTTATGCGACATATTTGACATCAAGGGGTCAGGGGGCACCTATATCTATGTTTATGAAAATGATGGTTGTGTGGGAAAACCATATACGATACTATCAATCAATTGCTGAATGATAGAGGTCTTTCATTAGCAAAACTAATAGTTGTCTCAACAAATGGTGCTTCTGCAATGGTTGGGCGTGAAAATGGGTTTGCTTCTCTTATGAAACAAAATATTCCAAACCTTATTTCAATCCATTGCATAGCTCACCATGAGTCATTAGAAGCAGCAGATGCTTCTAAAAAGATACCCGAGTTATTATTTGTTGAAAAAATAGCAAATAAAGTGCAAATTCGTGGATCCACAATTCACCAAAGATAAATAATGAGCTGAATGAATTACTTAGAGTTATGCAAATTGATGTTTTGAATGTGTTGCAAATCCACACAATCAAATGGTTATCTAGAGGAGAAGTCATAATAAGGCTTGTGAAGCTTATGCCATCCATCTTAACTTTGTGGAAAAAAGATAAGAAGTGTTCATCCAAGTATATGAAAAGACAAGGATTTATTTTGTTCAATTTTGTTTGCATATGCTTGCTGATGTTTTGGGTGAACTAAATAAATTGAATAAGATTTTTCAAGAAGAAAATGTAGACATCACTATTATTGGTTTAGCTCTTGATGAAGCAATAGGAAATTTATATAGATGGTTTTTTAGAAAAGGTACATTTGTTGAAGGTACAAGTTACCTTTCAAAATTCTTGATTGATTCTCAATTTGGGTGTATTGAAGTCAAAGATGAAGATGGTATCATTGATAGACATGAATTGCTATGTGTCCCTATTCCAATTGATGCATTTCAGTCTGGTGATTTAGGGAAGCGTTCCATGCAACCTCATGTTGAAGGAACACAACAAAGTTGTCAACACTTGACAGAAGGCTATATCCAATCTCTCATTGATTGTTTAAATGAAAGATTTCCAAATATTCCTCTATTTAATGCAACAAAACTCTTCAGCCCTTCTTATTATCCATCATATCGTCAAACTCGAGATAATGTCTCAGAGCGTTGGCTTGATAAGCTTCTCCAACATTTACAACACACTACTTCAAGCAATGTGTCCATATTTGATGTTACTGGATGCAAAAGGAAGTTAAACTCTTTTGTTGACTCATTGCATTCAAATTGTGAGGGTTTTAAGATGAAAGATGCATGGATCTAGTCTTTCGTAACATAGAATATTGGCATAGAATCTATCCTCATATGATGAAGTCATGGCAACTTGTTCTTACTATTCCTGCAAGTACTATTGATTGTGAAAGAGGGTTTTCAAAACAAAACATCATCAAAGATGTTAGAAAGTCAAAGCTAGCTTTAGATACATTGGATGCATTAATGAGGGTATCTTTAAATGGATCTTAAACAAATGATGTAAATTTGAGTGAAGTATATCATGTATATGTAAGAATACAAAGTCAAGAAGAGTTCTTGACCTTTAATATCATTTGTTTTTATTTCTCAATTTTAAACTAATAAAATAAAAGAGTTTCTCTCTTTCATTTTAGATTATTATTTGTTTTACTTGTTAGTGGCATTTTTAAAATTATAATCTCTATTAAAAATAATTAGCTAATTTCAATAGTATATAATAATATACTTTAAATTAGTAAAAAAATTATTTGCACATTGATTTATTAAAAATAAAAAATATTTTTCTAATTTTGATATGTATTATTGATTAAATTGATAAAAATGTTTAAATATAAAATAATTTATATTAAATTATTGACATATTAAAAAAAATTGACACTTAATATTTTTCTTAAAACGTAAAATTAAAGGAATTACAATGACTAAACCATCATTAAAAAATCATATGACAGACAAGGATGGCCATCAAATTTTAGGCCTATTGGGCTGCGTGCCTTTTGCTCCTTTGCCTTGGTTTCCCCTTGTTTTTTCCTTTGTCTTTCTATTGTCTTTCTTAGGTTCTAACTGGTTATGTGTTCTTGTTTTTTGTTTTGGGTTGTCTTTGGTGTCAAGGTTGTGCTTGCTCGACAGTTTCTAGTTTTCTTTCTTTTCTTGTGGGCTTTTGTTGCTTCTCTTGTGATCCTTATTTGTGTTACTCCTATGGAGGCGGAGTCAGCTCCTATTGAGGTGGGGTTTATCTTGTGTCCTCAGATTGGGTTTCGCTCTTCCTTCTCCTTTCTCCCTCTTATGTAGGTCCTATTTATGTTGTGGAGTTCTCTATGGAGGTGAGGATTTTCCTTGTGGGAGAAGTTGGAAGCAATTCAGTGGGGATTGTTTTCATCTCTGGGTACTTGGATGTGAATAAGTTTTAGGTGTGGTCATTCCTTTTAGTTGGTTCTTCCTTGTTTACTCTTTTTGTGGTGAGATCGTCTTCTATTAAGGTGGAGAGGAGATTTTCTTATGAAGTGGGGTTTCTTTGTTTGGTGGTTGTGGCTGCTAGGGGCCAATACTTTTTGGGTGCCAATTTTAGTCCCTCTGTGAAGGTTCAGGGAGCCTCTCAAAACCCTCTGCTCTTCTTCTTTTGCTGGTTTGGGTCATGGATTTCTCTTTTGGTGGTTATGGGAGCCTGATTAATTCTCATTGATAGAGGAGTGACGCCATTTAGCTAGAGTTTTGTTGTTGGTTTAGCCTGAGGGTTTCATGCCAAAACCCAATTTGAAGGTTAAGGGTACCTTGGATAAACCCTTGGTTATTGGATCTCACTTGATCTTTAAAGTTTCCTCCTTGGATGCCTTTATTATTTGGTGCATGTTAATCATGGATTTCATGGGTAAACCCTTAGTGTTTAGATTAAGGAAGTGTTGCCAAAACCCTTGTTTGGAAAATTCAATGCTAAAGGTTAAGGAAGCCTAGAAACACCCTTTGTTAATGATTGTCTGAGGTATTAATGGCCTAGGTCTTATTATTGGCTTAGCCAATTCTTTGATGCCTATATGTTTTGGTTTAGCTATGTGGTGGTTGTTGTTTACTCCTGATGTATTTTTTGCAAATAACCATGTAGGGGTTCTGGATTCCCACTAATTCCAAAAGGTTTTGGGTCCTTTCAAAACCTACTGTATGAGGTTTCACGTCACCTTAAAAATCTATTTTTCCCTAATAAAAAACATAACGAAATATAATTTCCTACCAATTAAAGTTCTTCCTAATATTCTACCCAAAAAATCAACAAATATAAATAGTTTCCAAATATCTTTGACAAAAATACAATAAAAATAGGTGATAAAAGCTTTGAAGGGCATTAATTATTTTGTAAAAGATAGGCTCAAAAAATATTAGGGCCAACAACTGAATTTTTAATCAATAAAGTCGTGTGTAGAAAAAATTCCTAAGTTCAAGAAACTTTTGTCAAAACCAATTACTTAAGTGGGACCACAATTTGCTATCATAATTAACATTCCAACACTTCTAAATGAGAAATGGTAACATACAATAGATTTTGTATGAGTTGATATTAAAAAAGTAGTGTCATCATTTTGTGAGACCCTACCTATAGGTGGACGTAGATAGTACATATTTTGATGCTACTTTAAGAATATTCCCATCATTTTGTGAGACCCTACCTATAGGTGGACGTAGATAGTACATATTTTGATGCTACTTTAAGAATAGTCCATTTTTTCTGCTATAATTCTTGTGTTATTAATGACTCATTGATTCAATATATCCATAAAATTTTAATGTGTTTTAATAGATTTATTTCTTATCTCTAGTACTACATTTATAGTATGATTGTTCAATAAAAGTATTATAAAATAGCCTCAAGGTATGTTTATAAGAGATATTATTCCATTTTTAAGTGTTTAATAGAGATGTCTAACACTGTCAAATATGAATAATCATCTTAGATTTGATAAGGATTTTACACAAATTCATAGTTTCCTTCTTAATTATAGTTTATGATTGTGTTTTTCCATATTTTGATTGAGTTGTGAATGGTCTTAGTGTGAAAAAAAGTAATGTTGTAAAAATATATTATAAATGAATTGTATTTGTTGAGTTGTGAATGGTCTTAGTAGTAATTTTAGTTATTTGATGTTACTTTGAATATGATTATGTTAAATTATTCTAAATTTGATAATTAGTTAAAAGATAGATGAGAAAATAGTGGTTATACTATCTATTGATTTAAGTGAATAAAACAGACTTTAGGAACACCTGCATCTTTGATTAGCATGTGAAAGGACTTTCACTCTTATTTTGTGTTAGGAATAGGGTAAATTTATTGATTGTCTAAAGTCCCACTTCATGACTTCTCAAATTAATTGGTTGAGGAGGTTTATTTTATTGTATATATAATTTTTTATTCTCCATATATGATATCTTTAGGGTCATAGTTTTTAGTTGTAAAATAATGGCTTCAAGTTATCTAGATATACTCTCCTTTGAGTTAACTGCAAATCTTGACAATTACATACAAATTTCCCACATCTAGATTCTAATCTTTGATGTAAATACACTTGCACCATTAGTAATGGCAAAAGACACATACTCCTTATTAACAAATCATGTAATGCATTTGGATTCTGAAGTCAATATATAGGATTTTGTAATTGACCATCAAGTAATCTGTATTAAGTCTTACATAAATGAGGAAAGGTAATTAATCTTAATGAAGGTTATCAGACAATAAAAATAGGGTGATTATTTGGTTGAGAAGAATTTCCTAAATGGAAATAGGGATTTTATGGGTTTGGGATCATTATTGTTACTATTAATTGTTGGTATAAAACTGCAGCAACAATTGAAGGTTGAGATTGGTGGTTCTACTCACCATGGAGAAGAAAGACTGCTGGTTGTAAGAAGAAGTTGCCAAAAGGTCACTTTGAAGAGCCCAAAGGAAGTTGTTAAAGCTGTCAAATCCATGAGGCAAGAAGTCATAGAAGTGAGTGATGCAATGTAAAAATGCTATTAAAAGGAGTTTAACGTAGTGTTAAAGTACCAGTAAAAAGAAATTTCCAAAGTAGATCTGCAACTATTGAATGAAAGGTTTATTTGAAGATTGAAGATAAGTTGGCAAAAATAAAAAATTTGAAAATGATAAATGTTGAATCATATGTAATCAAAATTAAGGGGGGGTGTTGGAAAGAAATTAATTCTCGTCGTTTTTGTCATAAGAAATTGAATAATTTGACATTAAAGAAATTGGAGCACATTAAAAAAGCAAATGACAAGATGAAGAGTGAATTTGAAGTCAAACAAAAAAAAAGATCACAACTGGAAAGAGATAAGAGATTGTGGCAAAGAGGAAGTTGCTCCAGTTGTAGCTAAAGTAGTAGAGAAAACTTCTAATTTAATGTTTGAAGAAAAGGAATCAAAGACAAAAATCACTAAAGAAGAAGATCGTGGCTAGTAAAAAGCCACTAGGAAAAGTAAGATAAAAAATATCTAGGGAGATCAAGAGGAACCCTAGCATTTGAAGAACTTTGAGTATCTACGAGAAAATCTAGGAATGATTGATGTTGAAGTTGTTAGTGGAATAAATTAGGGAAGAATGTTAGAAGGGATTAATTTCTCCCACTCTGTTAGAAGGGATTAATTTCTCCCACTCTGTTAGAAGGGATTAATTTCTACCACTCCGCATTCCCTAATAATAGAGAGGATTGACTCTCCATGTTGAAACAAAATTACAATTCATTCTAGTGGTTGAATATATTTTTCACATCTGCTATAAACTAGTTAATTTTTCCTTGACTTTCTATCTATGTCTATAGTCTATTAGGTTATAGTGTTTTATTTTCATTTGGTCTCTTAAGTCTTAGTTCATGTGAAAATCTCTATAAATGAGAGAGAATGTAATTTATTTTATAATCAATAAAATCTGCCTTTGTATGATGTATCATTGATTTTTTGGTTTGTTCTTTTCTTTTCTTTCATTTTTAACATGTTTAGGGCTTCAAGGGAGTGCTAAAATCAAGAAAACAATTAGCATCCAATTTAAGGTTATTTTTCTCTAGTTTTGATGTAGCTAATTATTATTTTTCTTGAAATTTCATTCATGTTTATGGGATGCAAAGGAAACAACAATAGATCAAAGAAACGCGTCTTCTCCAAAATTAGTGTATCCAAGGAGGATGGTAAGGGTGGCAATATTGTGGGTGACTTTGTTATGATTAAGGTGTCTCGATCTTAGAAGTCCTAAGGGATTTAATGGTCATATGTTGTTGTTTTCTATTAATTTAATGATATATTATAAGTTTTCAAAGTGCAAAGATTAATTGTGGGCCCAATGGCAAGTTCGGTGCAACAAGCATTGAGGAGCAAGGGAAATTGTGACACTTGTCACAAGGAGGGAATTTTGAAGAAGAGCATTGCAAAGGAGTTTCTCAAAGTTTCCTCCAAGTGACATGTGGCAATTGCTTTGTTTTATCCTTGAGCTCATTTTTAAAAAGTTTCTTGACAAGACCATATCTTCCATGGAAATAGCCTTGGAGGAAAATAGAAAGTTCTATTTTGGTAGAAGCCTTGATTTTCTTGGAGAAATTGCATTTGTATAATAAATAATATTTGTATTTAATATTATTCATGCAAAGTTATCCAAAAAGGAATTTCGATTTATGTCTAGCAGATTCATTGAATATGGATGCTTTTGAGAAGCTGCTCCTTTTTGTATTGTAAACTCTATAAATGAAAAATCTTGTAGAAGAGAATTTTGAATGAAGCATTATTGAGAGAAGTCGTTATATTCCCAAAATCATTCTAGATTTTTATATCATGGTTGAAGACACCTACAAGAGCATAGACTTTTTACATTGTTTATAGAAGATTTTTATTGTGATACAATTGATCTATGCTTTAGTGTGGTGGATTTTTCTCTCGAAAGGGTTTTTCCACGCTAAATATTCTATGTTATTTGTTCTTGTTAAGTTTGAAATTTGTTCGTGTGTTAATTTTATTTGTAACACTGTTTAGGGTTTTGTACATAATTGTGTTCACTCTTCTTGGGGTTTGCATTAGGAAGGTTGTTTCTACTCCTATGTTTTGTTTTCAATTGGTATCAAATCCTGGTAGTTTTTGTTGATAGAAGTTTCTTAACTTCATTGCAAATCTAAGATGATAAGAACATATGGAAGAATATAGAAGCATAAATTCAATGGTGGCAATTTTGATTTGGTGAAACTCAAAATGGAGGACATGTGTTGACAAATACCTATGGGTTGTGATAGCCGGTTCAAAACCTCAAACAATAGTCCAAAATGTTTCAGATACAATGGATTAGAAAGCTAAGGGTCTTATAAGACTTTGTTTGGCTAACTTTATGATCCTAAATGTTCATGAGATGAATTATATAGTTTCTCTTCGGAAAAAGATTGGTGATATTTATCAAGAGAAATCCTTGGTAAATAAGCTCTTCCTGAGGAAAAAGTTGTATTCTCTAAGAATGGAGGAAGGAGGATCTCTTGTGGATGATATGAATGTTTTAATATGTTATTTGCCCAACTAAACTCTATTGTTGTAAAAATTGATGATCAAGAAATATGCATTCTCTTGTTGTGTTCTTTGCTTGGTTCATGAGGCCACCTAATAATGGCTATTGGAAGCACAACAACTATATTCAAGATAGAAGATATGGTTTCTTCATTATTGTCTAAAGATATACAAAAGAAATCTTTTGAGATGGATAAGGAGGCTCTTGTTGCTCATGGAAGATAAATCAAGAAGGCCAAAAGAAGGACAAGAAAGGCAAGTCAAAGTCTCTGATGAGATCTAAGTCCCTTAGCAAAAATTTCAAGGCTAAATGTTGGAACTAGGGCAAATCTAGTCATTTTCAGAAATTGTAAAGAGGAGAAGAAAAAAAAAAAACCTCTGATTTTAACTTCCGTCAATCATCTCAAGCTGATACAGATGATTTTGTCACTATCTTGGCAACCCATGCATCAAAAGATGCATGGTTGATTGACTTAGGTGGTTCCTTCCACATGAAAAAGCTCATAGGGGTTGATTCTCAAAGTGTGAAGAATATCATGGTGGGAAGGTATACTTGGGTGATGACTAGATCACCTAAGGATTGTTGACCATGGAGGATTCAAGAGTCAATTCTTTGATGGTAGAGTGAAGGGGATTGATAGCATACTACACATTCTTGGTTTGGCATGAAACCTTCTTCTAGTTAGAAAGTTGAGTGATGTACGAGTGCAAATTATTTTCACGCAAGGTGGATACAAGATGACCATAAGTTCTGCATGGTTCTTCCTAAGGGTGTTCAGTTATGCACTCTATATAAGTTGGATGCATGCATGGTTCAATACAAAATAACTTATCTAAAGTTAAATAAAAGGACTTTGAATTCTTTATCCACACCATCGAATCAAGTAGAGAATAAAACTGTTCTATCTACATCTGATGGTCATGCTTTATGGGTACTTAAGGGTGTTAATTCTTTGGAGATGAAGCTCCTGGCTGAGAAGACAATATTGTGGCACCAAATACCTGGCTAAATTGGTGAAAACGGATTGCAAGATCTAAAAAATAACAACCTTGTTGAAGGCCTTAATCATTGTAATCTCGAGTTCCACTTTTTCCAACATTATATATATGGAAAACAACACCATGTTTCGTTTTATTCTAGTTCTCATAAGACTTCTAGGGTTTTGGACTATGTCCATTATAATGTGTTTGGTCCTATTGATTATCCTTTAAATAGATCTATGTACTTTTATTTATTCATATATGACTATTCTAGAAGGACATTTGTTTACTTCCTCATATTTAAATCTAAAGTTTTCAATTGATTTAAGGAATTTAATTACTTGTGTGAAAATCAAATTGGTAGAAAATTTACGTGCTTGAGGATGGATAATGGTGGTGAGTTTTGTTCTTCTGAGTTTGATAGATTCTATAAGGACCACATGATTGAAAGATATATACGACTCCATTCACCCCACAACAAAATGGAGTTGTGAAGAGGATGAGTATAGAACATTGATGGAGAGAGCTAGGAGTACACTGAGTGTTGTCCCCATTGAATAGGTCTTCTAGGCTAAGGTGATAGCCACTATATGTTATATGATAAATGGATCTTCTACTTTAGTTCTTGCTGAAAAGACCCCAATGGACTTAGCATGGTCTAGTAAAAATCCCTCAATGAGACATCTCAGAGTTTTGGTTGTGAGGAAAATGCTTATGTGTCTAGTGGAAAAAGATCTAAATTTGAGAACATGATGGTCAAATGTATCTTCATTGGCTACGGTGTCAAATGTGAAAGGGTACAATCTTTGGGATATAGTTGCAAAGAAAGGTGCTCTATAGAAGGAGTGTGATCTTTTGAGAGATAAAACCTTCCATGGATGATTTGTTGCTAGAGAAGGAAGAGAAGCAAAAGGAGATAGTTCAAATTCCACCCACACTTGAGTGAGATGAACTATATGCTCCTACTAAACCTGATGATGATGAGAGCTCTATATGAATCTTAGAGAGTTCTTAAGAGTAATAAGATCCTCAACCTTTGACTTTGAGGATGTCTACTCATAATAGGTGGCAACCTAAAAGATATGGTTATTCACCATAAAGATTTGGTTATACATTGTTAGATTCCAATTATGTTTTTGCTTTGATTGCTAATGTTGATGAGGCTAGGACTATTAGAGAGGAAATGCGTATGCATAATGTATATTCCTAGATGGAATCCATGAATAAAGAGATGGTTTCTATATGCTGAAAATGTGGTATCAACCTGCAATAGGAGGAAACAATTCAAACACACACATGAAACATTGCATTAGAGGTTAGAAATCAAAACAAAGCAAGTTAATGAATCTAAACTCTTAAAATCATTCCATGTTCCTCTATCTCCAAGGATCTTCAAGATTCAAGGTGGCTCTCAGCTTGGAAGAGCACTTGATTCTTTAAGATGACAACCTAAAGAATGGGATTTAAATTATTCTAAGATCTAAATGGAATGCAACCAAGATCCTAGTGATGATTTAGATATGAAACTAGATGATGATATGATGCAAGATATTGATATGAAGCTTAAACTAGTATGAAAATGATACTAAGATGAAGCTAACATGATATGAGATTAACATGATATATCTAAGATTATAATGCTATCAAAATGATCTAAAATGCACTATTCCATCAAAGAGAGATAATATGCTTAATGTTATGAGACTATAAGTTTGATGCACAAAGACTCGATTTTTTTTTAAGAAGGAATGGGCTCTATTTATAGGGAAAATAGGGCAATGGATGGTCAAGATTGGATAATCTTAACAAGGGCCAGGATTGAAAGTTAATCAATCCATGTTTTCAATTCTCACCAATGAAATGGTGACAATTGTCAACAAGAGACTACTTGAGAGGAGATGCAAGAAGCATTAAATGCTTGAGAAGACCTCATGGTTACCTAAGGAGGTAAGGGTTAAGGTTAGGTTAAGGTTATCCATTGGATAAAGCTTTTACCCAAGGGGTAAACTCTTGTGCAAGGGTTAAAGGGATAACCATGGTCAAAGCAATGAATGCTTGATGAGACCCCTGGGTTAGATGGAGGTTAAGTTAGGCAAAAAGTCTCTAACCATGACACTAAGGGTTAGTTAACCATTAATGGTTTGAAGACTTTGGGGACAAATTTGTAAGAGTCCTTCCAAATTTGGGGGTATTCCACAAGTTAGCTTATTGAATGGATAAAGGCTTTATTGCTTTTATAAGACTTTACTCCAAATTTGAGAAGTGACCTCCTCAAATTTAGGGAAAGGGGATAATGAATGGGTTTGGGTTAATTGATTTAGGATTAGATGGATTCTAGAAGAGATTAGGAATAGGGTTTAGGATGCAAGTGGGAGATGTAGGAAAATGCAAGTGGGTGGGGAAAATAGAATTAATTAAAATAAATAGCTTTATTTCAATTTGGTTGCAACTTGCATTTGTAGGATTTTGCAAGTGGGGGGATTTAATTAAATATAAATTTAATTAAATGAGCTAGAAGGGGGATTTAATTAAATGTAAATTTAATTAAATGGCTTAGATAGAAGAAGGGTATATTAATTAAATCTTAATTTAATTAATAGGCGATTAGAAGAATAAGGATATTAATTAAATCTTAATTTAATTAATGGGAAGAATTAAGAATAATTAAATGAATAAAATTCACTTAATTGATTGTGCAACTTTTAGGTGTCTACAGTTTCATTAAAGAATAATGCTACATGGGATCTAGTACCTTTACTTGAGGGACATAAATGAATTGGTTGTAAATGGGTGATTGAGAAGAATTTGGGTCCAGATGGCAGTTTTGAGAAGCACAAGGCATGATTGGTCGCTAAGAAATATTCCTAAGTGGAGGGAATTGATTATAGGGAGATATTATCTCCTATAGCTAAGTTGAGATCCAATTGGCTCTTGTCATTATTTTTCAGCAACTCGTGACTTGGAATTTGAGCATATGGATGTGAAGACAAATTTCCTTCATGTTGAATTGGAGGAGGAGATTTACATGTCACAACCAAAGGACTTCATGGAGAAAGGTCTTAAGAAGTCTCCTAGAATACATGGTATCATGAATTTGACACCTATGTGTTGTCCCTAGGATTTATGAGGTTTAAATCTAGTCATTGTGTTTATTACAAAGTTGAAAATGGTCACATTCTCATTATTGTCCTAAATGTGGATGATATGTTGTTCATTGGGAATGGGAAGAGAATGATTTCATATTTGAAGTCCTAGTTGTTAGCTCATATTTTGAGATGAAAGATCTAGGTGTAGATAGGTACATTCTAGGAATAAAGATAAATAGAGATGGAGCAAATAGAAAGATTTGGGTCAGCCAAAGAAAGTATGTGAACTCTGTGCTAGAGAGATTCAACTTGTCATATTGCAGACAATTAGTGGTTCTTGTTCTTCAAGGGGTTAAACTTTGTTGAGGATTGTCCAAAGTCTCCTACCAACATGGAGGACATGACTAGAGTTCCTTATGCGAATTTTGTTAGTAGCCTAATGTATGATATGGTCTATACAAGACCAAACATTGCACAAGTAGTGGGAGTCCTTAGTTGGTTTATTGTTAATCCTAGACCATCTCTTAAGCCAAATGACTTATTTGCAAACATGATTAGTCGTGGTGGTGAACAGATCCACGAATACTCGTGGTGTTGAACTATTAATGTCACCTGCCCTATCAGAGTACATATCCACGAATACTCAAGGTGCATTGGGATGTGGTGAACAGATTTTTCAAATATTTTTGGGGTACTTTCAAGTATTCACTATGCTTTCCTGGTAATCCTACTAAACCCAAACATCCCTTGAGTATTCGTGGATATGTACTCTGATAGGGCAGATGACATTAACAGTAGAAGATCCATCAGTGGATATGTATTCATGATGTGTGGTGGTGCAATAAGTTGGACGAGTAAGCAGAAAGCTATGGTAGCTTTGTCAACAACTAAAGCAGGGTACATGACGACTAATCATGTTTGCAAATAAGTCGTTTGGCTTAAGAGATTATGTTCAAATATTGGTTTTGATGTGTGAAAAATTACTAACTGTGGTGATAGTTGGAGTGTCATCTACTTGGCAAAGAATTTCTAATTTTGATACTAAGACTAAGCACATTGATGTGCAATTTCATTTTGTTCATGATATGGTCGAAGAGGGAAAGGTGAAGTTTGAAAAGGTACACTTTGGTTAATGTTGTTGATGCATTGACAAAGCTAGTGAGAATAGAGAATTTCAAATGGTGTGTTGGTTCAATGGACCTTGGTCCCTAAGCTGTGATATGATGACTCCTATAAGGTTTTCATCAAGTGGGAGATTGTTGGGATTAAGGTGTCTCAACTTTAGGGGTTCGAAGGGATTTAATTTAATTATTAAATGGTCTTATGTTGTTGTTTTTATTAATTTAATGATATATTATAAGTTTCCAAAGTGCAAAGATTAATTACGAGGCCCATGGCAAGTTCAATGCAACAAACATTGAAGAAAAAAATTAATTGTGACACTTGTTACAAGAAGGGAATTTTGAAGAAGAGCATTGCTAAGGAGCTTCTTAAAGTTCCCTCTAAGTGACATTTGGCAATTTCTTTGTTTTATCCTTAAGCACATTTTTGGAAAGTTTCTCAGCAAGACCATATCTTCCATGCAGATAGGTTTGGAGCAAAATAGAAAGTTCTATTTAAAAAAAAGTCTTGATTTTCTTAAACACATTACATTTGTAGAATAAATAATATTTATATTTAATATTATTTATACAAAAATTATCCAAAATATGAATTTATTATATTTAATAAATTTCAAGATGACAAATGAATTATTGGGTGAGTTGCAGGTGGTAAATCCTTTCCTTACCCCATGTCCCCATGCGGCTACTTAAGTACAATTTCTGCTTAAAATTAAGCGGCCAGAGTGTTCCCATGCAAATTTTTAATTAAGAGGAAAGGATAAATTGGAATCTTTTCCTATTTAAGTGGAGGAGCAGCTGCTTAAAACTTAAAAATAAGTTTTGAAAAAAAGGGGGGGCTGGAAATAAGCAACAACTGCTTATTGAGAAGATTGACATGTGGCTCTCCAAAACAATTTCCCTCTTTTTATTTGTTTCCAATTTTTCCTCCACAATTTATGTGACCAATTAGAATTAAATATTTATTTTAATAATGCAATTTAAGATGAGTGCTTATTTTATAAGCAGCAAAATTTTGCATTCATGGGGCCACCAGCTCCACAAATTAATGCTAAAAAAATTGAGCAACAACTGCTAGCCAAAATAAGCTAAGCAGCCGCATGGGGACCTGCCCTTAGGGGCCTTATTTGTAAGATTTTTGAGCCTACTCTTTAATGGGCGGTGGGTAGGAGGAAGGATAGGTTGTCATGCCATTAATCAGTCATGGTGTCCTTCCTTTTTGGGCAGTTGTCTAGTTTTTCATACAAAAAATGGTGTGAGAAATAAACAAGTGGAAGAGATGTTGAAGGAGAGGAGAGTAGTGAGCTATCTGGTTGAAATGGTGACCAAAACAATTGGTAAAATTGGTAGAGAAGGAATTCCAAAAGAATGTAACGACCTACGTCCATGCTATCATCAAACCTTCATGCTTAGGAATGAGGCAATGACTGGAATGGAGAAAGTTCCTTAGAGTGATGTGAAAAATTCTATAGCGCTATTATCAAAGCAGGCCACTACAAAAACTTGAAATTTTATAGACCACAAGCCTTTGAAAAAGAATTTGAGAGAATATTACAATACATTTCCATGGTTGAAGAATATACCCATAACTTGAGATTATGTTATGAATCCCTTGCAGATGTCAATCTTGACATGCCAAAAGAGACATTTGCAACTTATGAAGAAAGGTGTAAAACCTTAACCTTGTAACTTCAAAAGAGGGAAATAATCTTCTACTATGTCATCCTACTGTATGGTCAGGGAATTTGTAGAATTAATAGAAAAATATACAGAGATATTAATGTAAGAATTTTATACATGTAGAATTAATAGTAAAAGGAATAGTATAAAATGGAGTACATTTTTAGTATAAAATGGAGTACATTTATGAATTTATGTAAAAAACTTTTAAAAATCACCAATGCATGTTGCCATGACAGTAATGTTTAAGAATTAGTTCAAGTATAAATATCTTTCTTAATGTTTAGTAAAGATTCTTGATTCTTGAATTAAAAAATATAATCTCTTTATTCAGCTATCTACTATTTTTCTATTTTAAGAAGCATTGCTACACTTAGTTAATAGTCCTATGAGTTGAATAATTTGACCTTTTATCAAGTTGTCCATTCAACTATGGGATTGGAGCCCATGGTAGAGATAAGTAGCTTAGTTATGCATTATATTTATGTTTGATTGATTATTTGCATACCCCCTATGCATATATGAATTTTTTGTTTTATCATTTTACATGTTTATAGCAAGAAAATCTTATATTTGGCACATACACAAATTTGTATTGTTTTAGGTACTACATATGTTTGTGATGTAAAAAAATTATATTTCTCTAGATAAAGAAGTTTGTATCATTGTTGTGTTTGTCCAAATTTCTAAATTTTATAGAAAGATAAGGAAAAAAAGTAGGGTAGTTCATAAAGATTTCACTTTTAGTAAATTAGTACTTCAGAAATTTCATTTTTTTCAACAAATTTTTAACTAGCTTTCTATAGATTACATTTATATATATTTCCTTATAGACTTAATAAATATTTTTCTACAAGGAATTATTTTCAAGAATAAGCACCATTTCCTTAATACGAAATACTACATTAGAATATGATATTTGAGATATTTTGTAGACAACCTTGGATACCATCGTAGTTGATATGAAAATGAATTGATAAAACTGCACATAGTTGAAAATAACTCATCATTAGTTTTTAGGAAGTTATTTGCTTGTAAGGAAAAATAGCCAACAATTACACTAGCTTATTACAAATGAGCTACTATAAGATAGAATAAAGGATAAAAAATTATCTAAATTAGTGAATATGTTGTGATTGCACAAATAAAGCCATTATTATTGAAGAGGACAAGGTTGTACAATGGTTTAAAATACAGTCATGTTTGTGTTGTTTTATCATATTAATTATTTTTTGAAAAAAGAATAATATAAGGCTTGACAAAGAAGCAAGAGTTGGCTAAGGAGAATCTCTATCTCAATTGGTTAATACTTCCATTGTTATCATGTAGGGATATGCATATTTAAAGGAGTGATGAATATCTTATCAATATAAATGTATCTCATCTTAAAGGCTTTAAAATATTTATTATAACTACTTATTTTAGAAAATGAGAACACTACATAACATAGTAAGCATGGATACATGTGTTTGTGGGTCCAATTTTTCATTTTACATTTTAATGTGTTGTTCCTCATAGTTAATGGGAAGAGGTGTGGATAGGATATCCAGTAATTTAGTGGACTATAATAGTAATAAGGTGTGGTTAGAGATTTTGAAGTGTCAAATAAGAAAGACAATTATTATTATAACTTAACTTTTTTTATATTAATTCATTTTTTATTTATTTATGGTAGGAAAATGTGTAGTAGAAGTAAGAGTGGTAGTGATACCTAAAATGGCTATGAAAGCAAAGGTTGTTAAGCATTATAGAGGGTGGCTAAAAAAGTAAATGTAAAAGGTTGTGATGAAAGAAAAAATCATATGAATGGATGGAGTTATGTTATATCATAGCATATCCAGCACCCACATTATCAATTTGAATTATAGAAGTGGCCACATATGTGGGATTAGCCTTTTGGACACTCAAAGTAGGTATATTATGGATAGACGGTTATGAGTGTGTGTAGGGGGGAAAGTGAGACTAAGTAAGCAAACCCTAATCCCACTCTCGTGTACACACTAGTGGAATACGAAAGAGCCTAGGGAGGTAATGCACTTTGGCTACTTCTTGTAAGGAAGAGAGATCCAAGGATTACCTCTTAGGGTTTCTTTTCCCTTTCGGCAAATGAGAAATAGGAGAGATGCAAAGTGCAAATTTGAATGATTTAACCTAGAATGCAAATATACACAAGCAACCCTAATATGGAAATACAGAACCGAGAACAACTGATATACAGTTGAAAAGTACAGATTAGGAGACAAATTCAGAGGTGCACTTGTGCCAGAAATCTGAGCTAAAATGACTGGGACAGGAGTGCTACACCCCTGTCCTGATTCTATAGACTGGAAGCTGTAACTATCGGATAGAGATATGAAGACTAAAACTTGCTGCCCTACCAAAATCTGTCAAGATCTAGGAGGACCAGGGTGCCACGCCCCTATCCTAGGGGTTTCTATCCAAACTTGACCCTCAGAACAGTCTATGTGTGCTCTGTCAATCCTAAAATTCACAACGATGCTCAGATCCTGAATCTGCACCTGTAGCTGAAAATAGGGTTTTGGGTGTCTATATAGGGTTTTGCCTTAGTCATACCCCTATTTGAGTGATTTCCACCTCAACAAATAGTCGATTTGTATAGTAAAATAGTGTGTGCAAGATCCTCGGATGAATGCAAACAATCTAGAGCAACCCTAAAGAGTAAACCCTAAATGCTTATAATTGACAAAGTAAATGCTCTAAATCAATGATGCAAAGTGATCTAAAGCATGAATGTAAATCAAATTGATGTAATGAATCTCATACAAAGACATGAAAACAACATGAAACCATACCCAACCCCAAGGGAGAGGTACAAGCCAATCTTCAGTTGGTGATCTCCTATTGCTTTCCTACATCTTCAAAAGCCCCCAATTGATGAAAGGATTCTTGATGAATTCTTGATAGGTGTTGTTGAATGTTGTTGAAGACTCCAAAAGATCTACTCTTTCACTACATAGAAGGCTCCTTGTGTTCGCTTTGCCAAGAAACTCCTCTAGATCAGATTAGATGCCTCCAAATGAAGAAAGAGAGCTCTAATGTATGAAACCCTAGATCTTAATTTCACCTATAGGCCGACCTAGTATTTTAATTTCCTACCAATTTCTTAGGGTTAAGCATTATAATATCATAGAATTATGCTCCTGAAATTTTGGGAAAAATGTCAGGGACCAGGTGCAAAGTGCACCCAGTCCAACAAACTTTTCGCCAAATTTTCAGGGCCATTAGATATGATGATATTAGAGCGAATCCCAAAGTTACAAGTGGTTTCGATATGTTTTGATATGTGAAATCGGGCCTTAAAGGTCAAAATAGGACATAATTAGGGTTTATGATTTAATGATTTGTTGAATGAATAAAATGAAAAGGGGAACACTTAAGGTAAAGGGCCCAACTTTATAATGTGTGAAGTGATGAAATATGAATTTAGATTTAATTAAATTAATTAATTAAATGCTTAAAGGAGATTATAAATGCAAGATGCAAAACACACTATGGCGGGTGCTAAACCAAGCATGGAATTGTACCACCCTAGCAAGGGTGTACAATTTACGACGCTACAGAGTGTTACTAGAATGAGAATATTGGGTCCATTTTCAGGTAGCCATCAATGTATTAACATCACTACTAATAACCCACGCACGAAATCGAGGCCCTTAAGATGATGGATTGACATGGTCTACATGGAATTTTTGATAGGCCTAGGAACATAAAATATATTTTTATTTTATTAATTTATGTAATTGGAATAATATGAGATGCTTATCAAGTTGATGCACCTCAATCTATGCTTTTGTATATTTAGGGTAGTTTCATGGTTGGAGATTCTTTTAGTATCTTGATAAGTAGTGACTAAAAGAGAAGAATGGTGAAAATGTGGTATTCAATAGATTCAAATTAGACCTATTGCATTGCTATTCATTTGCTATATAAAGCCATTATTTTCCCATATAACTACTAAAACTCACTTACGGCAAAGTAATTTCTTGACAACTAGTTCATTTTATTTAACTCTTTACTAATTTAAATTAAAGCTTATGTAATATGCTTCAACATTCCCCTCCTTATTACATTAATTTGAACAAAAGTGGAATATTGCAAGGGTTGAACACAACCCCTTTGGAGACTTTGATGAAACACCTTCACCTATCCTCCGCGCTCACCCAGGAAACATCGAATTGATTGCATTAGTGGATCTCCTAACTATAGAACTTGCAACTATCTGCATAACATGAGAGAACATAAAAGTGTTCCCAACCTCCATCCATAATGAGACACATTTCCTCCAAAATTTTAAATCTCCTCCAAGTGTGTCTAATGCCTCGTCTAGTGATCAACATGAGACACTTTTCCTCTTAAATTTCACATTTCCTCCTAGTGTGTCTATAACACCCCACTAAGGAACATCAGAGGACAAAAGCACAAGTAGAAGATAAACATACATTAATCTATGTCCTCTATGGGTTTCCTAACATCGCTACTATGCAACACTCCTAAACAAGATCTAAGATACATAAAGCGCGAATGAGATAACAATGAGAACAACTACTGTATGTTCATTTCAAACACCAAATAAAATGTTCCTATGATAACCTTTCAACATAAGATAAGATAGATCATACATCCACATGTGAGTAGTCAATACCAAAACCGAACTACCTAAACACTACTCTAGAATTACATGAATACTAATTACATTAATCCAATTTAATTCATACTCCTTATGGAGTTTTCAAGTTATAATAATAATATAATTACAATGTTTCACCTCATATATGTTGATACAATAATAGAATAATTTGCATCATGAATAAAGACGTATTGGAAAGTATAAAAAGAGATCCATCCAAAGCACAAGAACAAGTCCACCGGTCCCCAATTGAGGTTGGCAACAACCACCCGACCATGTGGGACCCTTAGGTCCACCCCATCATTCTCAGGAGATAGACACAAGGCTCGAAACATGAAATAAAGTTAGGTCTACTCACAAGCACACACAACACCAAAGGAACATAAGGAAAACACAAGGATAGATAAGATACACCACAAGGTTCCACCAAAGGCTTCTATACACAACCACATAGGATAGGGTTCTATAGAACAAAAGGAAAGAGTGTCATCACGTAGCCTCAACATGGGTTATCCTAGTAGCTTCTCTAGGCCCCAACCCCCATTTTACAACTCATGCAGAATCAAACAACTCTTTCATGAAGACAAGGAGGTTCGATCATGCTAGATCAATGCCCCTAGGATAGCCAAGCCTTCACAATCCTAGTCTTAGTTTGTACAAGAACTCAAGGCCATAGATGGGGCACCATAATTATCTTTTTAAATTTTTTTTACCCCAGTTCATCTATTAGGTTATCACTTGATTAAAAAACTCACAATAGGCTATCCTAGTAGCCTCTTTAAGGCCTTCGCCCACATTGCGATCTACTCTCCATAAATTGCACCTTGACATCCTTGCCCTAGGCTTAAATCCAAATAATGATATGCTCCAATTACATAGATACCTCATATGAATCATACATAAATCCATAATCAAGAAACTAAATCATTAATCGTACACAGGCCTTCCTAGACCTTATCCATCAAGATTCATCAATGAAACCATTTCCAAAAGCAATAACAATTGGATTTTTTTAGAAATAAACATAGTGAATAACTTATATAAGAATTAATATATCCAATACAAATATTATAGAACCCAAAATACAAGATCAACAAGGTATAAGACCAACCCAAGCCTCTAGAATTCTCCAATGAACCCTAATTGGACAAACTAGCCAAACTAAGATAAAAAAAAATGGGTCCTACACAATTGCTAACTTACCTGTGCAATTTCTAAATATTCTTGTGCAATTTATTACTTTACCTATCCAATTGTTGACTAATACTACAAAAGTGCTAACAGATATTGTGTATTTGATAATTGTAACTACACAGTTGATCTTGAAACTATGCAGTTACAAAAAAGAGACTTTGGACTCAAAATTGGGAATCAATTCGGCCCCAGAATTAAAATCAGGTGAAGACCTATTTGAGGGGTGCCTATTTTACTTCTAGAAAGCCCTTCAATTTGATCCCAAGACTCAAAAATATAAAACAGGACTTGAAAACCCTAAAAACTGCCCCAAAATACACAAGGAAAAAGATTGATATGAAACATCCTAGATACATCATTTTTAAATTTCAAAGAATATATAAAGATCAAACAAAGAGGGTAATAAACACTAACTCAAATCCAAAGTAAACAAGGAGAAAGAAGGATGAATTATACACAACAAAACTCCCATGAAAACAAACAAATTCCAACTAGAAAATAAGAAACTTGAAGCAAGAAAAAAATTCAAGCAATCATCAATCCATTTGAAAAAACCAATCACCAAAGATCCCCTCCAAAATAACACTCAAGAATGCAATAATTTCCTTCTGAAACCCTCTCAAAAATCACCCTCAGAAAGCTTTTCCAAAAAGTTGCAACCAGTCTCTCCACAAAACCCAAGAACCAAATAATATTTTCCCTAACACAAAAACATATATGGGAAAATACATCCACCCTAAAAACCAAACTATTACAAACCAAGGTAATTTAATAAATAGATTAATTAATTGATCTCTATAAGAATTTGTCAAATATAACCAAGATCTAGAGCACAATGAATAGCACAAAATAGGGACTATAAATTAGAAAGAAAAAAACTATATTGTCATCAAGATGCAAAATATGATACATTGGATAAACCATACAAAGAAGATGAGCCTTCTTATAAAGGAAAGTCCATATGGATATGTGAGCACACGACCATGACATGTGGCCCAATGAGATAAAAGGGTAGGTGAGGGTAGGTAGGAGAAATAATAAAATATTCCACAAAAGGTGGATCACCCACCGAAGGTAGAATGTAACAACAAGATAAGACCATAAAAGGCGGAATTTCTCTAACAAGAATCTTCCTTATGTGCACACTTCCGTAAGTGTCTCATATGAAAACTACTATAAGATGCATTATCCTAAGTCAACTTAAGTAAACTATAATTATGAGACATAATTTACACCAACACGCCCCCTTAAGTGCAACTTAGGGGAATGTAGACTCAAGCTAACAATGCAAGATGGGTCTCGACTACGAAGCTATGATAGGTACCCATGTACAAATGCAAATACAATAAGAGAAATGCAATGCAATCTCTCACAAACAGAGAAAGGGAGAAAACCCAATGGGAAAAAACTCCCCCCCAAAAGAGAAATGAAAATACAAGGAAATTCTCAAAGAAGAAGGACAAACCTCAAGAGAGGAAGAAGTCCCCCCATAAGAGAGGAAGGAGAAGTCAGTTGACCCCCCCTGATGAAATGTCCTGCACCCTTGAAAGAGCTCACAACTAATGAAACATACTCTCAGTGAAGGGTTTAGTGAATATGTCTACAACCTACTTTGTTGTAGGACAATATTACAAATCAATGACCTGCTCTTGAATCAGCTCCCTGATGTAGTGCATGTAGATCTTGATGTGTTTGGTCCTCTGATGTTGGATTAGGTTCTTCAAGATCTAAATGGCACTCTGCTTGTCGCAATGAAGGACTATAGGTCATGGAGTGGTGAAGAAAACTCTGTGAGAATATATTGAAGCCAAATAGCCTTAGTCATTACATTAATGACCCCTCAATACTCAGCCTCAGTCGAAGAAAGAGAAATATCATATTGTTTTTTTCTCTGCCAACAAATGGGGCCCAAACCATGATGAAAGTTTTAACCTGAAGTGAACTTGGGATCATCAAGATCGCTAGCCCAATCTGAGTTTGTGCAACCAAACAAGAGAAGTCATGTGTCTATTACATAGTGAATCCCATAATAATGTGTACCCTGTATGTAGTGCAAGATGCATTTGGCATCTCTCTAGTGAAGCTCGTGTGATTCTTGCATAAACCGTGAAACCACACCAACCTTAAAGGAAATATCAGGGCATGTGTGAGTCAAGTAGTTGAGATTATACAATATGGCATCAACAAGTGGAGTGGAACACTTAGCCTCAATCTTGATCCTAAAAGAAAGGGAGTCAGGGAAAGCTTACAATCAGCCATGTGGAACCATGCAAGAAGATCAAGAGCATACTTGGGTTGTGCAAGTGTAATCCCAAAAGGTGACTATGAAATCCCTATCCTCATAAATTAGTACAAAAGACCCAAGTCAGACTTCGAAAATCTATCATGCAAAGCAGATTTGACACTATTAATGATGGATGAGGTGCTCCCCGTAATGATCAAGTCATAAACATAGAGCACAAGTATCAAGTGTGAGTCATCATGTCGCAAAATGTAGACATTTGGATCGGAATGACACCTAGTAAATCTTGTGGAGAGAAGAAAGGAACCATCTTGGCATAACAAGCCCTAGGGGCCTACTTGAGGCCATAGATATATTTCCTCAATTGGCAAACCAATAAAGAATCTTGGATGAATCCCTGTAGTTGCTCTATGTAAATCTCCTCTTCAAGATCCCCATGAAGAAAGGCACTCTTCACATCCATCTAATTTACAACCTAACCATGAGTTGCGGCAATAGTAAGTGTCAAGAAAATGGATTTCATCTTAGCTATTGGCGAAAAGCTCTTCATATAGTCAACACTTGGAACATGTGACAAACCTTTCACAAGTCGAGCCTTATACTTATCCATACTACCATCCACTACAAACTTGGTCTGACAGATCCACTTACATCAAACCATATTTCTCCCCTTAGGGAGAGGGACTAACTCCCAAGTGTTGTTGCTCATCAAGGAACTATACTCTTCCTCCATATCTAGGTCCCACTCAGGAACCCCTGATGCTTTCTGAAATACCTGTGGATCGAAAGCGATAGCAATATAAGCATGTGGAAGCTCTTGATGTTGTCATTGAGTCCTTCGTGTGTCTGAACAATCCCCAATAAGAGAACCTGTTGACTCAAGTGTTTGTTGAGCCCAATGAGGTCGAGGTGGAGATGAAGGATGAGGCTCCTCAACTACAAGTGGACCTTGCGGAGGTGTAATCCTACATGTCAGAGTTGAGGGAGTATCATCATCGAAGTCACTATCATCACTATTTTTAATGGAGGAAGGAGGAGGAGGAAGTGAGGCCAATCTTGGAGAGCTTTCCTCAAAGTGAACATCACTATTAATGAACACCCCATGTGTCTCTGGTTCTATAAGTCGATATACCTTAACACCCTCGGGATATCCAACAAATATGCAAGGCTGACTCTGAGGTCCCAAATCCTTGCATTTCTGCTTAGTAATGCGAGCCCATGTTGCACACCCAAAGACTTTGAAATGTCTCACAATCAGTTTTCTACCATGCCAAGCCTCAAAAGGAGTGATTCCCTTCAAATATTTGTGGGGAACCTGATTTTGGATATATGTACCACAACTGATAGCCTCTTCCCAAAAGGTTGGTCCAAGACAATGAGCATAAATCATGCAGCTAGCCCTCTCCTTGAGAGTTCTATTCTTCCTTTTTGCAATGTCATTCTGTTGTGGAGTGTAGTCAACTGAATGTTGAAGATCAATCCCCTAAAGAGTACAATATTCCTCAGTATATTGTTCACATATTCCCTTCCATCTTTTGTGCGAAGGATCTTGACTAACTTCCTTGATTGCTTCTCCACATGAGCCTTGAAAGCTAGAAATCTGTCAAACACTTCACTCTTGTGAACAAGAAAGTAGACCCAAGTGAAATGGGAGTAGTTATCAATAAAAGTGAGGACATAGCGGGCCTTACTAAATGAAGGTGATGGAAATGGACCTGCTACATCATTGTGAACAAGTTGAATAACTTCCAAATCTCTCCAATATTTTTCTCTCTCAAACTTCTCTTCAAGATGCTTGCCCACAGAGCACCCTGAACATACACTGTTGGCAAATGCACACTCCAATGAGAAATTGTAGGTGATTAAAGGTATTGTCATTGATGGAAACCTTACAATCCTATGACACCGGTAGGCACCGGCACCGACAGACTCTACACCGGCATACAGTTCACCGACAGCGAAAAGATTGATTACCGGCACCCTGGCCGATAGGATTTTGTTTACTACTTAATGCATTTAATTGTAATATCTTTTTGTAAGCCGACATGGAACATTGTAAATAAGACTCATATATAAGTAAGGATATGGTAGATAGATATGATGAGCAAATATTGATGTAAGGTTTATGATTATTGCAAGAGCTTAAACTAGTACTGAATCTAGCATAGCAGATGCTTTTTGTAGCAGTACATCACTTTGGATTTCTATAATCCACTTTTGTAAGTCAGTGAGACTTCCTTTGTATTTGAGCAGTGAGCCTTCCTGCATGTGTAGGTACCACATTTGTAAGTAATATTCACTTATTGGCCAGTGAGCGAATATTGTGGGTCACAAATCCCACCGAGTTTTTTCCCACACCGGGTTTCCTCGCCAAAAATATTGTGTTATGGTGTGCTTTCTATGTTGTGTTTACTGTTCTTATTTACTGCATTAATTCTTGTTTACCGGTACACTATTTTGAAATGCAATTCATTTAATAAGTTAAGAAAATCCATTAACCGGTTAGATACTGATTCACCCCCCCCCCCCCTCTCTGTATCTTTGGGAATCCTAACAATTGGTATCAGAGCTTGGTCCTCTATTTTCAAAAGCCTAACCACTTGAGGAAGATTCTGACACCGGTAGAGATGGAAAACTTGAGAAAGCAATTGGAAACAACTCTTTCAGATTATGATGCAGAAAAGTTGAAGAATATGAAACTTGAAGATAACCTAAAGACTGCACAGGAAATTATTCAAGGTCTTCAAGAAAGTATCACTATTGCTAGGAACAAAAGAAGAGAACTTTCTGAGAAGATGCAGAGTGATGATGGTGAAAAGGAAACTTTTAATGACCTTGTGAATAATTTAAGACAAGAAAACAACAATATGATGAATGAGATGCAAGATATGACTATGAGGTTTTGTAAAGACATTGAAGATAGAAAGAAGAATGAAGATGACTTGGTTAGAAGACTAAATGATGCTGGAAATGAAAACACAAGACTCAGTCATGAAAATGATATGTTGAAGACAGATTTGATGCATACACAAAATGATAGAAATGAACTCATGAGACAGAAAAGAATCTTGGAGAATGAGTTGGCTGCTGCAAATCAACACAAAGAGAAATTCAAGAAAAGTTTAGAGGAACTTGATAACATGCTAAAAAATCAGAAACCTGATGGAGATACAAATGGCCTTGGCTTTGAAGTTGGTGAAAGCTCCAGTACTGCAAACAATCATGATCACAGTAAATAGGTAAGACAACCTAGTGCTTACAAATTCAATGGAAAATGCTTTAATTGTAACAAGTATGGTCATAGAGAAAATCAGTGTATATCTAGAAACTATCAGAACACCAATGCACCCACCGGTAAATGTTCCAAATGCAACAAAATTGGTCATAATTCAGAAAATTGCAAAATAAATGTAAGATGCTATGTTTGTGGAAGATTTGGACACTTATCTAATCAATGCAGAACACATACCGACATAGGCTATGGAAAAGCTATTCAGAAAAACAATGTGACTTGTTATGATTGTAACAAGATTGGACATATTGCAAAATTTTGTAGAAGTGAGGCATCATCGGCAAATAACAAAGGACCCAGTTTGAAAGGTAAAGAGAAGGTTGAAGAGGTAAAACAAGAATTTTCAAAACAATGGATTAGAAAGTCAGATCAGAATGTTAATGAAGCTATTCCTTAATCGGTAGAATAGAGTATCACTCCACCGGCAGGAGATCCTTCATCTAACTGAAAAGAAACCTTTTGGGGGTATGGCAACAAATTAAAAAACATGCTAATTTACCCTCGGTTGATGGTGAGAAGTTGAATTACTTCTTTACTGACAGATGTGCTAAGTTTCACTTAACCAATAGGCATTTAATGTAGTAGTTGAAGAAAATGACATTATAAAGCAAGTGTTTTGGCTCTTTTTCATTCATCGAGCATTCAAATTTTCTTAGAGCGCGAAAATCCTGAGCGAAGGCATCCATAGAAAGAAGTGAAGCAAATCATTCAAGAACTCATACCTAAAGGCAGATTAAGGTATTTATACAATGGCTTCCTCCTCTGCACCTGAATTCATTGCAAACCCTACTCTAATTGAAGTTGTTAAGTACCCTAGACCCGTATTTAAAATTATTCCCAAAATTGCGAAGAAAGATGATACCCTAGGAGCATTTTCAAAAATACCCAAAGGAGTTGTATATGCTGAGGATCCTAGAATATACATACATTGTCATATTGAAGAACTAGGAGCTGAAGAGATAATGAACATGTATAGAACAGTTATTTGTGATGTTAATGGAAATATGAAACCGAAACATAAGATAGTTGAAACCCTAGGTTTTGTGGAGATTCTTAGTATCCCTAATTTTCCAAAGGATGTTATAAGGATTGTGTTAAGCAGAGTACATGGGGAGTTGGATTTCATTCACAAGATAACAAAAGAGGCATTTAGGGCAGTGACAGGCTTACCTTCCACCAGTAGCAGGCCTGACAAAACTAAAAAGGTTCCAAATGACATTGTAATGACCCTAACCGGTGAAACCTATGACAAGAGATCCTTGAGAGTCAATGATGTAAAGGATATCAATGTAAAATTCATTAGCATGATTCTTGGATACAAAGCTACACATGCCAACAGATTAAACTCTATTTCTAGCTTATGTATCAAAAGTGCTTATGACATGTTAAACAACAATGCAAAGATTGACATATGTGAATGGTTAAAATATGAGCTAATAGACAATTTGAAGAAAATCAAAGGGGACAAGAAAGGGACATTCAGATTTGGCAACTTACTTGTATGCCTATTGCTATATATCACCAAGAAAGTTCCCGGTATTGGTAGAAAGGATTTTGGATTTGACATATCGGTAGGAAAACACCTTCTGGATATTCTAAACAACATGGGAGATGATAGGGAGAAGAACATAAATGAACATTTGCAAGCACTAAAGGCTAGGATGAAAACCAGGATAAGGCTATCTCAAGCTATAGTTGACAAGTATAAAAAGGAAATATGCTTTGTAATAAAGAAAGATGAAATTTGGATGGAGGCAGTGGTCCCAAGGACAGTTTGGGTCACAGAAATGGGATATGAGGCAGATGAGAACATAATAGAAACTTATGCAAAATCCCTTATAGGAGCCCCCAAAGAACCAACAGAAAAAGTATTTGGAAATGCGGAAACAATTGAAAGCCAAATTCAATCACAAAAAAGAATAAAGAAAACTGAACAAACAGTTAGAAAGGGAACAAGGCAGGCAAAAGTACTTAAGGAAGACATATTGAATAAAATTGGTATTAAGGAGAGCGACTTGGAAGTATTATAACCGGAAGAACATCTTTCATCGGTTGCTACCTCCTCTGATAGTGAAATACCGACAAAGTTTAAAAGGGTAGAAAGAAAAAGAAAACCCTCACTGGTACCCTCTCCTACACCCAAGAGAACAAGACAAAAACAACAGGCAGTTAGGCCTCCAGCAAAGAAGATGACTCCAAGTTCAAGAAGAAAGAAAAATAAGTTATCCCTCCACTTGATAATCTCTTGAATGAGATAACTGAAGATGGTAACTTATCAAACATTAGCAAATTGTATAACACATTTTCAAATGAAGAAAAAGAAAGCATAGAAAATAGTGTTATCCTACACTTGGATATCTACAAGAAATTTTTGATTGAGGTTGTAGATGATTTACCCAATGACTTGTATAGAAGGTTAGAAGCAAGAAGAGTGGCAATTGTTGAATTAGATAAAAATATGAAGATAGAAAAACTACTTGCAGTTCACCCAGTGAATTCAATAGAAGAGATTGATGAACTAATAAGTGAGGCAAACCGGACAGTATTTTCAACCAGTCACTGGCATGTAGCATTAATGGCTGGCAGAGTTAATGAGATATCAGAAGAAACAACAAACAAGTGGGATATATTCTTCATTGAGAAGGAAAAACAAGAAGATCTTAAACGACCAAAGACTTTCAAATTCTACCAAAAGGACAAGGATAAGGGTAAAGGTAAGGTAGGTGGTCCTTCGAGCATAAAGGTAACAGATAACTTGCCCCCACCTCCTTCTGATACTCCACCGGTTATAAATGTTGTAAATATTGATACACCACCAACAACAAAAAGTATGGAGACAACACATGAGGACACAAATCCTGATTCAGAGGTGTTGTATACAATGAATATTGACACATAGGAAGTCAACATTGTGGTTGATAGGGAGACAAGTGAGAAGAGAGATGTGGTAACTGAGCCACCAATAGAAGACATTACAATTGAGACAAATGTTGAGGACACAGTTGGCAATATTGAAATTGGGGTTGAGCAACAAACTGAATAGTCAACTAACCCCTTGGATATAGGAAAGGCAGATGCCATTGGTGTACATATTGATATATCTACTGAGCAACCGACAACTGATAGTAGTGACAAATCTGTTGAGATACCGGTAGTAGACAGTTCAAAGGCAAATGTAGAGAAACCGGTAGAAAACATAGAGTCACAATCAGAGAAACCGGTAGTGGAAATCTCTGAGAAACAGACTGAGGTACACACAGGGAAATCAGAAGAAAAGAAGAATGAGGTAAAGGTTCAGACAGAGACTGTGCCACCGGCATCAGTTGAGAAACCAAAACCCTTGCTAGTAGAAATGCAGACTCAAATTGACCTACCAGAGGTCACCACAAGCAAAGAGGTTCCTCACTCTGGCGGATTACAGATCGTTAAGGCAGTTGGTCAATCATCTGGTTCTTCACTGACAGAATTCTAGCCAACCAATGTAACAGAGGTATTGCTTGATTCAATTAAGAAAATAATTGATTGCAATGCACTCTCATATAAGGCAATTGATGATACCATACCAATTTTGAAGATGATTGCACCCAAGTGTAACATAAAAAACAAAGATTCTTTAAGCCAATTAGACACATTGTCTAAGTACATAACCGACAACTTACTAACAATTGATCAGATCAATGAGGAGACTTTCAAAGAGAAAATAAATAAAGAGAAGGAAAAATTCTTTAAGGAGACAGTAGAGAAGAGTAAGGAACATATTGATACATTATTACCAATACTAGGCAAGACAATTTTGGACTTCAAGAAGTTGTACAGAGATTCATGCAAGACAAACATTTTGATAGAGGATATAGGTAAAGAGATCAACAAAGCTCAAAAGAAAATAAATAATATTGCTGATAATTTAATAGGTTCATCAGACTCCATATCGGTAGTAGAACAGGAAATTGCAGGATTTGAAGAGAAAATTGGAAAACGTGAAAAAGATAAGGAGGGATTAAAGTTTAAGGAAAAGGAACTGAAATGCAGACTAGGTCCTAAACTAGATATCTTCATCTCTTTGAGAAAAGAGATTTCTGAGGCTCTTGTTCCAGGACTTAAGACACCGGAAGAGAAAATGCACATACTCACCAGTACAATCCAAAGGACTGAAACAACACTAAAGGATAGTGAGAGGTTCTATAACAGCCTAAATTTTGCATTAGTGGATCTATATCAGATTCTAACCCACCGATTACAGGGATCCAGACAGAAACTACACTCAACTGACATTAATTGACAACCTTTGTCATTGATGTCAAAGTGGGAGTAGTAGAGGATGAGAAAAAGAGTATGAAGAGATCATCTGCTCAGGGGGAGCACATAGTTTTGGTAAGATTTTTGGACAACACATTTTGGATACAATTTTGGTTTTTTCTCATGAGTGTTGCCATCAATGCCAAAGGGAGAGATTGTTGGCAAATGCACACTCCAATGAGAAATTGTAGTTGATTGAAGGTATTGTCATTGATGGCAACCTTACAATCCTATGACATCGGCAGGCATTGGCATCGACAGACTCTACACTGGCATACAATTCACCGGCAGCGAAAAGATCAATTACCAGCACCCTGGCCAACAGGATTTTGTTTACTACTTAATGCATTTAATTGTAATATCTTTTTGTAAGCCGACATGGCACATTGTAAATAAGACTCATATATAAGTATGATATCTTGTAGGATCATTTGTAAGTAAGGATGTGGTAGATAGATATGATGAGCGAATATTGATGTAAGGTTTATGATTATTGCAAGATCTTAAACCGGTACTGAATCTGGCATAGCAAATGCTTTTTGTAACAGTACATCTCTTTGGATTTCTATAATCCAATTTTGTAAGTCAGTGAGACTTCCTTTGTATTTGAGCAGTGAGCTCTAGGTAGTGAGCCTTCCTGCATGTGCAGGCACCACATTTGTAAGTAATATTCACTTATTGGCCAGTGAGCAAATATTGTGGGTCACAAATCCCACCGAGGTTTTTCCCACACCTTGTTTCCTCACCAAAAATATTGTGTTATGGTGTGATTTCTATGTTGTGTTTACTGTTCTTATTTAATGCATTAATTCTTGTTTACCGATACACTATTTTGAAATGCAATTCATTTAATAAGTTAAGAAAATCCATTAACCAGTTAGATACTGATTCACCCCCCTCCCCCCTCTCAGTATCTTTGGGAATCCTAACATACACCCTCTGAAAAACTGATTTGAGGTAGACCTGTGTCCATGTCTTTAGAGATAAGCTTGTCAAGATAGCAGTAGTTGAGGTGAACAAACCACTCATGACATAGCTTACTTTTTGAATTTTAATGAGTGAGAAAGCCCATGGAAGGAGATCTAGGCACAAAGTGGGAGAAAGAATAAATTCATGAATTGCGATTGGCTTGTCCTACTACTACCAAGGCATCATTCTCAAGTTCTTTTACCATAATAGAATCAGGTGTGAATTCAACTTTCTTCTCGTTCCCATAGTGATTAATTTGGTAGATGGAGAGAAGGTTGGTGTTCAAGTTAGGAACATAAACAACATTCTCAAAAGTTTCATCATCTATGGCAACCAAACCTTTCCCTTCAACCTCAACTTGTGTATCATTGCCTATGTAAATGTGAGGTACCTTAAATAGTTCCAATGAATAAAATTACTCCTTTGTAGAACCCATATGATAAGAGGCACTCGAGTCAAGTATCCATTATTGTGAAGAACCTGCTTTAGCCACAAATGCTTTCCATTTTACCTTTGATAGTGAGTAAGTGGAAGGAGATGATTCCTTCTTCTTGTAGGCAGATGGCAAATTGATGTTGTTCTTTTTAATTATTTTTGTCAACTCATCAATCTTCTTAATGTGGCAACGATTCTCATCATGACCACTCTTCTTCCAATATGCACAAGGTGGTCGCTCCTTCTTAGGTGTATACCCCTTCTTGGAATAGGATGAAGAATTGCCTTGTTGTGGAGAGGATTATTTTCCTTTATCCTATTGTGTCTTTGGCTTGAAATACTTATGCTTCTTGTTGGAACCCTTTCCTTGATTCCCTTGATTCCCTTGAATAGATACCAAAGCCTTCGACTTTGAAGGCTTGATAATCCCCATGCTCAATAACTTTGACTGCTCCAACATCAACATCTCTATGAATGCATTAAATGAAGGCATAGTGAAAGAACTACCCATTATCAAGCAATGAGTTTGGAAGCTAGAAAAAAAATTTGCATATTCTAATGGAAGTTTTCCCAACAAGTTGTAAACTGATTGTGCATCCTTCTTATCAATGCCAAAATCCTTAAGTTGCACTCTTAGCTCATTTGCCTTAGTGACATAGTCTTGGATTGTATCAAAATTATTGGGATCCAATATTTTGAGATCATTATCAAGTTGATATCCCCTAATCTCAACAATTTGGCCATACAATTTTCCCAAGACATCCCATGCATCCTTAATTTTTTTTACACTTCTCAATGTGAAACATGAGATATTTAGATATATACTTCCTTAAAGTTCCAAGAGCCATAGTGCTTTTAGTGAGCCATTCCATTTGACAATTGGGATCAACTTTAGGATCAGCTGGTATGGTACAAGTTTCATTAATATTGTGAGTTAATCATTTTTCCATTAGCTTACTCCATACATCAATTTTCCATGAAGCATAGTTATGTGGAGTTAAAAGTGGAATTTTCCATGAAGCATAGTTATGTGGAGTTAAAAGTGAATTTGGGGGGGTGTCTTATGACATTTGATATGAAGGATCTAGGAGCAACAAAACAAATTTTAGGCATAGAGATACATAGAAACATGAAACATGATAAGCTTTGGTTATCACAACAAAAATATGTGGAGAAGATCCTCATAAGATTCAGTATGCAAGATGTGAAACCTATAAATATCCCTTTGGCTTCCCATTTTAAGCTTTCTTCAAGTTTATGTCCTAGTACTAAGGAAGAAAATGATTATATGTCTCATGTACCATATGTTAATGCCATAGGAAATTTGATTTATGTGATGGTATGTACAAGACCAGATATTTCACATGTAGTTGGTGTTGTCAGTAGATCCACAACAAATCCAAGTAAAGAGCATTGGGCAGCAGTGAAATGGATGCTTCAGTATCTCAGAGGCACAAGTGATTATTGTATCACTTATGGTGGTTGCAGCAGTTTAGTGTGTGGCTATGTTGATTCTGATTTTGTAGGTGATTTGGAGAAAATGAGATCTACATCAGGTTATGTCTTTACTCTTGTAGGTGGAGATATTTGTTGGATGTCAAAGCTTCAATAAATGGTTTCTTTATACACAACTGAGGCAGAGTATATGGTTGTCTTGCATGGAGGTAAAAAGTTAATTTGGTTGAAGGGTTTTTTGGGTGAGCTTGGAAAAGTGCAAGACAAAGTGATTGTATTCTGTGATAGTTAAAGTGTTATTCATTTGGCTAAAAATCCAACTTATCATAGTAGAACCAAACATATTGAAATTAAGTACCATTTTGTAAGACAGGTTATTGATGGAGGTGGAGTAATCCTTGAGAAAGTTCATACACCTAAAAATTGTGCAAACATGTTTACTAAACTAGTACTGGTAGAGAAGCTGAAATGGATTGTGGCTTCTCTTGGCTTCCAAAAAGGGCGATGCTGGTTTTGGGCAGGTATCAAGTAAATTGTTTTCAAGGCAAAGATTGTTGGATAGTGACAACAATTAGAAACATGAGATAGTAGAAATGAGAAATTCCTAATTTCATCTCACCTTCAGAATAGAACTTCTTCTTTGTGAGAAAGATTCTACTTTCTTTTAAGGAGTTCTTCTTTGTGAGAAAGTTCCTATTTTCTTTGAAGGATTTTTTTCTTTGTGAGAAAGTTTCTACTTTCTTTTAAGGAGTTGAGCGGGATATTTCTATGTTGGTGGCAGTTGCATTTAGAAGAATTTATGTATATATCTATGTTGCCTGTGAAGAAAAATGGGATGTAATTGGTGTTGTTGTGTTTTGCAAATTTAGACTGCAAAAGAACAAATGTGAAGTTTGTAATTACTTTCTCCTGAACAATAAAAATACCGATACCTTGCCCCGTGGATGTTTCCTTTGCATTTTGTCATGGTTTTACCACGTAAATTCGTGTCTTGTGTCTTGTTTTGATGTTCATTTCTTTTCTTCAATATTTCCTTGCATCTAACTTGTTTTGCAATACTTAATTATCTGAGGTTTTTGCTTCCGCTTGCACAACACTATCAACCATATAATAGCTAGCTTTTGTCTGAGATGAATTAGCCTTTTCAATTGCCATCATAGGCATGAAGCATAAATGAATAACAAGAAGACACAAGTCTTAATCTCCATGAAAAAATATTCACATAGCTTTGTAACTCTTGCATGAGGAAATTTTGGGGATTTACATCCATACTTTAGATACATCCTTAGGAGAGTAGATACAACATGAATACATGCTAAAAGATAAATAAATTTATGAATACACATTGCATTGTAGCAGGAAACAAGAAAAAGAAAACAAGAATGACCATGGGTGAAGATTTATTGCATTACATGGGTATGTAACATATACATGAGTTCAAAGGCTATAAGAAACAAAGAAAAAGAATGAAAATCATACACACAAATCAATTATATACACTACAAAGTACAAACAAGATCTATATATATGTCGATTTTTAGAGGCAATGCCTAAAATAAATGCTCTCTATATACAACTCTAAAAAAATTGAGGGGCATGACTAAAGCTGAAAAGCATCTTGAGAAAAATAAAATTACATTATATTCTAATTTTTAGAAGAAGAAAAATTATAAATAAATTAAAATAGTTAATATATTAATTAAAAATATTGATATTCTTAATCAAGGAAAAAGATAATGGTACACACACACACACACACACACACACACACACATATATATATATACACACATATACATATATATATTCAGATACATATATACATACATATATTCAGATACATACATATATACAGATACATATATATATATACATACATATATACATATATATATACATACATACATATATATATATATATGTATGTATCTATATGTATGTATATATGTATATACACATATATATGTATACATATATATATATATGTATACATATCTATATATATATATGTGTGTGTGTGTGTGTGTGTGTGTGTGTATGTATCTATATGTATGTATATATGTATATACACATATATATGTGTAAAGCGGAAAATCGCGGTCGAACCCTAGTTGTTCTCCCCTCTTCCGACTCCGAGGAGAGAGAAGGGAGGTTTGCTAGGATTCGATGGGTTTTCACTTAGGGGGAAGACTTTACATTCAAAAGAGGGGTTGAAACTCATAAGATTCAATCCCACACAATGTAAGATTGGATGCTAAATGAATTTCAAGGGTTAGGAAAGTAAGGCTACCCTCTTTTGTAAAGAATGTGCATAGAAGAATTAAGCTAAGCATGCATAGAAAGTGACAAAGATTCGCTTATAAACTGAGTTTAGGTTATAGGATGAAGCTGCGGACCTGGAATTAGCAGTAAAATGTCGATACGGCGCTGTCCTGCAAATTTGAGCAAAAGTTGTCGAGACGATGGCGCCCGGCGCCACGGTCCTCCGAAAAATCCGTCAAACGAAGGGGGATCGGTTCGTCTCTGCACAGGGATTCCAGATCTTCAATCTCAGCCGCGTACCTGCAACCTACACACAGAAAAGCGAAGACAATTGGGGGGTTAGGGATTAGGGGTTTGCCTTTAGGTCAAACCCCGGTTTTGGAATTAACCAAGAAATGAGCAAGAGCTGTAAATGTAAATGACTGTAATGTAAACAAGTACTAATACCTTGTTCTAAGGATGTTGGTATCCTTATGTGCGAAGGTTTAGATGTTGTATGTTGTAGTATGTAGTATGTTGTATGTAGCATGTAGTAAGTGATCTCCTCTTCAATGGTTGAATCCTTGTCTTGAATGCAACACTTAGCCTTGAATGGAGACTTGAAATGATTGATTGCTTGAATGCTTGAGTATAGTTTCCACGCTTTGTACACATATCCTCCTCATCCCAAATGAGAGAGAAAAATGTAGTTTATATACTTGTCAATTAGGGCTGATAGACTGATTTTCCCGACCTTAGGCCGACCAGGGAAGTATATTTCCAAATTGCAATCAAAAAGACCCGATATCACTTAGGAGACCGGGCCCAAAATAGGACCCAGGGACCAGGGCGCTGGGCGCCCTGGTCCTGAGGGACCAGGGCGCTGGGCGCTCTGGTCCCACCTCCGGGACAGCGGGGTGCAAGGAGGTTCAGGCCAATGGTGCTTGAAAAATGCAGTTTTTGGTGTCGTGAGCAAGTTTTGGGGTCTCCATTCAGGTTGCGTGTTGCGTCGCCATCGTGAAGACCGAAATGCAGTCGAAATTGCAAGTGTCACAATTTTAGGACGCTACAATATGTATACATGTATACATACATATATATGTATACATATATATATGTATACATATATATATATATGTGTGTGTGTGTGTGTGTGTGTGTACATATATATATGTGTGTATAGATACATATATAAATATGTATATCTATATATGTATATATGTATGTATATATGTATATATGTATATATGTATATGTATTTATGTATATATATGTATGTATATATGTGTGTATATATACATATATACATATACATATATATATATGTATGTATATACATACATATATATATATGTATGTATATACATACATATATATATACACACACATATATATACATACACATATGTATATATGTATATTTATATATACATATGTATATATACACATATATACATATATATATATATATATATGTTGACATATGGACACTCCAATGAGACATTGTGTGTGATTGAAGGTTTTGTCATTGATGGCAACCTTGCAATCCTATGGCACCGGCAAAGCATTACTCAGGCAACCTTGCAATCCTATGGCATTGGCAAGACATTATACCGGCAAAGCATTACTCAAACAAAATAGTGCTCTGGCATCAACAAAATCAATCTACACCGGCACCGACACAGAAGGAAATATGTATACCGGCACAAAGGCCGACAGGATTTTGATATGTAATATTTTGTTTATCATTGTAAACCGACTTAGCAAATTGTAAAATGACTCTTGTATATAAAAGAGATCATTGTAGGCATTTGTAATATATGGATAGAAAGCAATAAATAAATTATAAGGTAGACCTAATGTGCGAATTATAGGTCAAGGGTATATGTAAAGAATAGAGCAAGAACCGGTGTTGAATCTGGCATTGAAGATGCTATTGTAAAGCAGTACAGAATATTAGATTTGTGTAAATCCTCATTGTAAGTCAGTGTGACTTCTTATTGAGCAGTGAGCTCTAGGCAGTTGGCCTTCCTGCATGTGCAGGCCCCTATTGTAAGTAATATTCTCTTATTGGCCAGTAAGTGAATATTGTGGGTCACAAATCCCACCGAGGTTTTTCCCACACCAGGTTTCCTCGTTAAACATCTTGTGTTATGGTGTTCTTTTCATGTGGATGCTTTTGATTCGCATACCGGTATACTGTTACTTTATATTCTGAATATTCAGTTTTAAGAAAATTTCATTACCGATCAGATACTGATTCACCCCCCCCTCTCAGTATCTGTGGGAACCCTAACAATTGGTATCAGAGCCTGGTCCTCTATTTTCAGAAGCCTAACAGCTTGAGGAAGATCTTGACACCGGTAAAGATGGAAAATCTGATGAAGCAACTTGAAGGAGCTCTTACTGACTATGATGCAGAGAAGTTGAAAAATATCAAATTAGAAGATGATTTAAAAGCAGCTCAAAACATTATTCGGGCACTTCAAGAAAATCTTACTGTTACAAGAAACAAGAGAAGAGAACTTTGTGAAAAATTGCAAAATGAAAATGATGAAAATGAATCACTAAATGATATGATAAGCAAATTGAAACAAGATATCATGACAACAAAAAATGAAATGCAGGATATGACTATGAGATTTTGCAAAGAGTTTGAGGATAGAAAGAAGAATGAAGAAGAATTGACCAGAAGATTAAGTGATGTAGCAAATGAGAACACAAGACTTAGCTATGAAAATGACATGTTGAAGATAGATCTGATGCATACTCAAAATGACTTGAATGAACTAATGAGACAAAAAGAGATCTTGGAAAGGGAATTGGAAACTGCAAATCAACACAAAGAAAAATTCAAGAAAAGCTCAGAAGAACTTGGTACCTTATTGAAGAATCAAAAACCCAAAGGTGACACTTCTGGAGTTGGATTTGAAGTTGGAGAAAGCTCTGGTACTACAAATACCCAGGATCAAAGCAAACCGGTAAGACCCTCTAATACTTACAAATTCAATGGAAAATGCTTTAACTGTAATAAATATGGTCATAGGGCAAATGAATGTAGATCTAGGAATTATCAGAACATCAATCCTCCCACCGGTCAATGCACCAAATGCAACAAAATTGGTCATAACTCTGAAAATTGCAAAATGAATGTAAGATGTTATGTTTGTGGAAGATTTGGTCATTTATCAAATAAATGCAGAACACAAACTGGCATAGGTTATGGGAAAGCTATTCAGAAAAATAATGTAACTTGTTATGCATGTAACAAGATTGGTCATATTGCTAAATTCTGTAGAAGTAAAGGTACACCGGTAGATAACAAAAGTACTAGCTTGAAAGGTAAAGAAAAGGTTGAAGAGGTTAAGCAAGAATTTTCAAAGCAATGGATTAGAAAAGGTGATCTAAATATTGGGGTTACTCCTCCACCGGTAGAACCAACAAATGCTTCACTGGCAGGACAATATGATGCTCCACCGGCAGGACAGAGCAATGCTCCACCGGTAGGATGTTCTTCATCAAATTGAAGAAAATTATCTTGAGGGTTTGGCAATTTAATGACACATGTGCTATTATTCCCTCGGTTAGAGAAAAGAAGTTGAAAATCCTTCATTACCGGCAAATAAAGTTGAGTTAATACATTGCCAGCAAACAATTAATGTGGTAGGTAGCAGAAAAGACTTTATAAAATAAGGTTTTTTGGCTCCATTTCATTTCACCATGAATTCAAACTTTCAGAGAGTGCGAAGATTTCCGAGCTAAGGCATTCCGAGCAAAGAGGCAAAGCACTTCAGCAATCAATCCATCCAAAGGCAGAAAAAGGTATTCATCATCATGGCATCTTCCTCTGCACCTAAATTCATAGCAAACCCTACAGTAGTTGAGGTTATAAAACGACCTAGGCCCATGTTTCAGCTAGTTCCCGAGGTAGCTAAGAAAGATGACAACACAGGTGCTTTTTCCCAAATTCCAAAGGGTGTTGTTTATGCAGAAGACCCTAGAATGTATATTCATTGCAACATAGAGGAATTAGGTGATGAAGAAATCAAAAACATGTATAAATCTGTTATATGTGACAATGCCGGAAATGTGAACCCTGAACATAAAATTGTTGAAACCCTAGGATTCACTGAAATCCTCTGCATTCCTGAATTTCCCAAGGAAGTGGTTAGGATGGTTCTTAGCAGGGTACATGGCTCATTCTTTTGGCTTGACTCAGTGCATAAAATTACAAAGGTAGTTGTGAAAGCAGTAACAGGGTTACCTTCCACCGGTACTAGACTCGACAAAACCAAGAAGGTCTCCAATGACCTAGTAATGAAATTAACTGGTGCAACATCCGACAAAAGATCATTGAGGGTTAATGATGTGACCGATACAAATGTGAGATTCATTAGCATGATTCTAGGTTACAAAGCAACTCATGCAAATAGGCTTAACTCTATTTCCAGTTTATGCATAAAAAGTGCTTATGACATGGTTAAGGACAATGTAAAAATTGATATCTGTGAATGGTTAAAAGATGAGTTAATTGACAATTTGACAAAAATCAAGAAGGATAAGAAAGGAACCTTTAGATTTGGAAATTTGCTTGTATGCTTAATGTTACATATAACCAAACAGGCTCCCGGTATAGTCTATAAGGAGTTTGGATTCGACATACCGGTAGGAAGACAATTGTCTGACTTATTCAACAACATGGGTGAAGACAAAGAAAAGAATATCAATGAGTATTTTCAAGCACTAAAGGTCAGAATGAATAAAAGAATTAGACTATCACAAGAAATTGTCAACAAATACAAGGATGATATATGCTTTGTAATCAAAAAGGATGAGATCTGGATGGAAGCAGTCATCCCAAGAACAATCTAGGTTACAGAGATGGGGTATGAAACAGATGACCACATAGTGGAAAATTATGCCAAAGCACTTCTGGAAGCCCCCAATGAACCAAAGGAAGAAGTATTTGGTAGTGCTGAGACCATCGAAAGTCAAATTCAATCTAAAAAGAGAGTAAAGAAAGTTGAGGCATTTGTGAGGAAAGGAACCAGGCAAGCAAAAGCCATAAAAGATGATGTATTAAAGAAAACCGGCATAACAGAAGAAGAGTTGGTAGCCCAACAGCCTGAAACTCATCTATCACTGGTAGATACCTCCTCAGAAGGAGATATGCCAGCAACTTTCAAAAGAGTTGTTAGGAAAAGAGACCCCTCACCGGTATCCACTCCTTCACCTAAAAGGACAAGATAGAAGCAACAAGCTGTAAGGTCTCCAGTCAAGAAAGCCACACCTAAGAAAAAGCTGACCCCCAGAAAGAAGAAGAAGACAAACACTGACTTGGCCCCTTTTGACATATTACTGAATGAGATCACAGAGGAAGGTAAATTGAAAAACATAGGGAAAATCTATGACACCCTATCAGATGATGAGAAAGGACAAGTCGAGGAAAGTGTTATATTACACATGGACATGTATAAAAAGTTTTTGATGCAAGTCCTAAATGAAATTCCTGATGAATTATATAAAAGACTTGAGGCCAGAAGGCAAGGAATAGTTGAGTTGGATAAGAATATTAAAATAGAAAAATTACTTGTAGTATACCCGATCAACTTACCTAAGGAAATTGATGATTTGATAGCTCAGGCCAACCGAACAGTTTTTTCCACTGCACACCGGCAAATATCTCTAATGGCAGGTAGAGTTACTGAAGTTTCAAATGAAACAGAAGATGGTTGGGATACATTCTTGGTTGAAAAAGATAAACAAGAAGAATATAGGAATCCCAAGCCCATTCTGGTATATCAAAAGGACAAAGGGAAAGGTAAAGTTGGTGGACCACCAAGTATCAAGATTAGAGACAACTTACCCCCACCTCTTTTAAATACTCCACTGGTAAAAACAACAACTGCAGAAGATCAACCGGTAGCTGAGAGCATGGACACAGAGGATAATAATCCTAATCCTGAAGTCCTATATACTATGAATGTTGATACTCAAAAAATCAACATAGTGGTAGATAAGGATACCACAGATAAATCTGATAACAAAGAGAAACCGGCAATAGGAAACAAAGAGCAACCGACAACAAGAAACAAAGAGCAACCGACAGCAGATTCAGAGAAAAAGATGGAATCTGGAACACAAACAGAGCAACCAACAGAGCTAAAGGCTCCAGAACAGATGTCACCGGTAAGAAATGATGCAGGAAAAACTGTGCTTAAAGAGATGGAGACACAAATAGACCTACCAGAGGTCAATACCAGCATGGTCACTTCCACCGGCACTCAGTTTATTAGGTCACCATCAAATGTAACAGAGGTATTGCTTGAATCTATCAAGAAAATAATTGATTATAGCTCACAAGCCTATAAAGCGATAGATGATTCAATTCCAGTTTTGAAATCAATAGCTCCCAATTGTAATATAGCCAACAAAGATTCTTTAGGCTAGTTGGATACACTTTGTAAATATATTTCTGGAAATTTTGAGCAAACAAAGGTAGAAACTATAAAGGAAAGTGCAGAAAAAGAGAAAAAAAAATTCTTTGAGGAAGGAATAAAGAAGTGTAACAGGGAATTTGACACACTTCTACCGGAACTATGCAATTTATTGAAAGAGTACAAAACTCTGTACAAAGACACCTGTAAGATAAACTTTTTGACCACGGATGTAGACAAAAATATGAGCAAGGTACAGGAAGAGATCAATAAACTTGCTGATAATTTTGTTAACTCACCTGATACATTATCAGTCTTTGAGGAAAAGATAACAAATTTTGAGGAAGAATTGCTCAAATTAGAAAGAGAAAAACAGAAAATAATAAACAAGGCAAAAATTTTGAGATCTAAACTAAGTCCAAGATTGGACTATTTAGCATCTCTACGTAAGGAAATCTAAGAGGCACTAACACAGGGTAGCAAAACACCGGTAGAGCACTTGCAGCATCTCACCGGTATAGTATACAGAACTGAGATAGCAATAAAGGAGAGCAAGAAGTTTATGGATGGCATAAACTTAATTTTGGGAGATATTCTTTAGATAATAAGTACCCAACTACAAGGTTGAGGTTTTGAATTGGTACAACTACAAAATCTACTAACCTTTGTCATTGATGCCAAAGGGGGAGTAGTAGATGAGAAAATTCAAAACACAGGGATCACATGCTCAGGGGGGAGCTCTCACATTTTTGGTAACATTTTTTTTGGTCTACACATTTTTGGATATCTTTTTGAAATTTCTCATGAGTGTTGCCATCAATGCCAAAGGGGGAGATTGTTGGCATATGGACACTCCAATGAGACATTGTGTGTGATTGAAGGTTTTGTCATTGATGGCAACCTTGCAATCATATGGCACCGGCAAAGCATTACTCAGGCAACCTTGCAATCCTATGGCACCGGCAAGACATTATACCGGCAAAGCATTACTCAAACAAAACAGTGCTCCGGCATCAACAAAATCAATCTACACCGGCACCGGCACAGAAGGAAATATGTATACAACAGAATTTTTGATATGTAATATTTTGTTTATCATTGTAAGCTGACTTAGCAAATTGTAAAATGACTCTTCTATATAAAAGAGATCATTGTAGGCATTTGTAATATATGGATAGAAAGCAATAAATAAATTATAAGGCAGACCTAATGTGCGAATTATAGGTCAAGGGTATATGTAAAGAACAGAGCAAGAACCGATACTGAATCTGGCATTGAAGATGCTATTGTAAAGCAGTACAAAATATTGGATTTGTGTGAATCCTCATTGTAAGTCAGTGTGACTTCTTATTGAGCAATGAGCTCTAGGCAGTTGGCCTTCCTGCATGTGCAGGCCCCTATTGTAAGTAATATTCTCTTATTGGCCAGTAAGTGAATATTGTGGGTCACAAATCCCACCGAGGTTTTTCCCACACCGGGTTTCCTCGTTAAACATCTTGTGTTATGGTGTTCTTTTCATGTGGATGCTTTTGATTCTATTATTTGCATTAATTCTTGCATATCGATATACTGTTACTTTATATTCTACATATTCAGTTTTAAGAAAATTTCATTACCGGTCAGATACTGATTCACCCCCCCCTCTCAGTATCTATGGGAACCCTAACAATATATACATATACATATATACATATATATACATATGTATATGTATATATACATACATATACATATCTATATGTATATATACATACATATACATATGTATATGTATATACATATACATATACATATATATATACATATGTATATATATATACACCCACACATATATATATACATATGTATATATATATATGTGTGTGTGTGTGTGTGTGTGTGTGTGTGTGTGTGTGTGTGTGTGTGTGTGTGTGTGTGTGTGTGTATATATATATATAAAGTTAAATTGTCACACATAAATCATTCAATCTATCATATTAAAAACTATATATAAAGTACAATTATAGCTATATATTTTTCATAAAATTAATATTATAGTTGTATTTAATTAATTTAATCAAGATTTTTTAAAAAAATACAATGAGAATTGAAATTATATTAAAAATTCAATTATATGATTATTTAATTTTTCAGATTAAAGCATATATAAAATATTATTGATTAAATATTATTTAAAAATGTATAATAATTAAAAATTATTTTAATCAAATAGAATATAATTATAAATTTAACTAATAAATATTTTAAAATAATTATTAGTTTATATTATTATAATAAAAATAATTAAGCAATTAATTTCACATGTAAGTTTTCTTTTTTTAAATAATTGTAACAATTTCTTTAATACTACAACTACGAAAAGCCTTGGTGGTTGTGATATTTACAATAGTTAAAACGTCTCCACAATATTTTAGACAGTTGATATTTTTTATGAAATTATTACTATTTTTTAGTTCCATTGTATTTACAGTTGTACACTTTCATTTTGGTCCTTTCGACCATTGTGACCTTTGAATTAAATTTGTATGGTGATTAAAGTTTATTAGAATTAATTTAATTTATAATTATTTGTCTTAGTAAAATTTTAATTAATGTAGAATAATTATATTTTTAATTTATATAATAAAAATAATCTCTCTCTCTCTCTCTCTCTCTCTCTCTCTCTCTCTCTCTCTCTCTCTCTCTCTCTCTCTCTCTCTCTCTCTCTCTCTCTCTATATATATATATATATATATCCCCATACTACCCTGCTATATCGACTATGGAGCTGGATTTTAATGTCTTTTTAACAAATACTTGTATATGAATATATTTTGCTTTAATTTTTATTAAAATAAAAAAGAATACAAAGGAATAGTTTTGGGTTGTTTTATTCATAATTTTTTATAAGATTGATTTTTAGATTGATGGTTGAGTTGGTAATATATTTTTTTACATGTAAGGTCTAGCTTCTAACTTTCAAGTAGAGATAGTGTATTACTTCAATCTTAGAAAGACTTTCAATTGATTTTTTTACACGTGTCCAAAGAAGAGCGTACTAAAATGAATTTAAATCTTACTAAAGATTTTATTTTTTATTTTTAAATAGACATTGAAGCTTCCTTTTTTTCCTCTACATAGGGCATATTTCATCACATTCTTTATTAAATCTTTAAAAAAAATAAAAATTACAATTTTTCGTCCATTGTTTTCTTCAATTGGTTATCTTCTTCTTTCTCGCCCAACATAGGGGAAGAGCATCAGTAGCTATCATAGCTAACTTCGGACACCCACAGATCCTAAACGATACATCAAAATTTGATTTTTTTTTTTTGGTTGTCTTCGTATGCGACTTAACTTCTTAAACCTATTGATTTGGCTTCTGGGTAGTAACGATCTGATCTCTAGGGGTTGTTATGTGTCGAAAGATCAAAAAGTGGTCATTTCAAAGTGTCACACGATACTTGACCTCTTTTGCGCCAATACCCGCACACCAAAAGGCCAATATTCATTTATAAAATACCTAAAAAGTAATATATTTTTCACCTTTTTATAAAAAATAATTAACCTAAAAAAATTATCATATGCATATAATTAAAAATATTATGAATATAAAAATGTTTAAAATGGGTGGTCAAAAAACATTTTGACCACCCATAACCCCCTTCCCGCGTAGGTATGGTGACCCCACGTGGCACGAACTCCCACTATCTTTTTTGCCCTAAAAAATTAGGGAAATGAAGATTTTTAGTTGCATTTTCTTCACTCGCAACCTCGTGTCTCCGTCGACAGCCTCCTCTGCAACCTCTTCTTCACTCGCAACCTCGGCCTCCTCTGCAACCTCCTCGTCGGCTTGCTCCCAGGTAATGGTCACTCTTCCTCCTTGCATATTGGATGTCCAATGATGGTTTTGCTCCTTCACAGCTACATTATGCTTTGTCTATTGATGATTTCTTCGTATGCGGTTTAGGGTTTCGTTTCAATGCTTTGTTACAGTTTAATAATGCTGAAATCCTGACAAAAAATGGCAAAACAATTGAATATCTCTTCGTTTACTTCGAAACCCCTTCATTATTTTTCATTTCATTTTTTGGTTGCACTGTTAAATGGTGTTTCTTTGTTTATCATGTCGAAATCCTCACAGATAATGGCAAAACAATTGATTATTGTTCATAATTGTTTGAGACCCCTTCATTATTTATCATTTCCTTTTAAGGGTGTGTTGTTAAATGGCGTCTCTCTATTTATAATGCCGAAATCATTACAGTGAATGCGAAAAAAATTGATTATTGTTCATAATTGTTTGAAACCCCTTCATTATTTATCATTTCCTTTTATGGATGCATTGTTAAATAGTGTCTCTCTGTTTATAATGTCGAAATCATTACAGTGAATGCGAAAAAAATTATTATTGTTTATAATTGTTCGAAACCCCTTCAGTATTTATCATTTGTTTTTATGGGTGCGTTGTTAAATGGTGTCTCTCTGTTTATAATGCCGAAATCATTACAATGAATGCGAAAATAATTGATTATTGTTCATAATTGTTAGAAACCCCTTCATTATTTATCATTTCTTTTTATGGGTGCGATGTTAAATGGTGTCTCTCTGTTTATAATGCTGAAATCATTATAATGAATGCGAAAATAATTGATTATTGTTCATAATTGTTCAAAACCCCTTCATTATTTATCATTTATTTTTATGGGTGCGATGTTAAATGGTGTCTCTCTGTTTATAATGCCGAAATCATTACAGTGAATGCGAAAATAATTTATTATTGTTCATAATTGTTCGAAACCCCTTCATTATTTATCATTTATTTTTATGGGTGCGCTATTAAATGGTTTCTCTCTGTTTATAATGTCGAAATCATTATAGTGAATGCAAAAAAAATTGATTATTGTCCATAATTGTTCGAAAGCCCTTCGTTATTTATCATTTATTTTTATGGGTGCACTGTTAAATGGTGTCTCTCTGTTTATAATGCCGAAATCATTACAGTGAATGCAAAAATAATTGATTATTGTTCATAATTGTTCAAAACCCCTTCATTATTATTCAAAACCCCTTCATTATTTATCATTACATATATACATATATACATACACACACACACACACATACACCTCTCTCTCTCTCTCTCTCTCTCTCTCTCTCTCTCTCTCTCTCTCTCTCTCTCTCTCTCTCTCTCTCTCTCTCTCTCTCTCTCTCTCTCTCTCTCTCTCTCTCTCTCTCTCTCTGTGTGTGTGTGTGTGTGTGTGTGTGTGTGTGTGTTAAATGGTTAATGGGTGCGCTGTTAAATGGTGTCTCTCTATTTATAATGCCAAAATCATTACAGTGAATGCAAAAAAAGTTGATTATTATTCATAATTATTCGAAACCCCTTCATTATTTATCATTTCATTTTATGGGTGCGCTATTAAATGGTGTCTCTCTATTTATAATGCCAAAATCATTACAGAGAATGCAAAAAAGATGGATTATTGTTCATAATTATTCGAAACCCCTTCATTATTTATCATTACAAATATACACATATACACATATAGATGTATATATGTGTGTGTGTTATTGTCGACATATAAAAGCCTTCTCACATACACATGGTACGAACTCCCGCTATCCTTTTGGCCCTAAAAACTTAGGGAAATGAATATTTTTTGTGGCATTTTCATTGTTTGCTCTGCCTTCAATTTGTTAATATACTCACTGTAAATAATATTATCAGGCATACCATATATTACTTCCAATAAATTTAATATGAGAAATACAACAACATCATTCAACCATTTACTCATTTGAGAAATGAATCTGCATCTCAATACTATATCAACAATATTCACTTTTTAATCACATCACAGTTACATCTTCCACTCATGCATCTCGTGCTTCTAGTTTCTCTCCTTGTTATATAATGTTTCAAGTTTTGTACCTCTGTGTGTGTGTGTGTGTGTGTGTGTGTACACCATTTTTTTTGTTGAAACATGTTCAATGATGTAATTGTTCACTATCTAATAGAATATCAACAATATCCAATTTTCAATCACATCACAGTTACATACTGAACTCCTGCATGGCTTTTATGAGTTCTCTGGCTATATGGTTATTGTCTATATTATCATGCATACAGAAATAGAGACACAGTACCATTTTATTTTGTTCAAAGATGTTCAATAATGAGTTACAGAAATAGATTGTTTTTCATCATTTATCTCAATGGCATTGAGGGTTTCATTTCAATGATCTGTCTCTGTATATATATTTATACGGTAGCATTTTTTATTTTGTTGAAACATGTTCAATGATGGAATTGTTCACTATCTAATAGAATATCAGCAATATCCAATTTTCAATCACATCATAGTTACATATTTTACTCCTACATCTCATGCTTTTAGTTTGTCTCCTTGTTATATACAGTTTCAAGTTTTGTGCCTATATGGTTATTGTCCATATATATGTATACACATACATATATATACACACATATATGTATATATATATATACATATATATATATATGTATATATATATACATATATATATATGTATATATATATATATATACATATATATATGTATGTATATATATATATATATATATATACATATATATACATGAAGAAACACACAATAGCATAATGTGTTCTATAATGATGGTTGTTTTGATTTCTCTGGCTATATGGTTATTGTCTATATATATTTTTATATGTATATGGACAATAACCATATAGCCACAGAACTTGTTGTAATCAACAACAGTTTCCTTATTCAAGGGCGATCATTCAGATTTGTACACACTGAATAACTAAATTCCTTCTACAGTCAATGTTAAATGTTATAAATATTTCAATTTAAATTATACTATTTTTCAGTAAACCAACATTTCTTTCAATATAGTCACTATAAATAATATTAACAGCCATATTGGATGTCCAATGATGGTTTATGCTCCTTCGTAGCTGCATTATGCTTTGTATATTGATGATTTCTTTTTATGCAGTTTACAGTTTCATTTCAATGCTCTCTTACAATTTAATGTGCCTATATGTTTATTGTCCACACATACACACACATACATATATGGTTATTGTCCATACACACATACACACTCACACGTATACATGTGTGTGTGTAGAAAAAAACTGAACAATTTGAAGCAATGGACGACTGCATATTCAATATGACATGAACGACTATTTCCCACAAAAATTCAAATTTGAAAATTGCTAGCTACAACAATTGAATGCGTTGCACATTCAAATTATATTATAAGACAAAATTTTCCATGTCACTTTCATTACAATCCAATTCATTGCATAAATCTGAGTTCTGCAAATTCCCTTTGCACATTCCTTAGGTAGCTATTTACTTGCAATATGTATGTATGTTATACATATGCATGTGCATATGTGCAATTCTATGTACATGTGCATATGTATGTAGGTGGATATGTATATGTATGTACTTATGTATTTGAATATGTATGTATGAATGTGTAAGGATTGTATGCATGTTGTCAAATGTTAAAGACGGTCAAAAAGTTGTTCTACATTCAATAATGTATGGATAATTTGTTGTTACAACGTTACGCTACCCTTGATTATTACTATTTTTTGAAGGCGTGCTAGAGCATCGAGGGAAGAACCATACTTGTGGAAGATCATCATATCAATGTAAATGTGTTTATTAACACACTTTAAGTCTTTGGAGATTATGCCTTTAATGCTTACATTTTATATTAATTTGTGTAGATATCTTAGGTAGTTATGCATTTGTTATTAAATGTGTTTCTTAACACACTTTAGTTTGTTTTGCATTTTGTTGTGATTGTTATGGCAGGCAATGATCTAGGAGTCACTATGTCGAAGACAACAAGCATTCCTCTCAGGTAAAGTCAATATGACTTTACTTTGGCAATGATCTAGTAGACAATGCAATTTGTGAATTGTTTATGTTTCAATTTATGAATTGTTTTTGTTTCAATTTGTTTAAATTCTTCACTTAGTTCATATGTTTCAATCTTCTCTTTGTTGGACCTGTACTTTCACAATGATCTAGTAGACAATGCAATTTTTGATTTGTTTATGTTTCAATTTCTGAATTGTTTTTGTTTCAATTTGTTTAAATTCCTCACTTAGTTCATATTAATGCAAGAAACACACTTAGTTCATATTGATCAAAAGGAAGTGCCCTAATTGAGAAAAAAATCAGACAAAGAATTGTCTTATAGTGCCTTAAAAGATGCCTTGTTAGATAATGCCAACAAGGAAAACTTGGCAGCTAACAAGATATCTTGTAAGGCAGTAGAAAATAGTTCTTTGTCTAGTGCCTTTTTACAAATAGGACACTTCCTTTTATCATTTCGATGCAATGACCTACTAGACATATTAGACACTGCAATTTATATATGATGACTGCAATTTGAATACTTATAAGTGTTCAAATTTCTCACTATCAAAAGAGGACATATTGGTGGCATCTAAATAATCAGATGCCATTTATATGGCATTTTTGATAGTGAGCAATTTGAACACTTATGTGGCCTTTTTTTATAGTGATAAATATATGAGATCAGTTCAACTGATATATGAGAAATATCACATCATAAAAAACAAACATATGAGATTTACAACAACACCATCAATTCATTGGAATATCCATTTGAGATATCTGAAAACAACAGAGTTCTGATTACATTACAAAATATGGCAGTATGTCATTCTATAATCACATCACAGTTATATTGAAACTCAAAATCTTCTCTTCGGAGGGCTCACAAAATATAATTCATCAAACTCGATCAATTCTCCATATGGGTATTAAATGGAGGAGGTGTCACAAATCCAACCCCAACGGACTATGGCCTACTAGGGTCTGGCCCAACAACATTGTTTTCTTCACTAGGAGGGGTTTGTAAGCAACTTGCTATTTGAGCAAGGAATGCTTGGTTTACACCTGAAGTAAGCTGCATGGTGTCTGAGGATCCAGGTGCAGTCTCAACTTGCATAGTATTAATAGTTGCAAATGTTAGGGACAAGAGGTTCGTCATTTCCATGAGAATTGGGTGTCGGATGGGTAGAGGTTTTGTGGTAGAGGTTCTGTGATTGTGGCCACATCTTTTGTCATCTTTGCACGCTTCGCTGCCTTTTCACCTTTTAGCCTCTCCTTCTCAAGCTTTGCTTCTGCATCTTTCTTTGCCTTGTCTTGTCTTCGAATGAACTTGTCTTGGGAATCCTGTAATTTTTTGGCCTATTTTTTCACCCTCATAGCCTCCTTTTCTATCGCTTTTGCTTCACGTTGTGTCTTCCTCTGTCTCATCTATTCTTTCTTTTGTTTTTCCAATTCCTCGTCTCTTTTCCTTTCAGCCTCTTTATCTTTTTCCCTGTGAATGTACTCATCAGATGTCAAGATTTGTGACTAGCTACTAAGACATAGCACCCCTTTCCTACCTCCATGTGAAGATTGATTCATTCTTTGCACTGGAAGTTTTAAGAATTTGTTGATTTGCCTTGGCACTTGCTGCCCATCTTCTTGTGTGCATGGCACAAAGTCAGCTTCGTCTTCACTTATGTGAACTTCGTCTTCACAATCAACACCATCTTGCTGCTCCCAGTTGACTGCATTGGTGAAGTAATGTATCACATCTGTTGGATCAATTTTTGGTAGACTTGGCATGGAAAGCATTGCATCATCACAGTTGGCTGCTTCTTGGGTCCACTCTGGTATGTCAGCTTGTGTTGGCAAAGACATGCCTGTTGATGTACTTTTGAAACCCTCATTTGGTTGGCTAGTTTGTGGGGGCAGAACTGCTTCGGTAGTTTGTGGTGTCAAACTTGTACCCTCAACCGTTGCTTGTGTTCCGCTATGGTGCTCTACAAAATCTTGAATATCTTCCTCATTATAACCAACCAACCTCAAGCAAGCTTCTGCTGCCATATACTCTGGTTCTTCATCTCTTCAAGCAGCATCATGTTTTGTTCCAATAGTTGGTTTTATATCAACTGCAACCTCAAATGCCTCACTTGGTCTCATATCATTCTATGTGTTTCAATTAAGTGGCCAAATCCTTTTCCTACGAAAGCCACTGATTATATTAGCCAGTGTCAATGCTTGGGAAAAGGCCTTGCTCGTAAGAGTTGCCAACTCTTCCCTTCCAATTTCAATTTTGGGGAACTTTGACATCCATATACTCCTCTACTGTTTGAAATAATTCTTGAAAGGTGAGAAAACAGAGACATCAAGTGGCTGCAGTTTGTGGCTTGTATAAGCCAGAAGGGTTACCAAATCTATACCTATCCGCCTTGCTTCTTCAATTGTCTTGAAGGCTACATGGTTGTCATGACTGTCAAAGATCAGTAGGGCCCTATGTGAGGGTGAAACTCCACCAGGGACTGAACGTGCAAAATGTTCCAACCAATTTAAGAACAGCTCCTTTGTCATCCATGCATGTTCTTGGACTGCCATGCATTTTCCTGGATCACAGTTTGCAATGTAGTTTTGGATATGCCTCTTAGATTTGAACAAATAAAATCCAGGAATGCTGAAACCACATGCACTAACACATACCAAAACAATGATCCACCCTCTACTCTTCAAAATTAGGTACGGTACACACCTCTAGCCCAATTTGGCTATCACTCTCATTCCACAATTCCTCCCAGCTTGCACACCATTCTCATCACAATTCTAAATCTAACTGCTACCATAGTGATTGAGGTTGTACATTACCTCCAAGTTGTCATAGAAAGAGGCAACAATAGAAGGTCGAAGCATAATAGCCCTATCGAAGTCCTCTCCTTCTATTGTTCTCATCGTCAGATCAGGGTGCCTTCGTCTAAAACCTACCCACCATGACCTCCCTAGCATCCCATTTTTGAATGGATTAGGCCTATTCTCATTAATTTGGGCTAGAGTTGATTGAAGTTGAGTGATTTGGAGACCATGACCAATTTCAGCCATGTCTTTGCACCATTGGACAACTTCATCCTCCTCCTCTGCTGATAAAATGGTGCGTGGACCCCTCACAGTCATGGTTGTGGTTCCCATCAGCCATGCCCTCAAAGAGGCAATAGGGATACCATACTTGATTGATGTGCCTCTAAGAGACATGTGCTTGTCTTCTATGCATGATATTGCCTCTTTCATGTCAAATATGCTCCATTTTGGTTTGGGATCCTTTGAGGCCACCTGTACTTGTGGTGATTGGAATAGGATTACAATCTGTAGTAGGATGGTCATGTATAGTAGCAGTTTCCACATCAGTTGCATTGTTAGGTGAATGGTCATCTACAACAGGAGTCACTAGGTCTTCATTTTGGACAAAACTATCTTCATCGGGGAAGTGCACCCCATGAGTGACTCTAATTGTTTGACGTCTAACAGACTTGTTTCCCTTTCTACCTTGTGTTATTATGTTCAGTGAACCTGCAACGATAAGGTACCCATGATAAAATGCTACCGTGTGTGCTTGTATAAATATATATACAGAGACAGATCATTGAAATGAAACCCTCAATGCCATTGAGATAAATGATGAAAAACAAATCTATTTCTGTAACTCATCATTGAACATCTTCGAACAAAATAAAATGGTATCGTGTCTCTATTTCTATATGCATGATAATATAGACAATAACCATATAGGCAAAGAACTCAAAATTTTCCATGCAGGAGTTCAGTATGTAACTATGATGTGATTGAAAATTGGATATTGTTGATATTCTATTAATAATGAACAATTACATCATTGAACATCTTTCAACAAAAAAAAATGCTACCGTATAAATATATATATAGAGCCAGATCATTGAAATGAAACCCTCAATGCTATTGAGATTGTTAGGATTCCTAGAGATACTGAGAGGGGGGGGGGGGGGGGTGAATCAGTATCTAACCAGTAAGTAAATTTACTTGATTTAAAACATGAAGAGAATACTAAAATTGTATACTGGTAAACCATAAATAATGCAATAAACAAGAATAACAACAACCACATGAGAAGCACACCATAACACAATATTTTATCGAGTAAATTCGGTGTGGGAAAAACCTCAGTGGCATTTGTGACCCACAATATTCGCTTACTGGCCAATAAGGGAATATTACTCTTACAATAGGGGCCTGCACATGCAGGAAGGCCAAGTGCCTAGAGCTCACTGCTCAATTACAAAAGAAGTCACACTAACTTACAAAAATGGATTATACTAATCCAATGTCTTGTACTGCTTCAGATCAGCATCTGCTATGCCAGATTCAGTACCGGTTTAAGCTCTGCTACAACATAAACCCTTAACCAATATTTCGCATATTAGGTATGCTTATATCACATCCTATGTCACATATTTCCTATTACAAAATGATCTACAATGATCTCATGCATATATGAGTCATATTACAACTCACCATGTCGGCTTACAATGATTTTACAATTAATTACAAAATACATTTTAAACAAAATTATTGTCGGCCAAGATGCCAGTATCCTTCCTTTCACTGTCGGTGTTCTGTGTGCCGGTGTAGAATTTGTTGTTGCCGGTATCATATGATTCCAAGGTTGCCATCAATGACAAAACCTTCAATCACCTACAATTTCTCATTAGAGTGTGCATTTGCAAATAGAGATAAATGATGAAAAAAAAATCTATTTTTGTAACTCATCATTGAACATCTTTGAACAAAATAAAATGGTACTGTGTCTCTATTTCTGTATGCATGATAATATAGACAATAACCATATAGCCAAAGAACTCAAAAAAGCCATGCAGGAGTTTAGTATGTAATTGTGATGTGTGTGTGTGTGTGTGTGTACACACACACATAGGTACAAAACTTGAAACATTATATAACAAGGAGAGAAACTAGAAGCACGAGATGCATGAGTGGAAGATGTAACTGTGATGTGATTAAAAAGTGGATATTGTTGATATAGTATTAAGATGCAGATTCATTTCTCAAATGATTAAATGGTTGAATGATGTTGTTGTATTTCTCATATGAAATTTATTGGAAGTACTATATGGTATGCCTGATAATATTATTTACAGTGAGTATATTAACAAATTGAAGGCAGAGCAAACAATGAAAATGCCACAAAAAATCTTCATTTCCCTAAGTTTTTAGGGCAAAAAAGATAGCGGGAGTTCGTGCAACATGGGCCCATAACGTGTCCGCGGGAAGTTGTTATGGTTTTTCAACATATTTTTTGACCACCCATTTTAAACTTTATAATAAAAGTTGTCTGGCCTGGTGTGTGTGTGTGTGTGTGTGTGTGTGTGTGTGTGTAACCATATAGCCAGTATATAGTCACTGTAAGTAATAGTATGAGGCATACACATTATTGTAATGATAAATAATGAAGGGGTTTTGAACAATTATGAACAATAATCAATTTTTTTCGCATTCGCTGTAATGATTTCGGCATTATAAATAGAGAGACACCATTTAACAACGCACCCATAAAATGAAATGATAAATAATGAAGGGGTTTCGAAGAAAACGAAGAGATATTCAATTGTTTTACCATTCTCTGTGAGGATTTTGGCATTATTAAACTGTAAGAGAGCATTGAAATGAAATTGTAAACCGCATACAAAGAAATCATCAATAGACAAAGCATAATGCAACTACGAAGGAGGTAAACCATCATTGGACATCCAATATGGTTGTTAATATTATTTACAGTGACTGTATTGAAAGAAATGTTGGTTTATTGAAAATAGTATAATTTGAATTGAAAGATTTATAGCATTTAACGTTGATTGCACAGAGGGAATTTAGTTATTTTGTGTGTACCAACCTGAATTTGCGCCCTCGAGTAAGGAATGTGGAGAGGGCATTTGCAGAGCTCAGGAATATGCAATGAATTGGATTGTAGTGAAAGTGACACGGAAAATTATGTATTTTAATATAATTCGAATGTGCAATGCATTCGATTGTGGTAGCTAGCTATTTTCAAATTTGAATTTTTGTGGGAAACAGTTGGTCATGTCATATTAAATATGCAGTCCTCCATTGCTTCGAATTGTTCAATTTTCTTCCATGCTTTGAATGAAACTTCATTTTTTTAATTCGATTTTATGCAAATTCTTGGATATTGGGGAGCCTTACACCATTTGTTGCAAATTCTAGTACCAAATGCAGATCCATTTAATGCATGAAGTTGTGAAGTGATATTTGGAAGAATGTACACTTGAGTGTCTAAGAAGTCTAAAATTGATTGTTTTTATGTCATGTAATGCACCAATAGTTGTGCATGTGTAATTGTAATTGGAGTTCATTTGTACTTTTAAGCCACTTGCATAAAGTGGCAAATGTAAACATTAAGTTTTTTAAAAAATAAAAATGTTTTATTTGTGCAAGATGTTTTGTATTAAAATAGGAAATGTACCAGTAGTTGTTTATTTTTTTCATTTTTGTTTTCAACTACTAATTCATTTGTGAACATGTATTGGTGTTAAAATAAATATTTACTGGTATTTTTTTATTTATGTACTGACAATTTATTTTTTATGTTTTGGGGGGTCAACATGGTATTAAGGTGACTGTTATTGGAGCTATTTCAGCTATTGGTACTCTTCCCCTAATGGTCTTCGATAAGTTGAAATTATTTTCTTTGAGGAGATGATCCATATTGTAGTGATCTAAACATAATTCTAGATGAATTGCAGAGTTGGCAAGTTATTTGCCAACATCAAAAAATTTCAGCCCATTTCCAAGTAAAATACTATATCGCTACTATATTTTGCAAGACTTTTAATTGATTTTTTTAGTACATTCCCAAAAAAATAATGCACATATATGAACTTAACCATTATGAGTGATTTTGTTTATTCCCTTGTCTTAATAGAAATAAAAGATTCCTATTGTAACACATGAAATATTATATATTTTATGTTATTCTGGCCTAGAGTGACTGGGTTGTCATTTATGTAGATGTCAAATGGTACAAAAGATGAAATATTTAATGTTAAATGTATCCTAATTGTACTTATCACCATTAATCTCTAGTGCCAAAATCTAAACTCTAAATTTGACTTTTCACCCCATTTTTTATCCAAACTCCAATATCAATTATGTGGTAACACTTTGAGCCTCAAACCTTTAAATTTAAATTTATTAATTTGGTTTTATGTTTTCATTCCTTACCATTATCCATAACTAGAGCACAACTTATTTAAAATTTCATGATAGGGTGTTTTACTTAAAGGCTAGACCAAATTCAAAAATAAACATCTAGGAATTTGTTGAGCACATCTAGAATTTAATTACAAAAGGTTAAAAGGTTACATCAACATTGGATGATAGAATTTAATTACAAAAGGTTAAAAGGTTACATCAACATTGGATCATCATTCTTAGAGGATATTGAACAATAGCTTGGTTTCCTCAAGTGTTATAAATGAATAGAAACTTCAACCTTTGCAACTCAAAAAATTCCCCAAAGGTGCTTATAAACATCATGAATCTTTACTTGATTCATATATCAAAAGATCAAGGAAAGCAAGTTTCAAGTGTTAAAATTATGGTAGTTCAATAATTATGTAACCACAAATTAATTTTCACAAGGGCACAAATTAGGTTCACAAACATGGATTTTAACAAGGTTTGCCCAATGTAGATAGGGGATCAATAGTCAATTTATAGATGGATTCTTATAATCTTCAACATTATTTTCTTTCTTTTAGAATCTATCTATGTAAATGTGAATTTATATTTGTTTCACTCCAAAAATTTAATTTTAGAATTAATTCAAATCTCAAGTATTAAATCTAAATTAAATATTGGTTTATTATTTAATTATTTAAAAGGTGAATTTATTATTCATCCTAACATTGAAGTGTATAAACTATAATATGATTGAATTTTATTTTATCAAATTAGAGCCTAATGCTCTCCACATAGATTGAATGTGAAATATTACTAGCATGCAAATTCAAGATGGGGAAGAAGTCATCAATGGTGAGAAATGGATTTGAATGTTTCTTTGTGATTTTTGTGGGTAGTAATGGGTACTCTAGTGGCCTTGACACATTATATGGGCTCTTTGTGTCTATGTATAAATTTTAGATTTTTTTTATTAGATGTTCCAAATAATGGAGGATGGACAATAATAGTGAACATAAAAGTATGACCTAAAAATTTTACTTTCTCTTAAAGGAATCTTAGATTGCATATAGAAAATAGAAAGGCTTAACTCGTATTACGTTCTCTTAGCAATATCTCTCTATGTAAGGACCACCTTAATTAAATATTTACATAATTCATAAATACACAAAATAGCATAAATTAAAGACATAGTTCAAATTTACAAGATCATAGACTTGATATTTACATAGATACATGATTACTTAGTACATAACCTATTTCACATGGTAGAACATAAGGACATATAACCCTTTACAAAAGAGAGTATGTTCAATACACTAAATACATGTGAAAAAACCATGAAAACATTCTTGATAGGAACTCCTGGAATAGATGTCTCCTTCAAGTACACTACAAGCGAGAACATAGTTGGAATGTGTTTATATCCTACACTAAAGTATTTACACTTCCTTATAATCTTGTAAAACATGAAAGACATGTCACTCAACAGGAGGAAGGCTAGAAAAGTAATACTGGCAAGAGTAATGGAATTGTGTGGTATGATTCTACTACAACATCTTTATTTATCTATTGAAGTCGATTCAATAATTATACATCAATCTCAAGCACAAGGAAGAACATAGTAACCTCATAATGACCTCTAACGGTTTCCAAGAAGACTCCAAAATACATATGAGAATACAAAGCACATAAATGTATACCAAATCACATGAGAACACAAAGAAGCACGTAAGAGTATGCAAGAGAATGATGTTTATCCATGCAAAGAAAATTAAATTCACATCTTGATAAGCATCCAGATTCATAATAGAAACAATAAATATGTTAATATTTAAAGAATATGCAAACATTTATTAAAGGAAGTATATCACATGTATGTCTAAATTAATACATATAAACTTAAATATATGCACATACATTTTTATGCTAAAACTAATTAATGATAAAGACTAACATCAAGTTAAGAATTATGAGATCATGTTATAATAATGACTCCTATAACCAAGAATACAAATTATGGTAACCTTGCCAAAACATTATCACTTATACTACTCTCAAATCATAAATAACTATGAGATTCATATTTTCAAATGATAAAAGAATCTTGACCTTGGTCTAATTCTGACATACAATTTCTTAAGATAATATCTACCTTCCAACATAGCCTTCAACTTACTATGTATGAGAATTAAATTATATAATGACTTAAATTCATCAATTATGTCTTACATTGTGTACCCCTTTGACCCATAAAACCTCCTATTTTCTTATACTTAGATTTTAGTCCCAAGAAGAATATTTGAACTATTTACAAGTCAACTATTCAAAAGGTAAAATTTCACTTACTATAAGAACCTAAAGCATGAATACCCATTTTTATATCATTTTTCTAATAGATTTCTCTCAAAAATACTATTTTTTTTCAATCTATAGAGGTATAAATTTTTATCTATATTTGCATGAATTGTATATACTTAAGACCCTACTTGTCTATCCAATTTTATGTTGGTTCTCTATAATATAACTATGTTTATTAGCATGCATTATTACTATACTACAATAATACCCAACTTCTTGTTCAAGGAAAATCAAAGAATAAGATAATCATGCACAATCTTAAGTTTGATGTTTAACTCAATAACCTTTTAAAAGTGACTCTATCTTTTAATAGTATTCTTTCCCGATGAGAATAGGCTATCCAAGTCTAATAGTGTCCTATCATATTCTAGATTTAGGCTAACATAACAAATATTCATTTTGACCATGTTTGCAACATTGTGTATATGGTAAGATAGAAATATAAGTGTGTATAAGCCTCAACTTGGATACATTTTTTACTGGAGAAATCTATCTCTTCATAGTCCCCAAGCATGTGGTTGGGTGGCAAGGTGGGTGTCTACCAAGGAGATAGAACGGTTTCAAACTGTCGAATGCAAAATTCATCTTTAAATTCAATTAGAAGTAAAGGGAAATCATGAATCCCTATCTAATCAAAGAATTCCAAACAAACTAACAATGAAATAACACAATCAATCAAAATAGGAATTATAAATTAAATCAATCAAAACTCCCTATTTCGTGACTGTGTATAACTTTCATTGCTCTTCTCTTCTCTGTGGTATGATGGCTCTCAGATATTGCGCTGGCAACCTGCAAGTGACACAAAGATTCAAAGTTCGTGATTGTTGAAAATGGAGATTGAATTCTCAATTTATAGATAATTGAATAGAATTGATTGAAAGGTGGAACAAATTGATCAAGAGGTGGAACTCAGGTGAGCTCACATGAAAATTGATAGTTGAACTGTTGATTTAGAGGTGAAACAGAATAGATTGAATAGATTAATTGAGTTAACTGATTGAGAAAAAGCTAACTGGGGGAAGAAAAGGGATGATTGGAGGAAAATTAAGAGGATGACAAAGAAAGCTTTATTTAGAAAAAGCTAACTAAAAGATAGAAATAGAGATTGGAGAGATAATTGAATTAATTAATTTAGCATGTGCTTGCACTTTGACTTAGATTTTCAATTTAATCTCTGCATGAGATTTATTCAAATAATTGAATTAATTCAATTTAGTATTTGAATATATTTAGAACTTGACTTTGATTTTCAATTTGATTTTTGAAATCATGCACATGTATTTGAATTTGAAGAATTAATTAAATGAAGTTAGAAGAATTAGAAGAATCAGTTAATTAAATAATTTAAAGAAACTATTTAATTATTTAGAAATGGACTTTAATTAAATAATAAAAATTATTTAAATTAAAGGAATTAAATCATAATTAATTAAATAATTAATATTTAATTAATATTTAGAAAAGGGTTAATGATTAGATGATTAGAGATAGAAATTGAAATTGAATTTATTTAAATAATAAAGATTATTTAAAATGGGGAATTAATCATAATTAATTAAATAATAAATATTTAATTAATATTAGAAAATGGTTAAAATGATTAAATAATGATAGGATTGAGATAGAAATAATTAGTAAGATGATGAGGAAATATGAAATTAGAAGAATAAAATTAATTAACTTCATTAAATAATTAAAGAATTATTTAATCAATTAGACGAATAATTAGTACATGATCAATGAGACATTTTTAGGTGTCTACATTTGTCCCTCTTTGAGACAATGTCGGAATGACGTTGTTTCAAAGAAAATGAAACATTTTGCCCCAGTCGGCCTTGGTACCATTGTATAGTGTAAATATGCCCCCTCACAAAAGGTGGTCAAAAAATTCAAAAATTGAGACCATGTTTTCGATATCTGTATAATAAGCAATCATGTGAAGTTTTGTGTAATTTCGAGATAGTTTGAGTAGGCTACAAGTTGTTTGAAGCTAGCAGGGACCACGAGCGTCGAGTTGTCAAAAAATCCTAATTTTGAGCTATAAATAGGATATTCTAGGTTTTCATTTGCTCATTTGCAATTTGGTAAGTTCTTGGTTTTCTCTGCAAATCTTGTGCTTGTTGGTATTTTGGATATGTTGATATGGTTTTGTCATTGATGTCAACACCTGTCATCACTTGTCAACACTTATCAGCACTTGGAGATCTTTGGTTATGTTCACCGACAAGTCAGAGACTTATGCACAGTCACCGGTATTTGGTTCACCAGCAAATTATATTGTTCACCGGCACTTGAAATGACTTGGAGACTACTTGGTTATGTCGAAGACATTATCTGATCACTTGGTTTTGGCGATTTGGTTATTGGTTTATTCGGGTTTGCATATTTGTTGTTACCAGCAAATAGGTCCAGGATATACACCAATAGGCATATCTATTCTAGATCAGCACGGCACATTATGGAGATGATTTATTATTATTGTAAATGCATTGAGCCGACATCATGCATCGGATATCGATTTATTTGTAATTAATTTCATTGTAATATCTTTTAGTAAGTCGACCTACTCAATTGGTCTTACATTATGGTATAAATGTAAGATCTCATTTATGAGATTGAGATATATGCAAGGATAGAGATTGTAATAGGATATATGCGGAAATAAGCAGAGCTATACATGCAGACATCGTTTGAAGGTTGAAGAAAGGTTTTTTGAAAGCAATCAGAACTAAACCGGTACTAAATCCAGCATATGAAGATGTTATTTTATGCAGTACATTATCATTGGATTTAACCATCCAATTGTAGTCAGTGTGACTCTCATTTTGTGATTGAGCAGTGAGCTCTAGGCAACTGGCCTTTCTGCATGTGCAGAATCCATATTGTACACACATACTATCTGCAGTAATATCATTTGATTGTGGGTAAGGCTTCCCACCATGGTTTTTCCCCTTACAGGGTTTCCACGTACAAATATTTGTGTTATGTGTTGTGGATGTTATTGTCTTTTTGTCTCATGCATTAATCTTTATCGGTACTGTAATTAACTGATAAAATTGTCTACCAGCATAAAGTTTGGTTTACCGGCATTAAGCATTAAGTTTTGGTTAAGTTAAGTTTGGTTGAATTTATTGGACAACTGATTCACCCCCCCCCCCCCCCCTCTCAGTTGTCTCTGGGACCTAACAATTGGTATCAGAGCCTAGTCCTCCTTTTTGCAGAAGTTTAACAGCTTGAGGAGATCCAATGTCTTCTAACTATTTCAGAAAGGACAGTCTGAAACTTGATGGAACTAACTATGGCATATGGAAGATCAGGATGGAAACACATTTTAAGTGCATTGGAAAGGACATATGGGATGTTACAAAGAATGGTTATACTGCTCCTACTCAAGGTCAACCTAATCCATCTAACTTAGCTCAAGATTAGGAAAATGATTGCAAAGCAAGAGAAGCACTTTTGAGCACATTATCAGATCAGCAAGTTATGGGATTGTCAGACAGATCTACTGCTAAAGCTATTTGGGACAAACTGGAAATATTGAATGAAGGAAATTCCACAGTCAAAATTGCAAAACTTGAATGCTTCTAGGTCATGTATGAAAGTCTAAAAATGGAAGAAGATGAAAGAATTTCTGCTTTTATGGAAAGAGTAAATGAAATTGTTTTGGGTATACAATGTTGTGGAGGAACCTTAAGTGAAGATGAGATTGTTTCTAAAGTCTTAAGAGCCTTTCCACTAGCATACAAAATGAAAGTTACTGCTATAAATGAATTGAGAACAATGCCTAATGCATCAGTATCTAGAGATACCTTGGTTGGAAAACTTTCAGCTTTTAAACTTGAAGAATTTGGTCATGTTACTACTCTTAAGATAGATCTAGCTTTCAAGGCATCATCATCATTATCTAAGAAATCTGATTGGAAAGCTTTCTATGCAAGAGAACTTGAAGAAAGCAGGAGGGAAAATGAAGAACTTGAAGAATTGGAAGCACTGTGTGCAAGGAAAATGCCTAAAGGTCCAATTGGAAGTAAGTATGAAGGTAAAGCACCCTTTAAATGTTTTAACTGTAATAAGATTGGTCATATGGCTTCTAGATGTCCTGATAGACATGCAAGATTAAGAGAAGAAGCTAAAAGAACTTATAAGCCTAACCCTGATTATCAGAAATACAAGTTTAAGAAGAATAGAATCAATCTTGTTATTATGCTGATGGAGTTACTGATGATTCTGATGAAGATCCGGCAAACAATGAATGGAATTTTGTTGCTATAATAGAAGATCAACTGGCACCTATTGTTCAACCAGTAGAGCAGGCCCTGGCAGCTAAAGTTGAAGATAAGGATGAATGGATTATTGATTCAGGATGTTCACATCACATGACTGGTGATAAGAGTAAATTCTTAACCTTTCAGGAATACAATGGAGGTTTAGTAAGATTTGGAGATGATAAAGCTTGCTTGATCAAAGGAAGAGGCACTATATCTTTTGATGGTAAGCACAATACTGATAATGTTTACTATGTTGAAGGTTTGAAGCAAAATCTTTTGAGTGTTGGTCAATTAGTTGAGAAAGGATTTCAGTTACAATTCAAGAATGGTAAATGCAAAATCTTAAACAGAACTGGTTTGGAAATTGCCACCGGTAATCAAACAGAGACAATATCTTTTATTTGAACAACAATGAGAAAGCATGTTTAATTGCACATATTGATGAAAGTTGGTTATGGCATAAGAGACTTTATCATGTAAATTTTGATTGCGTTGTGAAAATTAGTACCACTAAGGCAGTAAGAGATTTACCTAAGATTGTTAAACCTCACAATCCGATATGTAAGGAATGTCAATTTGGAAAGCAAGTTAGAGCAACTTTCAAGAGTATTCTAGAGAAGTCTAACAATGTTCTTGATTTAATTCATACTGATTTATGTGGTCCAGCAAGAACTAGAAGTATACAAGGAGATAGGTATTTTATGCTAATCATTGATGACTATTCTAGAATGTGTTGGGTTACTTTTCTAAGGGAAAAATATGAAGCATTTGGGAAATTCAAACTATTCAAGGTGATGGTAGAAAATGAAACCGGCAAGAAAATCAAATGTTTGAGATCAGATCAAGGAGGTGAATTCACATCTAAGGAATTTAATACACTCTGTGAAGTGAATGGGATCAGAAGACAGTTATTAGCACCTCGGACACCCCAGCAGAATGGAGTTGTGGAAAGGAAAAACAGAATTATCTTGGATGCAACCATAAGTATGATATCAGAAGCAAATCTACCTCATATATGCTGTAGAGAAGCGGTCAATACAGCAGTTTATACATTCAACAAAGTTCACATCAGAGGTGAAACCAGTAAGACTCCTCATGAACTAAGGTTAGGTAATACTCCTACTCTTAAATATTTTAGAATATTTGGAAGTAAATGCTATATTAGAAGAGATGAGTATATCAGAAAATTTGATCCTAGAAGTGATGAAGGAATATTTCTTGGTTATTCATCTAAGAGAAAGGCATATAGATGTTTTAACAAGAGATTGCAAAAACTTGTTGAGAGTGCAAATGTGAAGATTAATGAACAGTTTAGATGAAATTCAAGGTACACAAACTCTGAACTGGCAATAGAGATAATCACAAATGAACCTATTATGAATACACCGGTATAGAATGGTGATCTAGTTACACCGGCATCATTTGAGGATTCAACAGTCACTGAAGAACAACAGCAAGTAAAAACACCCCGGTATGTAAGATTAAATCATTCTGAAGATCAGATAATTGGAAACAAATTTCAAGGAGTTATGACTAGAGGAAGATTGGAAAATGAAGAGGTATGTCTTATTTCTCAAATTGAACCCACATCAATTAATGAGGCATGTGAAGAAAAATATTGGATTAAAGCTATGGAAGATGAATTGGAACAAATTGAAAGAAATAACACTTGGTCATTAGTTTCCCGGCCTAAAGACAAAAATGTAATTGGAACTAAATGGGTTTTCAGAAACAAACTTAATGAAGATGGTAAGGTAATCAGAAACAAAGCAAGATTAGTGTGTAAGGGATATTCACAGAAAGAAGGAATTGATTACAATGAAACATTTGCATCAGTAGCTAGAATTGAGGCAGTCAGACTTTTATTAGCTTTTGCAACACACAAGAACTATAAAGTATATCAAATGGATGTTAAATGTGCATTTCTGAATGGAAATCTTGAATAAGAAGTTTATATTGAACAACTTGATTGATTTTCTTTGACAGATAACAAAGACATGGTTTGCAAGTTAAGAAAAGCTTTATATGGTCTAAAACAAGCTCCTAGAGCTTGGTATGCTAGATTGGACAAATATATCTTAAAGCTTGGATACACTAAAGGTAATGTTGACAGCAATCTATACTACAAAGTGACTAATGATGACATCTTGGTTATTGAAGTTTTTGTTGCTGATATAATCTTTGGAGGAGAAGATGGATTGTGTAAAGACTTTTCTAACAAAATTCAACAAGAATTTGAAATGTCTATGATTGGAGCGATAAAATTCTTTTTAGGATTGCAGATTTCACGGACCGATAAAGGTATATTCCTATGTCAATCTAAGTACTTGAAGGAATTACTAAAGAAATTTGGCATGGAAAACTGTAAACCGGTAAGCACACCTATAACTACAACTGATAAATTATCTTTGAAGGATGAATCAACACCTGTTAATCCAACTAGATACAAGTCTATGATAGGAGGTTTACTGTATTTGACACAAACAAGACCTGACATTATGAATGCAGTATGTATTGTTTCAAGATTTCAGAGTAATCCTAAAGAAAATCATGAATCAGCAGTGAAAAAGATTTTTTGGTACCTACAAAGCACTACAAATCTTGGTTTATGGTATCCTAGAGATGATGACTTTGAATTATGTGCATACACAGATGCTAATTGGGCAGGAGATGTGGATGATAGAAAAAGAACCACCAGCGAAGCATTTTTTCTTGGTAGCAGACTAATTTCATGGTTGAGCAAGAAACAGAATTGTACAAGTCTATCAACAGCAGAATCAGAATACGTTGCAGCAGCAACAAACTGTACACAGGTATTATGGATCAAACAAATGTTGAAGGACATAAAGGTAAAATGCAAGGAACCTATAACTATTTACTGTGATAATATGGCAACAATTGATATATCAAAGAACCCGGTATTTCACTCTAAGACTAAAGATATTTCTATCAAATTCAATTTTCTAAAAGAGAATGTTGAAGCAAAAGAAGTTAAATTAGTTTATGTGAATACTAAAGAGCAGATTGCAAATATTTTTACAAAGCCTTTGCCTAAGGAGACTTTTGAATATCTCATAAAGCAACTTGGAGTCCTACCTCCACTGGTAGAGACTTAGACAGTTTATGTTTGTCATCAATTGACAGAATTAACAGAGATCTTTTATTCCAGCTTTGATGAGGAGAGTTACTTCTCAGGGGGAGTAGTTGGTATAATAAGCTGGTATTTTGTATTTGAAACTGGTTTTTGTAACGCTTTGGAATTTGATGTCAAAGGGGGAGAGATATTATGAAAAAATATTTTGGGGAGAGATATCTTTTGGGAGAGATTATTCCTAGGGGAGAGACATTATGTATTTAGATTTCTGGATAATGATCTCTTTGGGAGATTGTTGGTTTTTGGTTTTGGCATTTCTGTTATGACACTTTGATGGTTTTTCCATCTTGTGTTGTCATCAATGCCAAAGGGGGAGATTGTTGGTATTTTGGATATGTTGATATGGTTTTGTCATTGATGTCAACACCTTTCATCACTTGTCAACACTTATCAGCACTTGGAGATCTTTGGTTATGTTCATCGGCAAGTCAAAGACTTATGCACAGTCACCGGTATTTGGTTCACCGACAGATTATATTGTTCACCAGTACTTGAAATGACTTGGAGACTACTTGGTTATGTTGAAAACATTATTTGATCACTTGGTTTTGGCGATTTGGTTATTGGTTTATTCGGGTTTGCATATTTGTTGTTACCCTAGGTCCAGGATATACACCGGCAGGCATATCTATTCCAGATCAACACAGCACGTTATCGAGATAATTTATTATTATTGTAAATGCATTGAGCCGACATCATGCATCGAATATTGATTTATTTGTAATTAATTTCATTGTAATATCTTTTAGTGAGCCGACCTACTCAATTGGTCTTAGGTTATGGTATAAATGTAAGACCTCATTTGTGAGATTGAGATATATGCAAAGATAGAGATTGTAATAGGATATATGCAGAAATAAGCAAAGCTATACATGCAGACATCATTTGAAGGTTGAAGGAAGGTTTTTTGAAAGCAATCAAAACTAAACCGGTACTGAATCCAGCATATGAAGATGCTATTTTATGCAATACATTATCATTGGATTTAACCATCCAGTTGTAGTCAGTGTGACTCTCATTTTGTGGTTGAGCAGTGAGCTCTAGGCAGCTGGCCTTTCTGCATGTGCAAAATCCATATTGTACACACATACTATCTACAGTAGTATCATCTAATTGTGGGTAAGGCTTCCCACCGTGGTTTTTCCCCTTACAGGGTTTCCACGTACAAATATTTGTGTTGTGTTATGGATGTTATTTTCTTTCTGTCTCATGCATTAATCTTTACTGATACTACAATTAACTGATAAAACTGTCTACCGGCATAAATTTTGGTTTACCGGCATAAAGTTTGGTTTACCGGCATTAAGCATTAAGTTTTGGTTAAGTTAAGTTTGGTTGATTTTTTTGGACAGCTGATTCACCCCCCCCCTCTCAGTTGTCTCTGGGACCTAACAATGCTTTCCTACGAGTATTTGATCATCATGAATAGTTTTAGAGCTCAATTGCACCTGTTTGACTGAGTACGTTCATATCAGAGACCTCCTAGGATTGGTGGTATGGTATTTTTCTAATTTTGTCCTGATTTTTTGCCTGTTTTTGCTCTATTTTCAAAAAAAATCCAGTATTCAATTTTTCGTGTTTTTTCACGCAATAGCATGTCAGTTTTTACGCATTCATTCTTAATGTTACGCAAACGCTCATAATGATACGCATTCACCATTAACGTTACACATTAATGCATAATGTTACGCATTCATTGATTTCTTTACATAATAGTGTTTATTGTTATGCATACACTCATATCATTACACATTAGTGATAAATGTCACGCATAAGCCATAATTATACCACATTCGTAATAAATGTCACACATTCATTGTATGTGATATTTTTTGTCATGCATCTGAAATTTGTTTACTTTGTTGTGCTCCGATATCTGATATTTTGAACTTTTTCTCTTTGTAGAAGAACATTGGAGTACTATACTGCCGACAGAGCAGACCCAGTGGACTTGATCTTCATGTTGATTTACTTGATGAGGAGAATGAGCATATCCGATAGCTTGGTTTGTACTATGTGTTGCACTTGCCAAAGGTTACGACCACCAAGGTCATGATTATAGCGTTGATAGAGCGGTGGCATTCTGAGACATGGTCATTCCATCTAGCTATTGGTGAGGCGTCCATTACCTTAGAGGATGTATGGTGTATTCTGTGTATTCTGATTCATGGTGAGAGAGTTGTATATGACCATGACGATGGCATTGCGGGGTTGTGTGCACTTTTCAAGTGTGAGATTCAGGACATACATATCAATGGTCGATATGGCATTCCTTGGGCTCGTCTAGATTATGACGACATGACTATTGTACTATGTAGTATTGTCAGCGGTTTGTTAACACCTGATAGATGAGGTCACGGATTTCTAGTGGGATGGGGTAGAGTTCTCCATGATATGATTGTTCATCGACAAGTATATGCTTGGGGTCCATGTCTTCTTTCCATGTTGTATTATCAGATGCATGGGATTGTATATATTGATTATCGATCTATCAGTTGTGGTGTGACACTGCTCCAGACTTAGGCATGGGAGCATATTTCTATTTCGAGACCTATTACTCAATTGATTTGTATCCTGGTGAGCCTTATGCTTTTAGGTACACAGCAGGTATCAAACACAGGGTTTCAGCTAACACCTTGTATTGGAGGCATCAGTTGGACATACTTCAGCATTTTATTTGGAGACCCTACTTAGATTGCCCCGGTTGGGTGGATAACGTAGTACACTTGCCTTTCTATCGACAGCAGAGCTATCTAATTGGTAGGACTTTTGAGACACAACAGATTATAGAGATGTATCTCCCAAGTCGGGTATGAGACAGTTTGGAGAGGTACAGGTGACACCAGTTGTTACTGCTTACTTTGCTCGTGTATCTCAGGAGGTATCTAATTGGGGGGTGTGCATACAACCGCATGTTGCTTCTACTGAGTTTGATTCTCTTTAGGTGGTACTCTAGGGTTGGGGTAGAGGTGCAGTAGATCCAAGGACTATGTCGGAGTATGATGCATGGTTTTCTAGACATAGGCCTATTCCTTTGAATGATCCTATTGTTCCTATTACAACACAGCAGATTCGTTATCCTAGGCTGAGATTGAGGCTAGAGTTGGGGGAGAGAGTTGGAGGAGGAGCTGAGGGAGGAGATGAGGGAGGTGGAGGTAAGGATGTAGACATTGGTGGAGACATCGAGTCTATCAACATTGGGGATAGTGATGATTCTTTAGAGTCATTGAGTAGTGAGGATAGTGATGATGATGATGATGATATGTCAGAGTTGGAGGACGTGCATGCTGCAGAGGGTGGGGGAGGACAGTTGGGCGATAGAGATGATGATGATCCGCAGATTCTTAGAGTGCAGATTCAGAGTCTAGAGGAGGAGGTCGCTAGATGAGATGTTGAGTGAGAGGCCTACCATGTAGACTACAGTCCTTTAGAGGCTGAGAGGGATCGTCTCTAGAGGGAGAGAGATGAGGCAATCAGGAGAGCTCAAATCACCATGGATGCATATGATTAGCTATTCGTACCAGCAACAGAGGCACGCAGCCAGGCAGATAGTTATTTTGTTGCTACATAGGAGGCTATTTATTATAGACAAGCTTATGAGAGAGCTATTCCTAAGGGTCAGAGAGAGCCTAGTTTTAATGCCTTTATGGGGAGGAGATTGAGTCGATCTACTTCTCAATGAACTAGCAGTGGATGAGTCATGGGTTCACCTCGACATCCTGGGGTAGGATCTAGTGGGCATGACCCACATGTTGACAGAGGCAGTGTCGGTTGAGACATTTTGATCATGTTATCTGAGCCTTCAGGCTTGTTTATTGTATTCATACACATTATCATTTTTGAGTTATATATATGATATGCATTTTTTGGCGGTGATATATTATGCTTTGTTTTCCATGTATGCTTATATGATGTATATCTATTTGATTCTATATGATTCATGAATGCAATGGTTATTATATGTATGTATCAATGATACTTTATGAATGCGATGGTATCTATAATGTATGCATGAATGATGTTTATGAATGCAATGGTATCTATAATGTTTATGAATGCAATTTGTACTACATGTATGCATATTAAACAGATGTTTATGAATGCAATGGTATCTATATGAATGCGTGTATATATATATATATATATATTTGTATTTGTATGATAATGCCAGAACAAATTTTTAACTCAGATTTACCTTGAAGAAATGTTAGTAAGATGATAGAGAGAAGAGATTGATGAAAGAATATGATTTAGAGAGAAGATGGGAAATCAATAGACTACCAATAAACATATGAGATGAGAATGAAATTGAAAGAATCATGAACCCGTGTCACATATTTTATTGCGCAATATATATTCATCACTGAGCCTTATTATTGAACAATGAAGCTTATCACATCAGGGTCTAAGGAACCAAGATGTAAAGATATCTCATTGTAAAAACAAACACATAGTAGACAAGGAGTGAACCCCCTCCATTCTGGGAAATACACTAGGAGTCAAGGTATGTGTGGCATTCAATAGCTGAATGCTCCTATCATAGACACCCATGAGAGAAATTTCCCTAGAACTTCATCGGTTCACACCACAAACAGCGAACAAAAAAAAAGATAATGCCCATCATTGCTCCTCTAATCACTTGTTGACATCCTTGAGTAGCATAGGAACATAATCTGTCGCCAAATGATAAAAGATAAAGACTGATCCGGACAAAATTCAATAGCTATACTAACCTTGTGCCTTCATTCTCAATTGCTTGATGTGATGGTTGATAATGTCTGATCTCAGAAAGTTGTGGACCCCGTTTAAGACTAACCTGTCTGATTTCGAGTGTATCCTCCTCTGTTTAAGACAAGATAATGATCACTTTGATATGGATATGATACGATTGATAAGACAGTTTGATCAGTTGATTGCAGATGTTTGACTAGATAGTTGTATCCTTTGTTAACTTCATGCAAAGAGTTTGTTGGATATATGCTAGGGTATTGGTTTCTCACAAGACATTTTATTGCAAGTTTTTTGATTGATTTTCGATTTTTTAGTTCATTTCCAAGATCTTTTTCAATGTTTTTGGATTATGTGGATTGATATTTGAATGTTTTTTATTGATTTTTTCAGGACACTATATGGATGTTTTTAGTGTTTTTAGTGTTTTTAGATTTTTTAGTGTTTTTGGATTTTGAGTTTTTCATTGTTTTTGGATTTTCGAGTTTTTCATTGTTTTTGGATTTTGAGTTTTTCACTGTTTTTGGATTTTCAAAGGACGTTGTATGATTTTTAGGATTTTTTTTAGTTAAATGATTTTTTACGATTTTTTCAGGACTTTATATGATTTTTAGGATATTTTCAAGACTTCATATGATTTTTAGGATTTTTGCAGTTATGCCTCTAGTGTGCATACCTGTATGACATGATGATCTGCAGAATGCATGTGGAGATAATGAGTTTTTGACATGACCTATGTTAATGCAATATGCATGATGAAGATGCATTTCCTATTCGAACAAGGATGACTGTGTTTGTTTAGCCTTTTGTAATACACCAATTGAAATGGAGGTGCAAAACATTTCATAGATAAGAGGTCAATCGATCCCTAAGGTCCTTTGGAACATCCAAATTAACACACTTAGTGACTAGGATTTACAAATGGAGACGCAGAAAACTTCCCCATTGGTTCTTGAAACTTTGATCTTCTTTTGCCCATGTGTGTGCAAATGAGTTAATTCATGCTCTTGTGTTCACTAAAGATCCTTAGCATCCTATATGACTAGCTACATGGATTATCCTAACTTCAAAAGCATCATGAATAGAGCCTCGCTGCCAGCAAGCTTTTAGAGCTCCAACGAGGTTATAGACTCTAATTTTTCAAGCATTGCTCCATTGCCAGCAGGCATTCATAGCCCCGATGGAGTTACTCGCATGTTCCCATACTCAAGCTTTTTGTCGCACTTGCATGCGTGATATTTCAGTTATATATCATTATTCTTTTGCCTTGAGATGAATATTTGGCATAGCTCTTTTTCTTTTTATTCTCTTGCCTTGACTTGTAAGTAATGAAACCTACTTGGGTGTGACAATTACAGTGGCACTGAAGTAGAATTTTAGATTTTTCACTAGTCATATGATCAACTAGGTGTCTAGAATGAATTAGAGATCTCCTTAATATGTTTGAGATATAGCAATTGATAGATTTTGGGTTAACAAGTCTCAAATAGTGAAATCACTACCCAACCATAAGTAAAGCATCATCACAAGGTAATATTGAAGATGAATGACCTTAGGACTTCAAATACTTCATGTCCGAATATCTAAGAAAGGAGATGACCCTTGCTTCTCTTAAATGCAAACAGATGATAAAGTTGGACAGTTGCCTTATTTTATTGATGCTGCTATATGAAAATCAATATGATGTGCTTAGAAAGAAACTATATGTAATGTTGTACTTTGAATAAAATGATATGCAATGCAGAAAGTAAAACCTAAACTAACCTTTCCCTTAGGTATAATATCGTTTAAGGTGCAAGGTGAACTCACAAAGTTGGTTCCCACTTTTTGGTACGTCCTGATTTTTGCTGAAATCGTACATTTTTTAGAAAATATAATGATTTAAGCTTTAAGAGGTCCCATTTTAAGTAATTAATTGAAGAGAATTAAATCAAAGGCTCTTAGATCAAAATTTCTTGGATAGAACCTCTCTACTTCTAAATCATACTTGCAATGGAGTCTCCTTAGCATCTATCAAATGCTGATAAAAAACCAGTTTTACATTAGCTTTTGGGGGGGTCAAATTAATTCATTTAAAAGTTTTTTTTAAAGTATTTAGTCCTTATTATAAGCTTTCCAAATAGTATAACTTTTAATATATTTAACTGCATTAATATATTTTTATTTTATTTCTTATGAATGTAGGTTTTTCACCGAACATGAACTTCTTTGTTCAATGCATTGGGAAAAATAGTAAACTAATTCAAAAAAATTCTGAAAAATATCTATGCACTAGGTATTGATGTTTTCTTTCTAACAAAAAAAAAAAGAAAATTGAATTTCGATATATATAGAACAAGTTATGTGTTCAAACATACACCTATATCTAAATTATAATTTGTAGAACTTCAAAACTTAATAAAATGAAAAATATTCAACATATCACTATCAAACTAACTGCATGCCCTGGGTATTGATGTTACAAACCAAAATTAAAAAGAATTAAGTTTTTATCATTTATAGAAAAAAAATTATGCGTTTCGGGATACACATCACTCTTAAAAGATGGTGTTTGCTGTAAAAAACTACTTTTTGAGGGAGATGGAAAAATCAATAAAATTTTATTCAAACAAATTTGAAAAAAATATATTTAGAATCTACAAACAAGATGTTAAAAATCACTAGTTTATATCATCTTCAAATTCTTAACAGTTTAAAAGTTATAGGTGTCGGAAAGTGCAGTTTGTTTTCAAAATATTCATCTAAGTGTCAAAGTTGGTCAAAAAGTGGGAACCAGTATTGTGAGTTCACCCTGCATGTTGTTCATAGGGTTAGAGAGTGGATCTCCTTCCATAGTAGCCAGATTGTATGCTCCATTGCCTATAACCCTTGTTATGATGAAAGGACCTAGCCAATTAGGTTCAAATTTCCTTGGCTTTTCTCGTTCCACTAGATTCCTTTGGTTCTCTTTGAGCACTAGATCTCCCACTTCAAACTTTCTTGGGCGAACTCGTTTATTATAACTTTGTCTTAGTCTATTCTGATAACCTTGTAGATGATTGAAATTTGTTTGTCTCTTTTCATCAAGTGTTTCAAGCTCTTGTAATCTTGCCACACTATAGTCCTCTTCTGATATGATGTTCTATAAGGAGACTCTTAGAGACGGTAGTTCATTTCAGTACGGAGTATTGCTTTTGTTCCATAGACCAAGGAATATGGTGTTGCTCCTGTAGGGGTGCGTACTCCTGTTTTGTAAGCCCAAAGAGCAGGATTTAACTGGAGATGCTAGTCTCATCCTATGTCAGTGACAACTTTCTTAAGGATTTTCAATATTGTCTTATTTTTTGCCTGTGCTTGTCCATTGCTTTGTAGATAATATGGTGTTGCAAATCTCTGTTGTATTTGAAATTTGTCACACAGCTCTTTCACTTCTTGATTTTTGAATGGTCGTCCATTATCTATCACGAAACACATTGGAATCCTGTATCTACAGATAATGTAGTTGAGCATGAATTTTTCTATTTGCTTTCTAGTAGTGTATGTAAGAGGAATTGCCTCAACCCATTTGGTAAAGTACTCAATAGCAATTAAGATGAACTTGTGCCCATTGGAAGAAGTAGGGTTGATTTTACCCACAAGATCTAATCCCCATTGTGAAAATGGCCATGGTGACGTAATGGGTTGAAGAACTTGTGCTGGTGCATGAATGTGATCTCCATGCATCTGGCATTGCTTGCATTTTTGCACATATTTATAAGCATCTTTTTCCATAGTTGGCCAATAATAACATGTTCTTAGCAACTTCTTTGACAATGGTGGACCACTTTGGTGCACACCACAGATTCCATCATGGACTTCCTTTAAAGCAAGTTGTGCTTCATTTTCATCAAGACATCGGAGCAGAGCTCCATCGAAGCCCTTTCTATACAATGTATTGGCTATAATGGTGCGTCTAGATGCCTGACGAATAAGAGTCTTCTTTTGATTTCTGGACAGATCTAGTGACATGTATTGAGTGTGTAAATATGCATATATTTCGTTGTACCATGGGGATTTTGGACCCACAGTTGCACATACATATTCTATTGAGGGATTCTCATATGTCGGTATCATCGATTATTCTATAATAAACTCAAACTGAGTTTTATTAGCAGGCATATTTAGAAGAGACCCTATGGTAGCCATGGCATCTATTGCTTTGTTCTGTATCCTTGGAATCTGTTCGAAAGTAATTTTGTTGAAGTGCTCCTTGTAATCTTCTACCATTTGCTTATACGGCATGATTTTTTCATCTTTCATTTTGTATTCATTATTGACCTGGTTTACAATCAATTGTGAATCACCATAGACCTGTAATTCTTTTATTCTCCACTATATAGTTGTACGAAGCCCTATGAGGAGAGCTTCATATTTAGCTATATTGTTCGTGCATGGAAAATTTATCCTAAATGACTTAGGTATAGAATCCCCTTGAGGGGTAATAAAAAGAATCCATGCTCCAGATCCATGACTTGTATATGACCCATCGAAGTATAATTTCCATATTATAGATGATATCAATGTAAATACTGATTCATCTAGAAAGTCTATGAGTAACAGGTGATTGTCTTGTAAAGGAACTTTTGCTAACTAATCTGCTATAATTTGTCCCTTGATGGCCTTTCTGTCTATGTACTCTATATCAAACTCTCTCAGGATCATTACCCACTTATCCAATCTCTCAGTCAATGTTTCTCTACTCAATAGGTACTTGAGTGGATCAAAGCATGCAATTAGTTGTACCTTATGACTCAGCATGTAATGTCTAAGCTTTTGAGATGCAAAGATTAATGCTAAGCATGCTCATTCTATAGGAGTATAATTAAGTTCATAACCAATCAGATTTCTACTTATATAGTAAATGGCTCTTTCTTTTCCTTGTTCATCATGTTGTGCTAATAGAGCCCCTAGAGCTGAGTTTGTTGTTGATATATATAGTAGCAAAGGTTTTCCAGGAGTAGGTGGTACTAACACTGGTTTGTTTAGGAGATAATCTTTTAGAGATTGGAAAGCTTCCTGGCATTGTTCTGTCCATTTAAAAGTAACTCCTTTCCTGAGTAAATGTTGGAATGGGTGACACTTATCTGCCAACTACGCTATGAGTCTCCTTATGGATTGCAATCTTCCTTGTAACCCTCTTAGTTGTTTAAGTGTTGATGGCAGTTGCATATCTATGATTGCCTTGACCTTGGCAGGGTCTACTTCAGTTCCTCTGTTGGACACAATAAACCCTAATAGTTTACCCGTTGTTACACCGAACACACACTTCTTCGGGTTTAGTCTGACATTATACTGCTCGAACCGATCAAATATATGTGCAAGGACCATAAGGTGACCTTCTCTTGTCTATGATTTAGCCAATAAGTCATCCACATAATCTTCCATTATGTTGTGGATCATGTCATGAAACAACATTGTCATGGCTCTTTGGTATGTCTCTCTGATATTTTTGAGACCAAATGGTATCACATTCCAACAGTATGTTCCCCATGGGCAGGTAAATGTCATTTTATGTTGATCTTTTGGTGCAATCTTAATCTAGTTGTATCCTGAAAAACCATCCATTAGTGATAGCATTTCATTTCCAGCTATCAGATCAACTATCATATCGATGTTGGGTAGTGGGAAGTCATCTTGAGGACAAGCTTTATTTAGATCTCGGAAATCAGTACAGATTCTTATGCCTCGTATGGGCTTAGTCACATCTACCAGGTTGGATATCCATTCCGCATAGTCAATAGGTCATATGAAACCTACATCTAGCAGCTTTTGTAGTTCTATTTTAACCAATAATGCAATACTTGGATGCATTTTTCTCATTTTTTTCTTGTAAGGTTTAACTCCTGGTATCAAAGGTAAATGATGCAACACTAATTCAGGCTCTAAGCCTGCCATATCTCCATAGGACCAAGCAAATTTGATAGGTTGTTGCTTGAAAAAATAAATGAATCTGTCTTTTTCTTCTTTGTTTAGTGATTTTTCCAGGTGGATGTTATGTACAACCTTTCCTTCTGCTATGTTTACCTCTTCAGTTTATTCTATAAGTAATGCCTAACTTTCTCTTTTGATAGGAAGGTTACCCAACTCGCTCTTTCCATTATGGGTGTTTTGATCTATATATTTTGTTGTAGGGGTACTTTCCTCTCCAAACTATGTTGTTCTATCCAGGTCTACAGCAAATCCTGCTTTGTGGTCACCTTGTGGAAATCCCTCTCTGACTCCGAGGAATTCTACAATTGCTTCATCATTTTCAAACCAATCCAGAGTTGGTTTTCCTTCTTTCCCCCAATCAATAAAGTGTGAATGTACAAGGGGTAAGTGATTACTCCCTTCTATGATAGATTTTTATAAAATGAAGACTTGATTGTTTGAATGACTTGATATATTTTTATCTTGTATAGGATTTATATGATACCTAAGTATGACACTTATTTGTGGGCTAGAATCATGGAGTGATAAGAACTCATAGTCATGAGAGTTTGTCTCACTTTCATTGTATATTTCATCATCTGAGCTATCATCACTTATCTCTTCTTGTTTCTGTTGTTGATCCTATTGTAGATTGAATGGTCTTCTTTGGACAGTAGTTACCCTTCTTAAGCTTGGTATAAGCCTTTGCAATCTTTCTTCATCTGATTTGTTAGGTTGAGCTTGAGTCATTTATCATGGCAGAAGTATTGATAATAACCATGGATTAGATTCATCTGCTAGTGGTAAACCTACGTCTGTTGCAACATTAGCTTGTATTATTGTGTCAACAACTGCATCATTTATGACTCAGTGCTAGGCTCTTGCAGGAGTTGTCTCATGTCTTCCCCAACTCATTTTGCGCTAGGTGATGTGGGTACTTGATTACTTGTTTGAGATGAAAAGGGAAGCACCTGCGTGGACAAATCCCTTTGTGGTATGTAGTCTAACGGTTTCATTGGTCTATTTAGTATATCAAGGGTATGTTGTCTTACTTCTGTGATATGTGGTACATGCTTATACCCTAATCCTTGATTCCCTGGATTGTCATTAGGAACAATAGGTTCTAGTCTTCCTTGTTTTTGTAACCCTAGGCTTGTGGTACCATCATATCCATGTCTTTGGAGCATTTTGAATCCGTTGCCATATTGTTCTATGGGTATTCTAGGTATTATCACATGATCCTCTTCTCTATATACCCAATGGTTGACATCTTCATTTAGGGATTCTTCTTGTATGTCACCCCATCTAATGAAAGAGCATGAGTCTGTGTATCTGACAATTTCTTTACCTTTGTCTTGTTTTTGTACTGCATTTTGGGCTTCCCAAAAGATTTAGGAGATAGAGACAATTGTTTTCTAGTTAAAGTATTTGCAATAGAATACTCTCCACAACCCATATTGTGTATCTGTAAGGAGGACGTTGTAGGCATTTTTTTTTTTGTTGTTGTGATCGTTAATGCCTCCAGTTGTGTAGTGAGAGGTGTTGCTTGAATAATCGGTACTTGATTATCTACACTTGCTTTCAAGTAATTGCAATGTTGGAAGGGATTTGGATCACCTTTTATGGTGATTTCAATACCATTATATGGGAATTTGACACACTGATGAAATGTGGATGGTACTGCTTGAATGGTATGGATCCATGGGCGGCCCAATAACATGTTATATCCCAGTTCCATGTCCAAGACTTGAAAAGCGACCTCTGTTGCTTTAGGTCCCACTTGTACGGGTAATGTTACAATACCTTTTGAGGGACGTTCTTCATCATCGTATGTCTTGATATTTATTCTCTTGGATGAATCAATGTGAAGTTCAGAATATCCTAGTGCCTTAACCAGTTTGAAAGTACAAATGTTGAGGCCGGATCCTCCATCTATGAGTACTCTTTGGATCCTTTTTTTATGTATGTAAGCTTCTAGATGTAGCGGGTCATTATGGAGCAATATGTCACTAGGAATGTCTCGTTCTGTGAATGCAATGTGAGTGCCTTGTGTCAAATTTCCTACCATGGACTGGAAGGCATTTTCATCTATATCTTTGTCCACTACCAAATCTTGAAGTGATTTGTCTAGAATAGCTCTATGAGTGGGTGAAATACGTAGTAATTCAAATAATGATATCTGTGTCGGGGTTTTCTTAAGTTTTTCAAAAACATTGTAAGTCCCTACTATTGGTGGATGATTTGGTGGTACTCCTTGTAAGGTTACCTTTGATCTATGAGTAACTACTACACAATATCTGTCTCTAAGAGTTATTGTGATTGTAGCCACTGTATCATCTCTTTTGTAGGTATTGTCGGTGTCATATGTTGTGTTATCAAGGTTTATGTCAAATCCCTCTTTATAGTCTCCATATGTATGTTTGACATCCATGATTTGTTCTATGAGTTCATCATCAAACCATCCTGAATGAGATGGTCTGTCATGCCCCCAGTCTCTGACACAAATATTTCTATCATCATCGTATTTTGGTGCCTCTGACAGCATGCAAATTTGGTTATCATCTGTGTGAGTTTCTAGATATTGTTCATCTTGATCAAGTGTTTCATGTGAATCATTGTCTACTACATCACCTGAGCTAATGGCATCAATAGTGTAGTCATATGAGACTTTTGTGTAGTTGGATGTTTTGTCTTGAGTACCTGATGTGGTATCTTTCCCTTTGTCATGCTTAACAAATGGATCCTTAAAGATTGTATGATTTGTGTTAGTTGAGGTTTTATCGATATCGATCGTGATGTCCCCTTGGTCTGTCATATCTTGGACCAAGTTTTTCAACTTATAGCAACTTGTCGTTTTGTGACCTTTAGTCTGATGATAATCACAGAAATTATTATCATTCCACCATGCGGGTTTTAAAGGACCTGGTTTGTATACTCTAATTTCCGGTAAAGTGATCATGTTTGTCTAGATTAACTTTTTGAGTGCCGACTCAATAGGTTCTCCTAGAGGTGTGTAATTCCTTCTTGGAGCATTTACCCTGGGTTACCTTGTGTTCATGTTTTGTGTAGCGTTTACATTTGTTGAAGCCCAAAACTTGGATTTGTCATTGTTGGTGGTGTTCTCATACTTAATAATACCTTGTTCCACTAGTCCCTTCTCACATTTTAGAGCTTTTTCTATGATTTGTTTGAACGTGGTTAAACATTGCATTTGTAAGGGATATTTAATCTTTGGGATCAAGTTTTCAGTGAACATATCTACTTGCTCTATTTCTGGGATAATTGTCTTACACCTCCTATAGAGAGCCCTCCATCGTTGTATGAAGGATGCAATTGTTTCATTCTCGTATTGTTTCACAACACACAATTCCATCAAAGTAACCGGGGTTTCAATGTTATGCGAGAAATTTGCAATAAAGTGTTCAGCTAATTCTCCCCATGATGTGATGGTTGGTGGTAAATGTGAAAACCACTCTAAGGTTGGGCCCCCTAGACTTTTAGGAAATAGTCTCATTAACTAAGTGTCCTCTGTTGCAACCTCTATGCATGCCGTGAAAAATTCTCTGATGTGATCTCTAGGATCACCTTTCCCTCGGTATCTATCAAATTTTGGTGTTTCAAAATGTGGTGGGAAAGGTGGCATGTACAAAGTGTGATCAAAAGGATAAGGACATAAGTCCTGCAATGTGTAGCTCTTTTTTATCGTTACCTGTTTGCATAGTAGTCACCTGTTGTTGCAAATTTTGTAATTGTTGTGTCAACATATCCATTTGCGTCAAAGGTACACCTTGTGTCTATGTATGTCCCACAAAAGGATTCGTGGTAGCATAAATAGGAGGTTGTTGGAAGGTGCCATGATTGTAATTCCTTGTGTTGTGCGTTCCAATAGGTATTGTAAAATAGTTGATATGTGAACCCATGTTAGGTTGAGTTGTAGTTGTTGTATTTGCAATACCTAGATTTGCATTTTGGTGACTATATATCGATCCTATAGAATATGAAACTAGAGGTTGGGTCGTACTTGTTGTATGAAGACTCTGTGTTGACATAGGTGCTGAGGCACTTGATATTATTGGTATGCTCTGTGTTGGTACGCTAACATTTATCATTGAAGATGATGCACTTGATTGAGAGTTTGCATTTGTACTGACATTTGTTTTCGTAGGTGCATTCGGAGGAAAACTAGAGGTCATTGCTTGTATTTGTTTATATGCGGTGGTTGACTGTTATCTTGACCTAAAGTTTTTCCTGGTGGTAGGATCTTTGTGACATCAAAATCCTTAGGTAATTTTGCCCCATTTTGTAATAACAACGAGATATATTTGTCCCTATCACTATGTATAAGTGCATCTAAGATCATAAGGACATGTGGATCTTGTTGAGATGACTCAATTTCTTCTTTTGTTAAATGTTGTTGTAATTCATTTAGTGTAGGCATGGCCTGAGAACCTGATTGTTGACTAGTTGATATGTCCATGTTCCAAGTTGGATTCACTGATAAGTCATGGTTTGGATTCATTGTACTTTTTGCCTTTTGTGACCTTGTGACGAGCATTTAAGACTACTATATGAGGGTGGTTTTATGCAAGACGACGATTGATGCTAGACTCTAGACATAGGTATGAGGTATGCAAAAACTAGACTAGACTCTCTATTGGGGATTTTGACTCGAGACTTGTTGAGTATTTTGAGATTTTTGTAGTGTAAGTTTTTTTTTTGTCTTCTCTTAGACGTTCTGCAAAAATTTCTCTATCAATCCTACGGACAATTTTATACTCAGTATTTATCTCATACTCAACTCCTATATACTGGAGTGTGTTTCTCTTTGAGTTCCAGGCTAAGTTAGCTAGACCTTCAATAATTTCTCACTGACCACCGTTTGGCACTAGATTAGGTTGCTCGAAGGGGAGCAAACCATCACCTGGTATACCCATTAAGACACATGTTATGACTTTGTAGGATGATTATGCAAATGACAACAAACTAAGACAGATGTATATGAGGTCTAGATGAGGACGTATATGAGGATGCTAATGAGGACGTAAATAGATATTATGCAACTTCTAAGGATGATAATAAGGATGTAAATGATGACTATGCAGGGACTAACAACAATAATAAGGACGTAAATGAGGACTATGCAAGGACTCGGAACAATAATAAGGACGTAAATGAGGACTATGCAAGGACTTGGGATGATAATAAAGACGTAAATGAGGACTATGCAGGGACTAAGGACGTAAATAAGGACTATGCAAGGTCTCAGGACAATAATAAGGATGTAAATGAGGACTATGCAAAGACTTGGGACGATAATAAGGACGTAAATGAGGACTATGCAAGGACTTCTTATGGTCACAAGTATGTAAAGCTTTTAATTTTGACGTTTCAAAAATGGACTTTGTTTTCAATAATTATGTGTATAGGACAAGTTTCCTGGTTTCTTCAAGTCTGAGAACAATTGCTTGGAGGTAAATATAGCAGACTCAACTGGTTTTTCAAACAATCTCAGAGAATTCAGAGATACGTAGGATAGGGCCTAAAATAGCCCAAATGACTAACTCAATACTGGTCTGATACAACAATACATAAAAATGCACAGAAAACAATCTTAGGCTGGAAAGTGGACACCATTCAATGAGGCCCTCATAGTAAAATATTGAAACAAGATGGACAGATAGAGAGTCTAGCAGCACTGGCTCCACTCCATGGCACACACTTCTCGGACATGCCAGTCTCTCTTACCCCGAAGATCCAAAGATCTTATCACCGAGGGATTTATGTCTCATAATGCAAGGTACATGAGGGGTATCTATTGGGTACGATCCATACTCCCAGAATCACTGAATGTGGGATTTTGGGCAACTAAGTTGGTTCTTATTGTAAAAATTTTGAGGGGTCCCGATCTAACAACGGATTCTCAGAGCAAGCCACTTAAGACTTTAGTTGAACTTATCGGTGTAGGGAAGGCCCCCACATATGTCGAATTCACTCAGTACTTTAGTCACCGGACTAGTATATTTATATAGTGGCTCAAAAAACCCGCTCAAGAGTATGGTGGGAGAGATGATATCCCCAACGCATCCCAATTTGAAGTACCTCTATGGGGTGATGAAATCCCCAGTCAAAGATACCCCTCACTATGTGGAATAAAATAAAATTGGGTGTCGCTATCACCTCCTTCCATTCTCCCAAGACCTCGAAGGCGGGTGGAAAGTTAGTTAATGCAACAGTAGGTCCACCCCAAACATGATAAAAGTTCTTTCCCTTAAGAAAATCAAATGTGATTTAATCTAATGCAGCCTGATTCATGTTCATTTTAAATCCCAAATTGAAGTGTTGAATATGCATATGCATGTCCATTTTAAACACCAAATTGAAATATGAAGGCATGCATGTCCATTTTAACCATTGTTGATTTAAAGCCCAAATTGAAGTGTTATACATGCATGTCAATTTTAAGCACCAAAATATGAAGTGTGAGATTATGCATGCATGTCCATTTTAACCATTGTTGATTTTAAGCACCAAAAGATGAAGTGTGAGATTATGAGTTCAATTGATCTAATACTAATCTGATCCTTTCTATAAATTTGCCACAGGCTGCAAATAGATGATTAGCAGTAAAATCAAATCAACAGAAAACAAAGAATCAAAAATTGACATAAACGAATGCGTGATGATACCTACGCGATTGTGTGACTCTGCGTAATTCTGCCAGGTCGAGTGTGTGATTTTAACAGAGCGATTGCATGACCCTGACAAGTTGATTGCGTGATGATAACATGACGATTGTGTGACACACAAGCATATAACCAAAAAAATGAAAATTGAAATTAAACTTGATCAGAAACCTGCAAAACAAATTGTGAAACACTAGCTAGATCTCTCATCATCCATTCATTGTTAATTTAATCATATTTAACCCTATATGAGAGAACTAATTTGTTGTATCTATCAACCGCTGGTTGGTCTTCCCAATCTTGTATTTTATTTTTTTTGCTTTGAGAATCCTTTGATAGCGTCTGGCCTGTCTTCTTTGTTCCTTTGTCCTTCTAGCACCTGAAATCCTGAATTGTACCTTACGTGCCATAAACTATTAAAACAAAAACATGCGATAAAAATAATTTGTTTCCAAATTTACTCAATTTCATGCAGAATTACACAGATCAGATAACAAAAAAGGAATAAAAACAAAATTATCAAAACAGAAAGATTCAAAATGAATGTGTGACAATGTTAGAGCGATCGTGTGATCCTGTAAGGGCGATTTTGTGATCTTGTAAGGGCGAATGCGTGATGGGCTCCGCACGAATGCATAACCCTGTCTGCTCGATTGTGTAGCCCTGTCTATGTGATTGTGTGATGATGGAACTGCGAATGCATGACGAAGAGGTCTGCTTGAAATCTATGCAAAACCTGCAAAAAAAGGAAAAAAATCATACGATCTGCAAAAACAACACAGAAAACAGAGAAGGTTAATTAGATGTTGTTCACGTCGGGTTCACCAAAATGTCGCATGCAAAATTTATCTTTAAATTCAATTAGAAGTAAAGGGAAATCATGAATCCCTATCTAATCAAAGAATTCCAAACAAACTAACAATGAAATAACACAATCAATCAAAATAGGAATTATAAATTAAATCAATCAAAACTCCCTATTCTCTGACTGTGTATAACTTCCATTGCTCTTCTCTTCTCAATGGTATGATGGTTCTCAGATATTGCGTTGGCAACCTTCAAGTGACACAAAGATTCAAAGTTCGTGATTGTTGAAAATGGACATTGAATGCTCAATTTATAGATAATTGGATAGAATTGATTGAAAGGTAAAACAGATTGATCAAGAGGTGGAACTCAGGTGAGCTCACATGAAAATTGATAGTTGAACTGTTGATTTAGAGGTGAAACAGAATAGATTGAATAGATTAATTGAGTTAACTGATTGAGAAAAAGCTAACTGGGGGAAGAAAAGGGATGATTGGAGGAAAATTAAGAGGATGACAAAGAAAGCTTTATTTAGAAAAAGCTAACTAAAAGATAGAAATAGAGACTGGAGAGATAATTGAATTAATTAATTAATTGATCGAATTAATTAATTTAGCATGTGCTTGCACTTTGACTTAGATTTTCAATTTAATCTTTGCATGAGATTTATTCAAATAATTGAATTAATTCAATTTAGTATTTGAATATATTTAGAACTTAACTTTGATTTTCAATTTCAATTTTGAAATCATGCACATGTATTTGAATTTGAAGAATTAATTAAAATGAAGTTAGAAGAATTAGAAGAATTGGTTAATTAAATAATTTAAAGAAACTATTTAATTATTTAGAAATGGACTTTAATTAAATAATAAAAATTATTTAAATTAAATGAATTAAATCATAATTAATTAAATAATAAATATTTAATTAATATTTAGAAAAGAGTTAATGATTAGATGATTAGATATAGAAATTGAAATTGAATTTATTTAAATAATAAAGATTATTTAAATTGGGGAATTAATCAGAATTAATTAAATAATAAATATTTAATTAATATTAGAAAATGGTTTAAATGATTAAATAATGATAGGATTGAGATAGAAATAATTAGTAAGATGATGAGGAAATATGAAATTAGAAGAATAAAATTAATTAACTTAATTAAAGAATTAAAGAATTCTTTAATCAATTAAACGAATAATTAGTACATGATCAATGAGACATTTTTCGGTGTCTACACAAACCAGCCTTATGAACAATGCTACGGTCAAACTGCTCAGAGATGCCTTGGAGTTTCTTGCAAAAATAAAATTCCTCCATCTGCTCAGACTGCTCAAAGATGCCGATAAAACTTTCCCACGTGTAGAAGAGAGCAATCTACAAATATGTGTTCATTGCAAGAAAAATTCTTATTCTATAATATGAATTCACAATACAAACTTTCTTCTTCATATTGAATCTTCCCCTTACCAAGAAAATTCTTCCAAAATATCTCCACCAAGCATGTAATGTTTTTTTTCTGGGAATGATATGCTATGATTTTCGGTCTCCCTCTCTCTTGATCTATAAACCCATCTGAGTTGGACATCATTGCCAGCAACATCTGAGTTGGAAAATTGAGAAGTCGGGAATAGATAGGGGGAGAATAAAAGACCAAGAGAAGATTCAGGGGTGCACTGGAGGGTCTTCCTCAGTGGCGTTGCAAAATTTGATGGCAGATTTAAAGATAAGGAAAATACATTTTGATTGGGGGTAGCATACACAGAGGGAGCTCTAGAATAAAAGACAAAATCACTCATTGTGGTTGCATAGAGAATAGAGGGAAAAACACCCAAACAAAAGTAAAGGAGGGTGAAAATAAGAGAAGCAGCATAGGTATAAGAAAAAACATTGTAAAAAGAAAAAGAGGAGCATGTGTAGGGAACTAGATAGTTTAAAAAACACAGAATAAGTTTTAATTTTGAGGTTTCAAAGTGTTAAATATTAAAGTTGACTGACATTCTCTAGACTTAATATGTTGCTTAATGTGTGGTTTTAAAACTAGTCGGAAACTAGAAGAGACAACGCAAAAACAAGAGAGATCAATGAATGCTTAACAAAGGGGGATCATAGTGAGACAAGGAATGGATGGAAGGGAGAAGTAGAGGAGAGCACGCAAGGGAATGAGGAAGAATGTGTAGAATGGGCACACAGTAATAAAGTTGAGAGCTTAGGTAATTTGCAGGTGTAAAAGCTTTAAATTTCAGATTAAAGATATGGTAAAATAGAGCATAAGGTATGGGAGTTAAAGAGGAGAAAATACCAAGAGAAAGAAATTGAATCTATGGAATAGAAAGAGAACAGATTGCAAGAAAGGACAATGGATGTTTGGTAAATTTTGGGAAGAGTTGGATTTCAAAGAACAGAGTATAGGCAAATGAACGTCTATAAGTAAAAGAGTGCGTGTGGAAGTAAAGTAGTGAGATGTTTGCATATTTGAAGAGGAGAATAGAACACAGGAAAGACAAAAGTATTTGTGTGATTGTGATAGAAAAGAGTCTTTATTGTATTAATCTCAAATGTGTAAGAAAATTGAGCTTGTATAAAACAATTCATTCATGGTGAATTGAAATAAGATAAAATTGTTTTTCTTATCTGGGATATGAGATGTTCATAAAATGCATATTGGAATTTATATAATTGTATGAGTTGTTCTCTTGTGAGCTTGTGGCTGAAGTCTGGGCTTATTCTCCTACTTGAATTCATCAAATGGTATGAAAGCTAGGTTAAAAGGCTCATTTAGGAGGTAAAATAAAGAAAATCTTCTTGTGAAAGAAAGAAAAGTGAATAAAACTAAAGCAGGCTACTCATTGGTGAAGTGTGAAAAAAAAAATTACAACTGTAGATTTGAGTTGTGGGAGAGGTGTGTTGGCTATCTTCCAGTAAAGATAAAGTTTGGGAGAAGATGTGCATACTTCCTCCGTGGAAGGAAAGTGGGTAGTGGAATTCTTGAGAGTTTGGGATGGGTAAAGGATAGTAGGTGATTTTTTTTGCAGGGAGTAGTTGTAATTACACAGGGCATTGAATCTAAGAAGTTTGTGTGCAAATTTTAGAAGTGCAAATTGAAAAGTGAGAAGATGTCTTCCAAGAAGAGGACATTAGTCATTAAGAAGTTTGTAAGAGTATTGTTTGTCAAGTGGAAAGAAAGAGGATATTTAGGATTTGTTTATGATGAGTACTGAGACTCTGGGTAAGATTGGATGCCCTTGAGGGTGGACAAAACAAAGGAGCTGAAATTGATGAAAATTTGTATGTGAAGGAACTACGTATAGGTGGTTGGACAAAATATGAGAATTGTAGAGTTGAATGACATAGAGAGGATACAGTACTATCTCATGGAAGGATATGAGGATTGGAATGAGTGTGAAGAAGTGAATCTCTCTTGTAGGATAGAGAGAATCAAGAAGAAGAATTTTCTCTTTTAAGAGGACAATGAAAAGAAAAGTTGAGAGAAGGTGTGTTTAAGCCCTTTGGTAGGGGTTGAATGAAAGGATAAGCATGTGGAGTAGCCCACACAAGTGGGGAAGATAATGAGGCACAAGTTGCAGTTATAACATGTGAACAAAATGGGTTACGTGAAACAGATGAAGAGTGATTGTAGACCAAATTCATAGATAACAATGGTCCCAAGTTTGATGATGAGGTTGAGGAAGACAAGGGTGAAACCTTTTTTTTTAAGGAAGCAATAAGGAGAATTCAAAATCAATTGGATGTTGAAGTTCAAAGGTTGATGGAGAAAAACAATTGGTTCCATAAAGAAAAGAGAATGGAGAAGGTCAATTGGTAAAACTTGACTTTGATAATTATTTTTTATACTGATTTGCTTTCAGGAAAGAGAAAATTTACATCAAGGTGTAAAGTTACAACAAGGTGTCAAGCCTATGACATTGAAGAAGATGTCCTCATTCAAAAGGATAAAATAGAAGATCCAAAAAAGTTCACCGGTGAAACAGTCTTTGTGATGGCATGATGGAGAGAAGATTGAAGTGTACAGTTGTGATAGAAAGGAAGATGAGTGCAAAAATAATTTGTCTGGATGGGTGTCAAATATGTTGAAGAAAAAGTAAAAGTTGTAGTACTGAGTCTTGACAAGATCCTTGAGCAAAAGGATGATGAAAAGAAGAGTGAGGTTGAAAGAGCATGTCTTGTTGGAGGTACGAAAGAGGGAAACAAAATGAAATTTGTAGAAGTGGTTGATAAATCGAATGAAGGTGTAGACCCTAAAGACAAGGAGCAAGTTTCTTTAATAATTCAATGGATCTGTCACATTCTCCCACATTCCTCGATAGTAGAATAAGGTGGCAGATTTTTTTGGAAAAATGGGCTTTGAGCAAATGGGGATGTGGAGAATTGAGAGTTGGAAGAATTTGTCCTTTGAGTATTCTTAAATGTTGGAAGATTTGGTTGTAGAGGATATGGAAAACTATTTGGGGACTCGAGGAGCTCATTGACTTGTTGGATGTTCTCTTGTTTGGATTCATGCCCCTTGTTGGGTGTATTGAGTTTTATGCTTAGTAATAAGTGTTTCTAATTTTAAAAAATTTACCCCTTTTCAAAAAAAAAATCACGTTTTTGGTAGGTAATATGATATGGTAGAGATTAATGGTAATATACTAGACATGCATATACAGTGGGTTAATATGATAATGACATGTTTAGTCATGGGTTCAACAACATAACACTAGATGTGAAGATAATATTTTGTGGACTTGAAGTCTCTAACCAATCGTGATTTTTCCACACATATAGTTCCACATCTAATTCAGGTCTAGATTTTTTGCATTTTTACCTCCTGAATCTCAATGATTGTCATTTTAATTGGCATTACATTGTTCTTCAAAGCATATTGTATTGAAAGCAACAATAGAATATCTTGATTAAAACAATATTGAATCTGAAAAATGGTCCTGGCCCAATGAGCCTTTCAAAGCTAAATGGTATGTTGAGTAATTTGTTGTTTGAACAAAATCAAAAAATAAAATTAACTCTTACAACTTACTTAGTCTAATTTTAACAAGTTGATTTTCATATATCACAAATGTATCCAATTAAAAAAACCATATTTTCCTCTAATTTACCTTCCACACCTCTTCGACATACCCATTGCACACTGAGACACAATTGCTAGTTTTATAGTCATTTGCAATGTAAATTAAACAAATGTCAAATTTAAAACCATTTTATCATACTTATCCATGCTTCCTATTACAAGAACAACTAAAATCAATATTATAGAAGGTTCACTTTTTATTCACAAAAATAGCAACCCCTAGATACCCTTTTTTATATTTAAAGAGTAAAACTTAAAATTATTTCAAATAAATTTTTTAACATTATAAAATTGAAATTCAATATCTTTAGTTTCCTTAAAAAAATCAGTGTTATTATAATAAAATGATATGAAGGAGGATTCAAGTAGCAATATAGTTTTATTAAACCTATATTATGGTAATAAGACTTCTCTTATAGGAATCTTCTCCTTTCTTTTTTAACCAATTTTTCAAGAGCTTTCATCCCTACTTAATTGCTTCCTTTTTACCTTTTCATTTTTATATTTTCATCTTTCTTGTTGTAAATGTGAAGATGTTTGATGTGTCATTATGGTTGTTATTGATGCCAACGTACTGATTTTGTGTTTTTATGTTTGGTTTTGCTCTACATTATTGATATGTTGTAGATGTGTTCATAATGTGTTGATATGTGGCTGGGTATTGCCTTGAGATATTTCTCTTGTGTTTTGGAGGTCCGGGAGTTGTGCTCCGAAAGTCTATGGAATGATGATGCTTTCTAGCAGAGGTTGCAGTGCTCTGCATTCCTCTGCATTTCCAGTTTTGTTGATGAGATTTCATATTTATGTTATTTATATATCTATTTTTATTATTTTGATTGGCACATGTCGATGTCCTCTGGAGTTGTGGTTTTGGATATGATCATTTCGGGTCCAGTTAACCCTGAATTATCTATCTTTTTCTCTGGTGATTGCGGCATTTGGATAACGTGTTGTTGCATTGTGGTGTGGTCCACTTCTCATTCCTTCCCACCGTGGGAGTGCTTAGTGAAGACCTCTTTTGAATTGTGTTTTTTCTCTCCTTCGTTGACTTAAGAATTCTATTTTGGAGATTAGTATAAATGAATAATGATTGTAAAGAGGAATATATGGAAAGAGGATAGAAATAAATAGAGGAATAAGATTGAAAAGAAGATCTATCTCATGTTGGCTTGTGCGAAGTTATAATTGGTTGAGGATGATCAATATGATTGTGTGTTGATGCTATTTGGTACTAGTGGTGGTGAGCCTAACGTTTCATCCGGCAAGTCAGATGTGTGTTTCAGTGGTGGATTATTTCTTTCTTCTTCTTCTGGGCAATGATCCCTCTTTCTTTTTTTGGCGGTTTTAGCCAAGCAGTGAACCCATTTGTAGTGAGCATTTCTGGCAGTGAGCCATCTTGTAAATATCACCTTAATCGATGTCACCCTAACAAGTGTTTTTATATTGAAAACTAACATTCTTTGTGGTGTTTCCCTTCTTGGGCTTTCCACATTATATCTAGTGTTCCATGTGTATATTATTTCATGTTTATATCTGCTTACGGTTAAGTAATCTGAGATTAGTTTACTGGATTTGTTTATGTGGAAAAGTAAAAGTAATTTTAGTGTACAACTGATTCACCCCCCTCCCCACCCCTTTCCCTCTTAGTTGTCTGAGATATTAAACATTTCATTACCTCAACCTAAAAAGAGGTAGTTTATTATTCCTTTTCTAAAATCTTTATTATCTTTTTCTACAATAATATTTTAAATTGTTTTCTTAACTTCTACCGTGTTCTTGGTATTAGGAGACATTAGAAGCTTAGACCCATTTATCACTTTATTATTTCAATTTTTTTCTTTCAGTTTGTTGAGTATAATTTTTTAAGCATTATTTTAATAGTGATGCATTAAGGTTCAATTATAGGTTTCAAAGTATCATATATTTATTTCTCACCCCACTCATTAGCATTACTTATTTTTCCTTCATTTGACATAATATAGTCATCCTTCTTATTTTCAACATTGGTTATTTCATCCCTAATAATAGTCTGTATATTTAGCATCTCTTCATTACACTTAAACAATATATCCTTTTTATAATTCTTTTCAATTTACTAAATACTGGAAAATCTTTTTTAATGTTGCCATCCCTCTTCAAGGTATAATAGGCATCGTGTCCTCCAAGGTACTTAATTTCACACAAATACATATTTGTATCCAATTGAAATTTACCAAACTTAGGTAATTGTGTCCCTAATTTTATAGAGATAAGTACTTGAATTCATATGAGGTTATTTCCTCAATGTACAAGACTTTTCTTATAGAATTCAACAAACGAGGTAAAAAGGAGCACATTTGAGGTGTCACATTTTTTATATTCACCCATTAAGGTATAGAATGTAATTACACGTCCTTTAAAGAGGCCTTTAGAGACCAAGAAACAACGTTAAGTATTGATTTTCAAATATTCCAAACTTGCTTGTTAAGAACTCTTTTCTACATTTTATGATTTTTTTTTTAAATAATAAACAATCCCTTAAGAATTATTATACAAAATGAAACATGTAAAAATCTAACATTTTCCCCAAACATTTAACAATAATTCATCAAAAGAAAACTAGTATGAAGGTTATATTTTCCTATGCATGCAAGAAATATAGCTATCATTTTTAGCTTATTTTCTTTTTTTCTAACAACTCAATTGTATCCCCAATCAAAAATCCTAAAGACTACCAATACTATTTTATCAAATTACAAGTTTTCTTCTTCCTTCAGTTATCCATGTCCACTATTTCCTCCTACTGCCACCTTAAATATAAGATCTTCCAAATATTTTTCTACATATTCATAGTTTAAAATATCATAATAATAAAAAATTGCCCTTTTGCAACCTCCTCTCCTTTTCACCTCCCAACACCATTGAATATTTCACATAATGAGAGTTATGAGACTTAACTCTATAGTATGTGTACTAACACCCAAGGGTACTCCATATGCACATGTATGTATGTATGTATGTATGTATGTATGTATATGCATACATATACATACATAAATACATATATTTACACATTTGTACATACATTTTAAGGTTTTAAAATAGTTATTTAGGGAACTTCTATTTGATATTTGAGCGTTTCAAAATATACATTTATATTTATGTTTATGGACATGTGTATAGACATTTATATTTCACATGTACACGGACATGTGTATGGACATTTATATTTATGATTATGGACACACAAACACACATGTGATGCATATTTTTGAAAGTTCCAAAATGTCATTCAAATTCCTTGAACAACTATATATGTACACATGTATATGTTTGCATGTACATGTATAAATGTATGGTTTTATATATATATATATATATAGAGAGAGAGAGAGAGAGAGAGAGAGAGAGAGAGAGAGAGAGAGAGAGAGAGAGAGACACACACACACACACACACACACACACACACACATGTATGAGTGTATACGTGTGTGTATATATATATACACATGTATGAGTGTATACGTGTGTGTGTATTTATGTATGTATATATGTACGTATGTATGTATGAATGTTTTCATGTATGTATATATGCATTTCAATCTATGCATATATAATCACATGTGTGTGTGTGAAAATACACACATGTATGTTTGAATGTATGTATATATTATTTTTAATCTATGTATGGAAATGTGCATACATATAACAAACGTGTATGTATAAATATACATATATATAAAAATAAAGTTCATATATATATATATATATATATATATATATATATATATATATATATATATATATATATATATATATATATATATATATATATATATATATATATATATATATATATATATATGCAAGAAATGAGATCCTAGCCTAGTAATGTAAATTAAGATCTCAAATCTCCATGGCATATCATTAGAAGCATAAACTAGGTTTAGCTACAGACCTAAAAGGAAAGTTGAACACTTGGGGTTTGTGATTCCTTTGTTGCAATGGAATTGAGATTGTGAAGTATGTGTAAATGAACTAGGTCAAATGATAGCAAATTAATAATTTTCAACATAAATACTAAGATATAGAACTGCAAATCAACACAAAAGCTCAAATATGGAAATGATATACATAGAGAAAGTTGTAGTTGCAATCTGGAGTAGAATATGTTAAACACAAGAACATGACACCCAAGTCTAAGGGTGTCTTTATCAATAGAAGGTTCTAGATTCTAGTAGATTTGCTTCTCCAAAAATAAACCAAAAAGTGTCGAACATGGGAGCAAGGCATCTTAGTCCAAGGGTTTATGCTTCTTCAAAGTATGGGACTATATGTCATTTTTTTTGTGCTACTATATGTACACATGTATATATGTATATGTTTGTATGGTTGCATATATATACATGCACACATGTATATGTGCGTATATTATGTATGCATATGTGTACATGTATGTATGTATGTATGTATTTTAATATATGTATCTATAAGCACATGTGTACGTGCACGCACACATGTATGTATGTATGTATGTACGTGCGTACATACGTATGTATGTATGTATGTATGTATGTATTTTAATCTACATATAGAAATGCACATACATATACACAAATGTATGTATGTATAAATATACATATATATATAAACATAAATACATACATGCATATTGATATGTAGGAAATGAGATCCTAGCCTAGTAATGTAAATTAAGATCTCAAATCCCTATGGCACATTTATAGGAGCATAAAGTAGGCTCAACTATAGTCTTAATAGAAGAGTTGAACACTTGGGATTTATGATTCCTTTATTACAATGAAATTAAGATTATGAAGTGGATAAATGAACTAGGTCAAATGATAGGAAATTGATAACTTTCAACATGAATAGTAAGATATAGAAATGGAAATCAACACAAAAGCTCATATTAGGAAATGAGATGCAGAGAGGAATTTGTAGTTGTAATCTGGAATAGAATATGTCAAACACGAGAACACAACACCTCACTCTAAGGGTATCTTCATCAATAGAAGGTTCTAGATTCTAGGAGATCTACCTCTCCAAAAATAAACCAAAAAATGTCGAACACGAGCAAAGCGCCCTAGTTCAAGCGTTTTTGCATGTGCAAAGCTTGGGATTGTTTGTTGTCATTTGTTTTATGCTCCTATAATTTTGTTTATAGTTGGATCTACACATACGGACATGAAAGGAGAGAATGCTTGTATTGTATAGAGGCTTGCCTATGTCAAATCACGTGTTGGTATTCCCACCTCCACAATAGTAATGATGATGTAAAAGAGAGTTTACCCCCAAGGAGGAGAAAGGCTAAATTATAATTGAAATGTTGAATTGACAAGATTATACCTTCGAATTGATAATTGTAGTGATGCAATGCTCTTTAGACAAATCCAAGTGTTGATGCAATAACATGATAAAACATAACATAACCCATCTCAAAATCATACTTAAAGATAGGTTATTGTAACTTTTTGCTCCTTGTACTTAGATGTACTCTTAACTGGATTGAATTGGGACTCTTGAATTGTTATCTTAGTAGAATGAACTAGAGTTTGTAAATAATAAAAGACTGCTTTATATAGGGTTCTCAAAGTATTTATAAATTTAGACTGACACCTAACGATCAAATAAAATATCAGAATCGCACAGAAGTTGACACTGGTATGTACATTTGAATTTGGGCCCCTTTTGGAGGGAATAGGGTGTTGGGCATCTTCTCAATCAAGTGCTAGAGAAGGTAGTGGCAGATTATCAGGAACCTGGATATAGGATCTAGGCAAAGTATCAAGAACTTGGGTATAGGATCTAGTCTCAATATTAGCATATGACAACAATAGGATAGGATAAGGCCCAAATATGCCTGAAATGACCCAAGAAAGGGCACGCTAAAGTAGAGACCCAATTAAAGTGTTAAGTTATAAAGAGTTACAATTTACTACAATACATTTAACCCCCACTTTGGCGGGAGTATGAACTTACACTCATACTCACAATAAGAGATAGAACAACTAAGAGCAAGACAAACTAGGGATAGGATGATACTAAGTTGAGAGAAGCAAGCTCCTAAGATTAAGATCCTATTAATCCACACAAAACTTTCAAATATACACATCTAAGAAGCAAACAACACTAGTGGTAAAGCAAACAAAAGGTTCCAAGTCAACCAAGTGAAGAGACCCCAATGTAAAGGTTATCTCAAGCATTAATATTATTCTCATAATGTATTGCAACAGCACAAGTGGACTTCTAAAAAGAGCGAGAGCATACAACAAAAAGAGGAGGATTCATGGTCTTCCAAGTAGCACATTGTGTTATGCTACAAGTCCGCAAAGATGGTATGAATTCCACTAGCCAACAAGTTGTGTTATCTAAGGTGATCCATGTAGTGCAACAAAAACGATCACACTAGAAAGCCATATTATACTACGTAATCAACGCTTAAGAAAGCGTAGATGATAACAATGATCATGCAAACAAGTTGTGTTAAGTTAAATAACCAATGTCAAAGTGTAAACAAGAACAATGATCAAATTAGCAAGCCTCACTATAGTAGTTGACTAATGCTTTGGGGATGTAAAAATGTTTGCTAAAGGGATCAAACTAGAACATTGTGTTATGCTATAAGATCGGAACGAATCACATGAATGCCACTGGCTAGCAATTTGTGTTATGCTAGGTGATACATAGATCATTGATGCTTTTAAGAATCAAATTAGTAAGTCGTGTTATGCTATATGATTAAAAAAAAAGTTATTCGTAAAAGTTGCTAGAAATAGATTGATAACCACATCTAAAGGGTGTTATGCAACACGACACTTTGGGGGTACATCAATGAACGACTACAAGTAACAAGGAGGCCTCATATGCCCCCCTTTAGATGTTAACTTGTTTTCAAGGAAGATCAAAGATAAAACACCTTCAACGTCCAAGAGATATCCTTTAAAAAAAAAAATGCATTCCCACCTCTCATATCTTCTTTATTTTTGCATTTGTCATACATGTTCCTCTTCTTGATGATGGATCACTAAATGTGATTTGAAATGTTAGACCAAAAAACAACCGATTTAAACTAGAAGCTTTTTTATATTAATTTTATTATTATCTTTAATAATATAAATTATTTAATCAAATTAAGATTACATTTTTTTTAAATGTATATTTTATTTATAATGTATCACAATTATTACTATTTTATTCAAATGAGAGTTCTAATTAATATCACATAAATATAATGAAAATAATATAATTTTTTTTTTAAATAAAAATAATAATAATTAAGCATGACAAGAAGTATTTTTATTATAATAGTATGAAGGCACTACTTGCCACTATATGGGACTTATAATATGTCATATATAGGCCATAGGAACATAGGAATGTCACCTAATTCTATTATTTAGCTAAGAAAATGCATGTCACTTAATATTGATAACTTGTTTGCAGACAAGTTTATTTCATGTCCTCCATCATAACTTGTTTGAAAACACGTTTATTTCATATCCATCAACATACATTCGAATATTTTCTATCAAAAGGGTACATGATCCACATTCTCCAAGCAGGCAAATGAAGAACCAAACTCTGTTTCTCGAAATAGGATGAACATGCCACATGAAATGAATTGGTCTATGTATACAAACATACAAATAAAATATATATAAATAAAAATTAAGATATCTAACTTATCACCATTTTTTTTGCTTTTAATTTTTATTATTTTTAAGCTAATAGTAAAAGAGTCTGGTTATGAAACAAACGTGCAAGAGAACAAATTTTGCTGTGACATGTGAACATTACATGCTTATTAAAATTAATAAACCGTTGAAAAGTGGCATGTTATCAAAATGTATTTTTTTCACAAAATAAGCTAATATCTAAGATACAACTTCAAGCAATGCATATCAATATATATTTAGCATATAAGTACAGATTTCACACCTGAGTTCCATGGTGCATGCTTTTCCATCAACTTGGGACAGTGATTCCAATGCAACATTAGCATAAGCCATAACACTCACACAAAAACTATCACGTTATCAGTAGCCTAAAATAGAATCTTGGTGGAGCCACATAAATTTACTAGTTGAACCCCCGTCACTTCTCACCCTACAAAGAACCATTTGATTTGGCATCTAACGTGTACAGAAAAAAAGTTTCTTTCATCTGTGTGATTATATGCAACTTTTCTTGCAGAGTCAATTTCCTGAATTCAATGAGGGTACCCGAAGTACAACATAAAAGTACTTTTTATTTCAAATTATGCCCTACTAAATGGCAGGGTAAGCACGCAAATGGATGAATGATAAACAATATTGAGATTTCATCATCATGCTCTTTTAAATGGAAAAATCATAACAGCCTTATAAAGCAGGCCACATATGGACATCACTAAACCACTTGCTCAACTGAAAGTCGGAAAGGAAAACATCATATTTTCAAGGTATGGCATGTATTCCTCATTTTCATGCAAAATGTGGAACCCCGAGTAACACCACAATAGTTAATCTCCAGCATTAAGTGAAATATACCTAATTTACCAAAATGCCATTTACACAACCCCACTTGGAGGGATATATTAAAAGACCTCTCTCTTGCATACTCAATTTTACTGAAAATGGCAAATATAAATTCAAACATGTCTCCCAATTAAAAATTTGAAGCTAATATTTAGGCAGCCTGCCAAACAGAAATCATGCAAGTAATCCTTGCTCCAGTACATTTGAAGAAAGCACTGCATTAGAGTCAAAATAGTGGTCACCCCAGTAAAACCTGAACTGCACCACATGCATGGTATATTTTGGTTGCCCTTAACCCTAAACAAATATCAGCAAACAAAGAAGCATATGTCAGCGAAGTTAATTCAAATCCAATTTTTGTCAAAGGACACTAAAAGCCCTAATTGCCTTTTTCCACAAAAAAAGATAACTTATTAAGTATTACTTATCCATAAGGACTAACTTTCAAAAAAGCTAAACTAAGTAACTCAAATAGTTAATTAAATATCCACTTCAAGCTTACCAACTTAAAATCATTAACACAAAAGTACGAAACTAAAAGAGAGTCCATGCACCTGGTTAATGAGAAAGATTCTTGAGATTGATATAAGCATCATCCAAAGTCACATTTGTCGTCATACATCATGCTCACTTATTCACCAGTTTCGCATTATTCAGAGTTGGTATAATGACTTTTTTGACTTGTTAGATAATTAATTTTTCCATGTATTTTTCTTATTCACTCTGATCCTTATATTTTGAAAACATGGAACAATTGAGGTATCTCCAGAATTTACTGTATCTCCTTATTTCATAATAGAGAAAAGCATTCTAAGTGTCTTAATCTGGCAGGAATTTTAATTGGATTTTACTCATCAATGAATTTTTAAAAACACCATTCTCAATCCTTGAGATGCTGTCCTAAGCACTTGTATGGAGATTTTATGCACTAACGTGGATATCAAAAAACAAAAAATCTTGACTTAAACTATAAGGAAAATGGCTAGATGTTTCATGAGCGTGTGTAGAATAAATAACCCAGTCTACAAGACTATTGGGAGCCTACCTCTCTTCCTCTCAACTTCATTTACAAATTGAAATAATTGTTTGGCTTGAGGTCTGCCTATCAGATAATTTTGTATGCATGCAAGAAAGAATTTAAGACTTCTTTTGTCATGGTTGTGGAATATGTTATGATGCTCAAATTTATTTGCAAAATGTCTTTTATCTGTTCATTATTTTGTAACTTGTCTGGTCTACAAGTAATATAAGTCTTCCCTCCACAAGTAAGCATAATAAAATGGTGTTCTACGGTTATGTTTTATGTTCATGACACCGGAAATCTGCATGCATGTGATCAAGATTCAAAGGCAATGTCTCATCATCATGTATGTCTATCAGATTATTATGAATACAATCTTCAATAGTATTGCCCTTCTACATTTAAACCCAAAAACCTTATCCCTATGCCTTCCTGTGTTTAAGAGGCATTACATTGCAATCATTGCCTTACATTGCTAGCAAATAATCCTTGTCTTTGCAGAAAATCAATCTTACAAAAACCATTTCAAACCAAACATAAGATTTTTGGTTGGAGCATGTTATCTAATGATTACATACCACTTGACAAATCTATAAATTCATTTTTCTAATCAATCAAGTTTTATATCTTTATACCATCTTGTGGTATGGTCTAATCAAAGAGAGCTGAAAGACACCACCAGATCCCACAGGTTGTGCCATTCTAGGCTTTGCTCATTACAGGAGGAAGAGAAACATATTATCTCACAGCATACAATTTGCTATGAGATCCAGAGGAGGTACTGCTGTTTATTCAAACATACAAGAGTCATTGAATCACTTTTCATATATCCAAAACATGATATGAGATCCAGAGGAGGTACTGCTGTTTATTCAAAGATACAAGAGAGTCATGAAATCACTTTCAAATATCCAAAACACAAGTGTATATTTCAGCAGAAGTCATATGAATACATACAACTTAATCATATGGTTCTAAAGTGGCAATATCTTGAAAACAACCCTGATTTACTAACATATAGTGTAAACCAGTAAACACATGGTGTTGGATCATTAACATAAAGTAACACTTGGATTATTTATCTAAAATCAAGCATTCGTATTGTAGCACCCTTAATATGAAAATGTTGAGTTCCATCAGCACTCTCCTCAAAGACAACTTTCAAATGTTCACCTGTCCACATGATAATAAAGTGCTTTTATCACATGTAAATGATAATCATGTCCACAAGTGGGTTCACCACAATCAACCAACAAACTTTGGCAGCAGCTGCAATGCCATTAGTAGTTTCACCACATCAACCAAGAAACTTTGAGCTGTAGTGCTATCTATTTATCTAGATAGATAATCTGGATACAAATTCCATCTTCATTCATTGAAAATCGCCTTAAGTAACTATTGGCTCCAATAGATCTAGATCTAGAGGTACTACAACAATCTGCCATCAACCCTCTTGGTCTAGAATTATGCCAAATACAACAGCTTCACCACAATACCCTTCTTGTAAGACAACTTCTCCATTATTCTCCTCTCTGAACACGAGCTGAGAAGGCATAAACAATCACAATAAAATATTAATCAATTTGTTATCACTGATGTACTCTCCCAACTCTCAAGAATCTCATTATCACCAACGGAAATCTTGCCCCCATAATCTTTTTTATCTTAAGGTGTCCCACTATGTTTCTCTTCCATTAAAAGAGTTTTGATTCTCAAAGGAATTAATATTAAAGCTTTTAGCATCTTTGTTATCAACTAGGCACCTACTTCCACCTCACAAAAATATCTCTCATTATCATCAATGGATATCTTACACCGTAATTTTTTTTAATATTAAGGTGTCCTATTATGTTTCACTTTCATTAAATGTGTTTTCATCCTCAAAGCAATTAATGTTAGAGCTTTAGTATCCTTGTTATTCTACTTCTCTAACTGTTCTTTTAAAGAACATGCATTTATATAACACACTATATTTGTTCTACTGACCAGCCTATATTTAAAACTGACATCCTAGGAAAATATTTGCAAGTAATATTTAGTTTATAATGCAAGTAGTCAGTCCTACTATAGGGACAAGTTTAGGTACAGGAATATATATGCAAGCACAGCATTTTTTTCCCTTGCATACGGGTTCGCATATATATATATGAAACCAGTAATCAATGGAGCCATCGCACTGAACACATTTACAAAACAATTATTACCCTGAAGACTGCCACTTAATTCTTCAACCCTTTGTTGTAGTTATTTCTTACTAACTACAGTTTCAGAAAGACCATACATTTATATATGAACATACAAGCTACACAAGCAAAATGTTTTCAGGGGAATATCTTTAGTTGCACAGTCCAGATACTCTACATGGCAAACAAATGGAGCAGCAAATGCATCCCTGTGCAACTCTGTATAGGCAGAAAAAGGAATTATGCCATAACAAACTTACTGCATCCACTCAGAACACTTGGCATTATTAGTAAAACCAAACCTTAAACATGGATGTTCCTTAGAAACCTTGAGGCATATAACATTCTTCCTATGAAAAGTTTTACTAAGATACCCATTACTAAGATTCCCTTCTGGGTAGGCTAGCTCCTAGATTGACACAGCGAGAGAACAAGTTCATGAGGCATAAACCATAAAAAGGGATAGAATCACAGCATAGGCATCTCATAACAAAAAGATCAAATTCACCACCACCAGTTTAAGTGATGTTGTGGACTCATTGAGTTGGCGAATTTGAGGTCACTCACCAGCATTTTATTCTTGTGGACTGCTATGCCTTGACAAATAAAAAATGAGGTTTGTTGCAAGTCACTCGCCAAATTTTGGCCGAATAGACACTCTCCTAAGACATGGTAGATTAGATTAGGAAAAAGACTGCATTCTTGGTATGCAGTGCAAGCCCATCTGGGGAAAATTCTTTAAAGTAGAGTTTCTAAAAAATCTAACGCTTGGAGACTACCATCCCAATACTACAAAGACCTTTAACTTGCTTTCCTACAAAACAAAATGTAAATTAATAACCAAAAAAAGCAAAGAATGAATAGTAAATAATACCTCTTCCATTACAGTATCTTCATTTTTCTCCACTGGGTTGTCAGTACTCTCTGTTGGGTTGTCAGTACTCTCAGTAGTTTTTTCTGCAGTCTGCATTGGATGATCAGTATCAGTCTTCTCAATGATCTCAACTGCCTTCTCAGCACTTTGATTTTGAATCTCGGGAATTTTTGTTTGATCCTCCACAGTGTTTTCAACAGGTTCAGTCTTACTGGGCTCTATTTTCATGTCATCATCAGAGATTTTCAAATCTGCAGGTAACTGGCCGGACTTCAAGGCCTGTATGTAGAAAAAACATGTAAGAATAGAAAAACAGCAAATCAAAATGGATATATATGTCAAAAGATTAAGAAAGAGATACTATGCAATACTCATCATTAGATGATGGCAGATAACTACTAACAGATCTTTTGGAAAAAATCTCCTATAAACAAAGAGCAACCTCCCAAAAATACTATTCAATGAAAAATAATCATTACTTATTCATCCAAAAGAAGGAAGTAAATTAAGTACCTTTTCAAGAGTAGCAACTTCTTGAAGCGTTTGAGAGTTTGCAATTGCAGCCTGCAATCAAACCCCATCAATAGCTTGAAATGATAAACATCTAATACAATGACCAACTATCATCAACTCTTCTTGTGTCTATGCTATTGTTATTCCAAAAACAATAAACACCATAAGCAAGAGCTCTATGGCACGTTTGAGTTATACTATAATCTCACAACCATTCACATACAGTTGGTTTGCATCGATATTAACATAAATACTATGTTCAAAAACCATAAGAGCTCTACAGCATGTTTTGAACTATGCTTTTAAAAATTAAATTCTATAGCTGTTAAAGTAATGTAATAGCTACTACAAGCTGAAGAGCAAACATGCATCCAAAAGTTAAGCAGCACAAACGTCAAGGAAAATAAGAAATTCACTTAAAACGTTAACAGAACCCTTAATAGCAATGAGACAAATAAAATACATCTAGGATGCCAAGAAGTGACTTATCATTGGAAATATTTCATGGGACTCTCAAAATTCCACTAAGATTGTCAAGAGTGTCATTAAACAAAGATACAACCATAATAAATCAACATTGAAATCAGCACAATACCATCAACTAGAAAATGGCCCACTGATGATTTTTAAAGATGCCTCTAATATGCGAAAAAATTATTGAATGCTCAATACCTTTTAGTAGCTCAAAAATATAGATGAGGACAAAAAAAATACAACAGCTTGCTAAAATGTATAGCATGTCTGGAAATGTACCTTGATAGCTAAGATTTGCTCTGGTGTAGGAGGAACAGCTTTTGGTGCCTGCTGTTCACTTGGTGCCTCTGTCACCATGGGAACCTCACCAGGAGTAAATGTTTTTACTGGTTCTCTCTTAGCATCCTCCTCAGCTTCCTTTGATGCAAAGAACTTTTCAGCTTCCAGCCTTTCCTGCTCTCAACAGACCATCAATGTCAGCCAATGAAGTAAAAGGAGAGAATATTTCTGATAGTTTTGAGGTTCATCAAAAGACTAAAACAGAGGCCGCCGGAACATAACGGCCCAGACCTTCACATGCCAAATGCTCCACTACGTCAAAGTTCAAACCATCTTGTGGCAGTAGTGCAATACCTGCAAATGATTCCATTCGTTGCTGCAATTAAGCTCTCTCACGAAGCTCTCATGAGAAATCTAACCTTGCTTCATTCAGGCTTTTTTAAAGTTCTATATAAAACAGCAAGCAAATATTTAATCCTATGAAAGACAAGAGAAAAGGTGGTTTATTTTCCTTCCTAAAGAAATATAACCAAAAAAACAAAAGTGTTTAATAATGTAAGCTAAATCTATTCAATAATTACAGAAAAATAAAATCATAATAAAATGAGACAGGCTAACTCATTGACGAGCAGTCAAAGGAAAATCCGGAAAAGAAGAGAAAATTGGGAAAAGTAGTGACACATGGATTCACTAGAAAGCCCCACAAACATTAATTTTCAAATTGCTTATAGACTGGGATCATCAAAAACAAAAAGTAATGATGCTCAATAACCCTCGCCATTCATAACAGGGAAATGTACAAATAATCCATGTTGAACACCATGTTATTAATTCTATCTTCGACAAAAAAATAAAATGTATTTAGATTGGACCAAAGTATTATATTTGAAGAAATTTAGACACTGATGCTGAGCATCAGCAAATGAGGGAATAAGGTTAGAACATTGTTATGTACAACAATTGACATGTAGCTACAGATCATGACTCTGATGTATTATTGTTCCTGCCAACCCTACAGGTTTGATGGCAAACTAAAAGTTAATAATTTGTCTTGGATTCCAAAACTGACCTATCATTCCTTTTAACTAAGCCCACTCAATACATGCACTCCCACATCCACCAATAGAGTAAATGAGATCTCTGTAAGATTATACTATGATTTTATACTCGGAAATTCAAAACAATAGACATGCTCTCCACTTCTTCCTACTCAACAAACTGAAAGGATATATAACCTGTAAAAAGGAACATGTTAGCATGAAAAGTAGAAATTCTGTCGCACGTAGAAAAGCTTGGAGGAGATTTAGGTTAGAATTCAAAGCTGAGTATTAACATAAGGCTATAATATCATCAAAGGCTGCAATAACCCATCCCTACTCAGGAACTTGAAAGCTATGATTGGAGTTCAGAAGTACAGGAGTCCAACTAATTTTATCCTATCTGAAATTTCTGTATTTTGTTTACCTTTTTTAAATCATTTGACCATTCAAAATCTGGCGAAGTTGAAACTAACCTGATGCCTACATCATGAATCCATCCCAGAACAAAATAATCACCATTTTTGTTGTGAAATTTTGAATATTTTATTTTCCATGTTTGCCAAATGACAAGTCAATTAATATTTGGCTCAAAAAGCCCTATGCTTTTCCTTAATTGCAGGTGCAATGAAAATTAAAATGTTAATATATATGATCCATGCATCCATGACCATTAGAAATTCACTACAAAATCACTTAAAATAAAAAGCATAGACTAGCCAGAAAGAAAGAAATTATATTAATCTCTCTAATAATATTCATGTTTACAGGTGATCAAAAATGGGTCAATGGGACTCAGAAATACAACTGGAAACAATAGTAAGAGGAAGCCAAGAAGAGGCTCCAAAGATGCTACAAACTAAAAGATAACTAAAACAAAACAAAAGCTGAAAGGCAGAAAGGCATTCCAGTGAACAAAAAAGGAGGGGTTCAACCCAAAGTGGGGGAAAAAAAGTGCAATGAGAAAGGAAAGAAGAAGTGAGACCAAGAAACTGTTTAAAAACAGTATATATGAAGTCCAAATATCCAAGAACAAAAAGACTCTGAAATAACTGTTAAGGCACCAATATAAGTTCTATTGATGTCCTCTATAGAACGCTCTATGATAAGAGACCTTGGTTAGATGACCCAAGGGCGCACAAAAAGTGTCACAGTAAAATTTTGTTTGAAGCTCCATTAACAAGATGATAAATGACCCTCCACCACCTGAGCTAGTGTTGGAGAAGGAAAAGGATTTGGTTAAGTGCAACTAAAAATGAGACCCCACCTGTAAGTGAGACTACAGAAGCATTGTGCCTTGAATGATGCCTCAAAAGAGAAAGGTAATTGACATAGTATAAGTGCACACAGGGGTACTGGTATTGCAGTGGAAGTGCACAGTCATTGATCTGTCATCAACTGTGAAAAAAACTATGGAGTCACAAGGGTGTCTAGTGCCTACAATACCAAAGACAAGCTGAAAGAATGAGGTGATCAACCGGAGTCCCTTGGGGTCCCCTATAAAGCCTCCAATTAAGGTTGATAACCTCCCTCAAAAAAGAGACAAAGCACCACTAATTTAAGACTTGAAAGTGGTTGGTGAGAATTCCGATCCTCTCTTGAAAGCAAAGCTACCTTTCCCTTGTATGTCATAATGTATAGGGCAACTAAAAATAAAGCATGCAAGCACGCATCCATCCTACCTCAGGGACTCAGCAAAGCGGAAAGATCTTGTCCTCACATGAGATGTAATGATCCATCTCAATCCAAAGCTAGTGCAATGCCCTCTTCCTGTTTGCATCCAAGAGATGTGTATTGATCTCGGCTTTGATTTGACTATGTATCTAAGGAAGCATAGGTGGTGGTTGTGTTTTACCTTTGAATGATTGATGAATGTTTCTGCTTCATTTGATTTTTTGTGTCTCGTACCCTTTTGATGTATGATGTGTATGGACCACCTGCATGTTTGAGAGGATGTTCATCAACATGACAGTCTTTGGTCTTATTTGCATTGAGATGTATGCATGATATTGTGCCAAGTTCCTTGTGAAAACTTGATGTATTCTTTAGTGATGATATTTCATGTGATGTAAGTGAGATGGTATTATGCCTAATTTTATCATACTTAATTTAATGATGTGCAACATATTGTTTAAATGTGGATTAAATATGATTATGACTTAAGGTGTTAAGATGTTGATATTGATGTTGAAATTAAATGGTAACATGATAAAGATCTGTCAAATGCAATAAAGTTATTTATGTGATGTTTGACCCCATTGGGTAATTTTACAATGCTCTGGCTATTATATACATGCACAGGTACAATTGACATTTGTAGAGTGATTACAAGTACAAGGTATCAACTCCACCTGGCCTCACAAATCTACGCATACCCCAACGGTGGTTATATGGGAGATGTCACATTGGCCACAACTGTTAGCCCTAAACCATCATACTAAGTTTGAGTACAATTCCCTGTATTGTGTTAAATTATTACCTCGGATACCATCATTGGTAACATTTTGTAACCCTAACCCCTATGTGAATGCCCAATAAAGAGTGCTTGCATGTTTTGGTGCTAATTAATATTCCTTGTACTCAAAAGAGTAAAGCCACAATGTTATTGACATCTAGTGGTCCCAAAACAAGCAATCCTCTCAAAAGTACAAAGTGCTAAGTAGGGAGTATCTCATAGGCCCAAAAGCCAAATCGCACAAGGATAAGAGTCTGTCGATGTGGAAAGTGAGCCTAAAAAGGCATTTGAGCCATAGAGGACATGCATTAGACTAGATTCAAAGAATGCACTAGGGGACCATCTATTTGCATTAAATCATATGTTGCAACATGAGTTTGGACCCTCTTAATTTGCACGCCATCATGGTCATCAAGCTAAAGGCACCAAACATCAAAACCATAGAAAACTCAAGGTTTGATGACAAAATCAAAGAGGCATATCTTTCAAAGAATATTGTATTAGTGCATATACAAACATTGTCATTACAACATGAGAATTTGGACCTCACAATCCAAGTCCTTTAATTGTCCCTAAACTAAGGCCCCAAACCTCAAAACCATGAAGAAATGTGTTTAATGAATAAACCAAAGAGGTGCATTTTTTAAGGGGTAAATGTATCTATAAGCATTGTCTCTCCAAGACAGAGATCCATAGCCATTGCTAAGGTGAAACTAAGATGAAAATCTTAGACTAAAGTAAGGTCCAATGAACTTAACATCCAAATAGATATATGATGTTGAGATCTTTGTTATCTCAATTGGCTCCCCTTTGCAAAACTAAAACTTGGAAAGGTGATCCCTAGTGGTGTTAAAGACCATAACCTTAGTATTATTAAGATTCATCATACGCTACTTAAGTTCACATAACCATGCAAGAACATCAAGTTGTCTTTGCAAGCCCTTGCAAGGGGGGGAGAGGACAACATCATTGGTAAAGATAAGTTTAATAGTCAAGACATATGTAATAAACATCTATCTTCAACATGAGTGTGGTATTGAAAGAAACCCTTGAGTTCATCAATGTAAAGACCAAAGAGGGTCAACGAGAGAGGGGAGGGTACACTGCTTGACTCTGAAGTTACTCTTAACAAAGTCGGAGATACAATGGGGAGTCCAAAACTAACCAACTACCATCTAATAAAATCTCCTAATAGTGGTACTGAGGGAGCCCAAAATGTGAAAATCACATAACCTTTAAAGAACAGGTATTTCAAAACAAAGTCGAAGGCATTCTGAAAGTCAACAAAACAACAGAGAACTTTAATAAACTACCTGTTTCTCCTAATAGCAGTACTGAGGGAGCCCAAAATGTGACAATCACATAACCTCTAAAGAACAGGTATTTCAAAACAAAGTCAAAGGCCTTCTGAAAGTCAACAAAACAAAAGAGAACTTTAAAAGACTACCAGCAAGCCTGCTCCACATTAACTTGGAATGTGAAAATGTGATCAATAGTCTTAAAATCTCTCCTAAAACCTTCTGATTACCTGCCTCCAAATTATGAAAAAGCTTCACATCTAGAACAGTGGCATAAAGCTTGGCAGAGGAATGCCTAATCATGGTAGTCTTATAATCATTCAGGTTTGAGCAATCACCCAATTAATGGATGGGGTGGTTGTCAGAACACCCAAGTGACAACCTTGAAGGAGAGGCAAGTGATTCTTCCTATTTGGGTAACTCAGGACTGCAGCTGATCAGAATCAGCAGCTTTCAAGACACTCAGCTTCAAAAGGGCACATGTAACATCACCTAAAGAGAATAAACAACTAGAGTGTAGAGGAGCAGCGGCATGGATGCTAGGCTGATCAGGAATGTTGTAAAGAGACATGGAATAAGAAACCCTAGTGCAGGGATCAATCTCGCAAGTGAAATTAATGTGTCCAAGACTAGCAGAAAAAAATTTACATAACAAAACTGAATAGAAATTTAAATATTGGCATCAACCTGAAGATGTGCATATGCCATATGTAATATGCTTAAAATAATCAATTTTAGAGATCTATATCAGCACAATTAATAAAAAAATATATCAGAACAAGTTAAAACTTTGAACATCCTACAAGACTTATTAACTGGGTATTAAATTATTAATCCTGTTCTCCACCCAATTAATTTTAAACAATCAATACAGATACTCAACTACTCCAACAATTAGAACATGAATATAAGATATGACAATAGTTGGAATTAGAATGCCACAATTCAAAATCATTAAACTGAAGCTACTTCTTTAACTCACCTTTTGCTTTATTTTTCTGAAGTCAAGTAGTCGCAGCTTCTTCAGCTTGTTTATAGCATAAAAGCGATAGTTTGGTTTCTTTGTAACAATATTATCCAGAAGGCTAAGTGTCTGCAAATTCGTAAGTGTTGCAAGTGGATCAAGGTCAACCAAGTTCACAAGGCGGTTATTTGTAAGAATCAGCGTGTGAAGTTTCGGCAAAAATTCTGCACATCAGGTCAACATATATGCATTTGTATTTACAAAAGAAAGACATAAAACTGTGTTATGAACTGAGCTAACTCTAATGATCGTTGACATAAATACAAAAATAATATTAGCAAGAAAAAAATATACATTACCTCCAACATTGGGGTTAATGCGAGCAATACGGTTGTTGTTTATTAATAATGTTGTCAGCCGTTTCAGATATGGAAAATTTTCGAGCTTGACAATTTCATTGTCTGAAATATCTATGCTGTCAAATTGGTCCTGAAAGTGATAAAATACATCAAAAACTTCAGAAATCTCGATACTCCAAAAGTGAAAAATGAGAAAAAATTATCAAGCAAAGGTCCAAACTAAATGCAACACATTCAATCAAATGTTTGGAAGAATCATAAACAAAATGATTGAAACTCTCCTACCATAGAAAGGCTGAAAGCATGTAACTAACAAACAACTTAAATCAAAAAGACATTAGTGATTGAGTATAATTGAATATCATGGCATTATTATAACCCCCGTGTCAACAAACTGTTCAAAATCTATTCATTTTATTTCTAAATACTACATGAGGTGAATATGATTATGCAAAATGAAGTTTCAATGAAAATGATGCCACACAATAACTTATTAACTATCTAACAATGCTGTGAGAAAAAGAAAAGAATATAAACTACAGAAAACAAAAACAATGAGGAGTGGAAATACCCACAACAGTTAAAAAAGCATCAAATTTACAAAGAAGACGCCACTGCAAAAAGGAACTTCAACACCCAATAATAATCTCAATTTCCTTTTGGTAGCAACATCCAGTAAACCATTCGGTCATTGATCTTACTAGGTATTTAACTTGTCAGTGAGATGTTGAACCCTTAGCTAAATTTAAAATATTGCTTTATCTCAATTCTTTATGAAGTCATTTATCACCTTTCCTCCAACTCTCACCTCAATTCTTAATGGAGGAATATAATTAACTTCACCAGTTATAGATGTTATACCATCCATATTAGGCATTTACATAAGAAATCATTTTAACGTATTTAATAATGATTTATGGAACCATTATTTGAGCAATCGTGCATGCTAACCCTTCAAGATGATCTAGATTATTCTTTTCATGCTCTTTAAAGATTCAACTGAACCCATGAGGTTAGCCTTCCTTCACACTTAACCTAATATGGTTAATTTGTTTCAAGATGATTCAGATTTGTTCTCTTTAAAGCTACTCCTGAACTCATGAGGTTACTCTTCGTCCAAAAGTTAACCTAAGTTGGTTAACAAGATTCAAGCGCACACTAGTAGTCTTGGTCCAGGACTGAAAACAACAGATTGAAATGCTGGGTCCCAACCACTAACGAATAAGAACTAAGGTTCTGATCAGTTAGAATCTGAAATGTCAACTCTTGCACTGAAATGATTTGGGAAAAAGTGCCGAAGTGTATCCAAAACAAATGAGTTAAAAGTGCTAAGAATGCACTTTCAGCTCTAAATTTCACCCCCACTTTGACTTGCAAGTGAACTACTATGAAAATATGTAGAGATGATAAGTGCATCCTATTAGAAATTATTAAGACTTGCTTCTTAATAAAGTCACTTTAGTGACTTAATTTAGGTTACTTTATTTTTATTATTATTGTACTGTTTATCTTTATCATGCAGTGTTTTTTTATCTCCACTCCAAAGTCTATATAAGGAGGTGTTCATCGATGTTATGGTATTGAATCTTGTAGAATATTTTTGTGTTCTACTTCATTTCAAAACAGGGTACCAGGGCAGGTCACATGGAAAGGTTTGTAAACAGAAAATCCAAATGTTTTTTGTTTTTTTTTTGAATCGCAAGTTTTTTTTTAAAACCTAACAAGGGTTTTTGGAGGTGCCAAGGAACTATCCAAAATAACCACAAATTGCAACAAGTAAACCACAGGGCACTTGTGCAGCCCTGGGAACTAGGGTTTGCAGTCCACTTGAGGAGCTGGGACAAAGCAATTGGCAGCTTGGGTTTACATGTCTTCCTGTGCTTTTTTTTTTCTTGGCAGCTGTGTTTTTTAGAGCAGGTGCTAGGAATTGAATTTTTTGAATCAATTTTTTTTAGTTTGTATAATTTAAGAAAATGGAAAGTCCATTGTATAAATATTCCAGCTTCAACTTTCACACTTAGAAAGTAAAAAAATCAGATGCAATTGATGGACAAACCTGTGGCAAATAGTAAATGGAGATGAAAAACTACCTATAAATGTGGGTAAAGTGCTGGAATAAGAAAGCAGATAAAGCTAAAGCCATTACTGGTCTTGCCATCTCCAATTTTGAGTCACATTATAATAGATTTGGCAAAACCATCTAAGCAAATTTGGAAAAAAATTGACACGTTAATTGATAGCATAATTGATAGCATCACTATGTCAAGCCACATGAAAAATCTAAGTTCTCTTCTTCGATAACTAGCAGCAGTCAATGCTGCAGTGTATGATGAGGATGCTAAAGCCATTTTATTAAACTATTTACCTTCAAAATTCAGCAAAGCCATCTTTACTCTTCGTCAACTTTCTTCTAAAAGATTGAAAGCTATGAATTTAGCTATCCTAGCTAAGGGAAAAAAAAAATTATTACAAGAAATACAGAAGATGATCTTCAAACTAACATAGCACTATACTCAAATCATAGAAGATCTAACAAAGAAAAAAAGGGGATAGAATGCTATTGTTTCAATAAAATGGGTCACATAACTTGGAACTATATAAATCAAGCAAATGTGTTCTCAAGGAAGAAATCAAGGAAGCTAATGTAGAGATTATCAAAGATCCTTTGGATGCTGACAATGGTGAAGAAGTCGCTTTTTATGCATTTTAAATAAGTCCGCACTTTGAAGGTAAGTATAATGTCCCCTTTTGGGAAGACACTAAATCTTGCCCACTATACTTGTAGAATTATTGCAGGCTATGTCACAAGGTTTGAATTCAAGTGCGAGTTCGGCAAAGAATAAAATTTGGATGAAGTTTGACAAGGTAAAAAAATCGAAAAAAAAATCGACATTAAATTCGCCTTATATAAATTTAATATTTTTTTAAGTATAAGTAATATATCTACAAAATTATCAAAATAGTTTAATATTGCTCAATAGATATGACATCGTTATAGATTTGAAATAAAATAAAAGAATCACTAAATTATATTTATTAAAAATAAACAAATATAAAAAAATAAATTAAAGTATTAATTTCTATTTTAGAAACAGAAAAATAAAATTAAAACAGTAAACTTTATTCTTCTAAAACATAAAATAAAAACTAGATTAATTTTTATTTTAACTTTAAAATAGAATAAACAATATTAAATTTTATTCTATTTACAAAACACATGGTTAATAAGTAAATTAAAACATATAATTTTTAACTACTTGTCATTATAAAAATATAAAACCATTTTTTGCCATTTTCTAAAATATTTTTGTGTCCTTTATTCGATTGTTTTTCAAGCACAGTTGTTATGGCCAATACTGAAATTGCTATCAGATCGAATGATCCACCCTCTAATCCCTACCTCCCCGACATTAGCACGGAAATCAATTCAATGATTTGGGCCACGGATGATTCCCAACATGAATGGCTTAGGTTCTCTGCAATACTTGTGCCTCCTTCCCAACGCAAATGCCCTCAGTTCTCTGTAGTCATGATTTGTTCCTTCAGACCTCCTCCGAATCACATCTGCAAACCTTCATGAATCTATTGTGCCCTAGCTGCAAAATTTATTTTTTTAAATGTATGAATTTTAGACGAATTTCAACAAATTTTATTATTTTTTTACAGGTTCGCCAAATTTCAAACTTGAAGCCGAAAATTCAGTGAACCTTGTGACACAGATTGCAGGTTACGAATTTTCAGTCTGTTGTTGGTAATTTGGACAGATTCAATTCGATATTGTTTTGTTAAATTCCCTAGCTAGGATTTGATTGCAGTCAGTTGTATAACCAGGACATAACAGAAAATTGTTTGTACAGCACAGCCAATGGTGGAAATAAACATCTTATACAGTATTTTCTTTATTTGGAGTCTTCCTTATTTGCGTTGGGTCTAATTCTATTGTAGTAATCACTGATAAATATAGCAAACTAGAACAGTCATTATTCACAGACATTAATATAAATTTATTCCATCAGAGAACAGGGAAGAGAATTCTTTTCATAATGCACTTGGTTGGGTAGTTGTGACCGCCAGTTTAGACTTCACATTGATGTCAGAATTGTTGTTGAATGTTTACCCAAGGTTCTTCATAACTCTTCAATGGTAAGCCAGGAGGATATACTTCCGGTTGCAGCCAATTTACCCGAGCTTGTAATGTCGGAACAGACCCGAGCTTGTACTGTCGGAACAGGCATATGCATCAAGTCTGCGATTCTGCTTTCTCACGGTATGCAAACACTAAGAATGCTTCCACATCCTCCACGCGATGTCAATATCCTTCACACCGTGGCAATAACAACTCTTCTATCCACGAAAACTGCCGGTACCACTCCATATGCATTGAGGGCAAACTTCACGTCACAACCCGATATCGGGTTACAGAGGCACGCATAGACAACGTTCGTTGCTGCCGTGTTTCAGGTTGCAGAGGCACTGAATGACAGTGTGTGTGACGCCGTGAATGATTCTCCACGCTCCCGCTGTTCGTATTTGCAGTCATACGCACTCCCGCATCATACACCAAAGGGTCTCCGTCGAACTTCACTCCGCTTCTATCAATATTGATTCTTCTCCAGAATCAATAGGCCTGTCGATGACTGACAAAAGGCAATTTATCTTAGATATGTGTATTAACACACACAGGATTCAAATCTTTTCTTCCAGGCATACTCCTTCCATCTGACGCCATCCTTTTATTTACCAAATAAGTTGATTTTATTTCCCGTAGGAAACTAAATAATAGTTAACAACTATTAAGTAGATAGTTACGGTGTTTATTAAAATGCTTTAATAATAGGAACAAGTAATATTAATTATTTATATTAATGAATGGGATATTAATATAAAATAATTAATATTGTTTCAAATTTAACATTTGGCAACTTATTTATTAGGGGACATTACATGTTTCCCTCTTTGAAAGCTGAGCACTGCTCTCTTGGATGAGTTCTATTGTTGAATGATTCAATCTGTTTCTGAAGATTCTTTGCTTTCTTAGGAGAATTGATGTTAATTGTATTGATTTCCTCCATTGATTGATAAGTCCCCTTCAATGCTTGGAATGAATTCTCCTTCATACTTTATTGGTGGAAGGGTTACAACATTTCATAAAAATTGAATCACCCCTTTTCATTGTTGCCCTTGAGAATAATATATTATTCTCTAGCTTGATCTCCCCTTTTTTTATCTCCTCGAAATGAAAACTTCTGCCCTTTATATCCTCCAATGTGAGGGAGAGTCACACCTCTTCATAATGGTCACAACCTTTCACAATTACCACCCTTTGAAAGGGTCACAACCCTTCGTCATTGCCGCCCCTTTGAAAGAATCACTTCCTTATCTTCTTCCCATTAATGCTTCCTTAATTCCTTTGCTCCCTTCTTTCTTCCTTCGTCCCTTTTCTCCCCAAATGAAGTTCTCTTCTCTCCCTTCTATATCTCATCTTTGAAAGAGTCAACTTCTCATTTCATGCCTTTTGACCATTCATTAAACTTAACGAAATTTTATTTTTTTTCTTTTATATTTTAATTTATTAATAAATCCTATTTCAACAAGCTGCCATTACAATAAGTAGGAAGCCAATGTAGAAAAAGCCCAAAATGGATGGCTGCTCAATTAGCTTGGGAGTTTGTGGATGTTGGGAATCAAAACCTTATGAGGGTCATAAGACAACTTGATGGAGCTCTATGAGTGTAGCTCAGCATAAACTACTGTCCAATGGTTCAAGAGGTCTGTGATTCAAAAGTTTAGGAAGATGGCAATTTGAGAACTCGAGAATTCAGCTCAGAAGCTACACCTTTGCAAAAAAAATTTGGCAACTTGATGAAGATCTACATAGCTGAAGAATTGTCTTCAAAGAAAAGCTTCTGAAGAATCCATGATTCTGAATGCTTTTAGTATCATATGTTAGTTTGATTCCTTTTAGTGCAGTAAGTATTGAGGGGGGACATTAAAGATTATTAAGATTTATTTTCATAATAAAGTCATTTTACCAGCTTAATTTAGATTAGTATTTTTTATTTTATTATTAATTTATTATTTTTAGATTATTTATCATGTATTTGTCAACATTATTTTTATCTCCACTCCGAACAATATATAAGGAGATGTTCGTCAATGTAATCGTGGATTATATCTAATAATATATTTGTGTTCTATTTTGTTTCATAACACATCCTATTGATGGCATGCCTATGTCAATGATGAACTTTGGTTTTTTCTCCACCATGACCTGCAATGATTTCTATTATGTTCTAGCAACCTTCAATGTTCCTAATCTCACTTTCACAACCTGCAATGCCTCCTACCACATTTCCACAACATATAATGTTTCCTATCACGTTCCCACAACCTATAATGCTTTATCCATGACCTACATTGCATTATATTTTGTTCCCACAGCTTGCAAATGTTTATCTCTTGTTCCCACAACCTGTCGAAGTTTATCACGAATCAGGACCTGCAAATGTTTCCTAACTTGATCTGTAACCTACAAATGTTTATGTCTTGTTCCTTCAACCCACATTTGCTTATCTCAAGCTTTTCTCTTGTTTACACAACCTATAGATGCTCATTCTTGCTCCCACAACCAATAGATTATGCATGTTACTTTGTTTAACCTGGAAGCTTTATACACTATTCCAAATCCTTTAGATGTTAGTCATCTTCTTCAAGGTTAATGATTTGACTCTATTCTATGTTGCATTGATTTTACACATCGAAAGTAGATATCTCCAACATATGCAATCTTATTTGTAGTGTTGTAGCTCTTTGTTCTTCTGATTTACCTTCGCTCTGCTACTAATGTTTTTTATGTATAAAGTTATAAACTAGTTTTAATTAATGTCTAGCTTTATTAATCTGTGCAAAAACATTTTGGTGAAAGAATAGGTTCTCAATCTGTCTTTGTTACTATCGACTTCATTAATTTGCCTATGTGTGCATAGCTCAGGCTGAATTTCAACTAGTCGAGTAACCAGTGCTAGGTGACGCAAGCATAGCCACTAGATTACCTTGTTGGGAAACAAATTAAATGGTTAAAAAGGTTATAGGTTTTGATTCTTTGAAAACAAATTACTTTATGTTTTGCAAGCCAACAATAGAATCATAGGTTAGAAAACTTATTACATTCCATTTTCTATTAAAATCAGTTTTCTCAAACTCATTAGGAGTTGCCTAGACTTGATGAGTCCTGAGGTGAGCCACCCTCACAAAGTCTAGGAGACTCAGCAACCCAGTCTTGCCAAACTCGACGAGTCAGGTGGAATAACCAAACTCATCGAGTCTAAGTTGGACATGTAAAGGCAACAAAAATAAATAAAAAAACAGCTACAGAAAGCAGCAAGGAAATTGAGCATAAATCAGTGGTTGAATCACATTTGAGCAAGTCTGTAGCTACTTTTGGTGCATATAGAGGTGTCGACTAAGGATTGGAAAAAGCTCACTATTGATTTCAAACAAGATTAAGAGGTAACATTGTATTTTGAAGGTTCTTTTTTTTAGAATAAAAATTATATTTCTTCTTTCATTTTTCTATTTTGTTTGAGACTACCAAAGAACAAAATTAACAAACCCTAAATGTTTTTAACATTTTTGTTAAACAAACCCTAGATGCTTTTGTAAAAAAAAATCTGGTTTTATACTTGCAAACCCTACCAATTTTTATATTAGTTTAATTATAAATCATAAATGTTATTTTTTTCTATTTGTATGTTATTGCAAAATTCTTGAGATTTACAAATTGTCTTTATCACAATGTCACGAACCCTAGTTAGAAGGGACCCTTGTTGGAAACATGCTATTATTATCCCTAGGTAAAAGAAAGGAGAAGTAACTTGTTCTCATTGCAAAATAACTTTTCATGGGGAAGACATTAATGGATTGAACTAGCATCTGGCAAATATACCAGTCCATTATGCTAATCCATGCACACTTGCACCTCTTGAGATTATGTGTTAAATGCAAGTGCAGTTAGAAACCTTTGAGCAGCAAAACTAGTTTGAAAAAAGGCAAAGAGAAGAGATGGCAGGCATTGGTGGAAGAGAATAGTCTTCTTACATTCCTCCACTTCATCCACCTTCAAGGGCTAATAGTGTTGGTGCTAGTGCTAGTGGCAAGAGTTCATGCATCCAAGTTAGATTCAAATATTTTGGTACAAACTACTCCAGGTTGCCAACCGTCCTTGAGAACATGGATTGAACCAAAGACAACATGACGCAACTAATCATGCAATTGGAGACTTTTGGTTCTACTGCACCATTCCATTCCATGCAGCCAAATCTTTTTTGTTTGTTTTAAAATTTATAGCCTAATTCTTTGTATCTTGAATTTTTATATTTAGAGGTATGTTGAATTCAAATTTAAACTCTCCATTTTACAATACTTATTTGATTTATATGTAACATGCGTTAGATCTCACAATAAAATATTTAATATTATTATGTCATTTTATTAAATATATTTCTCCAAGTCGACCCATCTTCTAGATGCTTCCTAGAGATCTTTATAAGAGGGTTCTTGGTGATGTATTGGGCATGCATGGATTTGATAAACGATTAATGATTTCTAGGGATGAAAACCTTCAGGAGTTGACAGAAGGGTTGGACGAAAACCTAGCTCTTCCAAAGTGATGGATTCGTGATGGAGTCTACATCTGCGCCAAATTTGTGAAGTCTCCATTGGAGACAAATTTGCAGTAATAAGGAACTTGCACATATTGAGGTATTTCATCTATGTATACAATTTGGAAAATAAGATTATTTATGTCAATTGTAGAATAGTAAAAAGGACTTCGAAGATTATTGTGGATTGATATTTAGAACGCTTGCTAATATTGGAAATCAGCAACTTAAATAAAGGGAACGATATCTTGGCATTGTGTGAATCTATGGGTCTTATTTGGGGAGAAACTATTATTTAGAATTTAAGTCGACTTCCATTCAATATCGCCGAGAACAAAGACAAAGCAAGGCATATACTTGAGGAAAAGGATATTAGTGTAAAGTGAAGAGCATATAATATAAATCGACTCCAAGAGGGTGGCGTTGTAATTTATCACAATATAAGGAGGAATATTAAAGTCTTAAGTCAATAAGCATGGCCTTCCAGAATCGCCAAAAGGAGAACTTAAAATCGAAGAGACTCAAAATTATTTATTAGAGACCTTAGCCAGTGATTATGGTTCCCACTACCAGAGACGAGGACACGTGTTTGGGAGGAGTTACGAATGTTTCCAAAAGCGCCTCTCCATTTGCCAATAGAATTCGACGCCACTTCCTAGCGCCCTAATCATCACTCACCCTCATCATTCCATGACTCCCAGGCAGTTAGCAATCATCGTAGCTATCATTCAATTTAATATTTCGATTTCCAGGAAGGACGAGAGGTGTGCAGGGGTTTGGCAACCCTTATTTCACAGTGTCTCTGACACCTATAAAATAAGGCAAATGATTAAGCAAAACGGAAAAAGTCGATTGCCTTCAGTGTGAAGAAAACTTTTTGAATGACATGGGTAACATTTTGTATGAAAGCTTACCCCTCAATACACTGGAAGGCATTTGTAATTAAGTCACATATATGAAATCTGGAAATTGAATTGAACAATCACAATATAGCTGATTTTCTCAATAAAAGAGCACTAAGAAGTTGTTTGAAATTTTCCTTTAATTTGTTTACGTGTTGTGAGAGCTTGTGCTGTTTGGTATTGTGTTGTCTAGTATCTTTCATATGTAAGAAGGGTTGCACCATCATGAGCGATGGTTGGACAGATAGAAGAAATGAAACATTGCTAAATTTTCTAGTTTCTTCCTCAAGTTATTGTACTTCCCAAAATGCATTGATTTAGTGATAAATATTTTTTATTTATGCTGTATTGAATCATTGATTTTGTTTCTTTCTCAAGTGGCACCATATTCATCTAATCTATAATGGTTCCAGATAATGCAGCAAATTATGTTGTAGGTAAACTACTAGTGGGTAGGCACCCATCATTGTTTTGGACTCCATGTGTTGCTCCTTGTCTTGACCTCATATTGAAGGATCATGGCAAGATTCCATAAATCAAAGCATGTGTGGAGATAGCAAAAAAAATTGCAAATTCATATACAAACCACACATGGGTCGTCAATCCAATGAGACAATTCAGAGGGCCAAAGGAGTTGCTCATCTTAAAACAACTCGATTTGCAACCAACGTCATCACATTACAATCCTTCCTTTAGGCAAAGGGAAATTTAAGGCGCATACTAGTTGGCGAGGAGTGGACTTCCTCATTGTATACTAAGTGCAATGCAAGGGTTGATATGGCAAATTGAATTTTTTATAAGCAAAGCTTTTGGGTACCTACTATAGTGATTGTAAAGGTAAATCTAATTCCACATATTTTTATTCATATTTTTCTTTTAATTTCTTATTTTTGTTCACACTTACGTATGTTAATGTTTCACAATAATTGCAATTCACGGAGCCTTGGTGGTTCTACAAGTTGTTGATGGGGAGAAGCCCGCAATGGGCTACATAAATGAGGGCATGGAAAGAGCCAAAGTGGCCAATAGATCCATTTGTGAGAGTAGACAATAAGTATCACCCCATTTGGAAAAGCATTGATAGGCAATGGCGCCTCCAACCTCACAAGCAACTGCTTATTTCCTCAATCTGGCATTCCAATTCTGCCCTAATTTCAAGGCAAATGAGGTTTTTAGTGGGCTCTAGGCAGTCATAGAATGGATGATGCCTGATTCTGGTGTTGGAGGACAAATAAACCACAAGTTTGAGATCTTTAGACTTGCACAAGGAGATCTCTTTATGATGTATGCAAGGCAACTCAATCGACATTGGAACCCCAAGTAAAAAATATATTAAGGGCATTATTTGAGTTTAGAAATTAATACTTTTCCTCGTTCCATATTATTCTTAAATATTGAAACTTAATGAGATTTATATTTTTTTGTCCCATCTCATATGAATGGTGGGAAATATTTGGTGCTAAGTTACCAAACCTTCAAAGGGTTGTGGTTTAAGTATCGAGCCAACCATGCAATGCTTCAAGTTGTGAGCACAATTGGAGTATGTTTGAGCACATACACTCTAAGAAATGCAATGGACTATCAAAGCAAAGGTTGAATGATCTAGTCTGTGTTCATTACAACCTTCGTCTTCACCACAAACAGATTTTGGGTAGTGACTTATCTCCATCACACTAGAGGAGGTTGATCCACAATCTAATTGGACCACTGAGGATGAGGATCCTATCATTCATGATGAGGACCTCGATTGGGTCAACAAGGTGGATAGAGAACTTGAGACAATAGCATGGTAGAGGAGGATAGAGCACAAGCAAACACCTTGGATGTTGGTGTGGGTGTCACTAGGCAAAGGCAAATATCATGGTTGTAACATCATCCACGACCTATCTTAGATGCCCATGTAGAGGGTCGAATGATGCAAGCTCCTCTAAGCTATAGACTTCTAGCTTTTATTTTGATATTTGTTTGAAATTTTTGATGCCACGGATGTCATGTCCCCTTCCTAAGACAGTTAAGCTCTAGCAAGATTAACCTATTGACAGGAGTCCCCGAAGGCTAATATAGTGGACAGGGGACTTATACAGTGGAACAGGATACTTTGGGGAGTCATATGAGTCATTTTGGGGGTCTTGAGCCAGTTTCCTATTTTTTTTGGAAGGGCTCCTATTTTTTAGAGAGTGACTGTTAGTTCCCCCAGAGCTCGGGGAAGCATAGTTGGCAACGTTGGAGGCATCCACAATTGTTTTGGGACTGTCTCCTTGATTTTAGGGAGGTTCCTATTTTTTAGGCGCAAATAGACAATCACCAGTGGACCCACCAAGAGGTCGGGACGATTGGTAGGTTGTGAGGGATCCCTATTTTTAAGGGGAGACTGGCAGTTGGGAGTTCTACGCCCAGTCATTATCCCAAGGACTAGTGGCACCCTCATTTTTAGTTTGGAGGTGATTGGGTGAGATTTTAGTGAATAAATTGAATATTTAAATAATGACTTAAGTGTCTCCATTTATTTAAATAAAGGGCCAAATAAGCTTATTATATTATTATTAATAATTAAAGGAAAGTGGACCCCCTTGCAAGTGATGATGCCTAGAGACATAACTTTGTTTCTTTAAAAACAACTTATATCATTAACAAATTAGACTTTCTCAAGAAGAGTCAAACCTCTTCATGAAGGTAAATTCATGGCATAAAGTAAACCATATACCAAAAAGATGCTTCTCTTGGAAAGTTCGACCCAAGGAGAGAATAAAGTAAGTTTTGTTGGGTCATTTTTTATTATTATGGTTTGTTTTTTGGAGCAGCAGCTTGTGTGAAGCCATGGAAAGGTTTCAGCCATGAAATTGGGGCTTTTGGGAGTGAAAATTCTCAGAAGTTTGAATGCCAACAGGTGTGCAAGATCATCCATGGGTATTCTATCAAACAAATTCTTCATTTCCAGCATTGGTGAGGGCATAAGACAGTGGATCAGTCTGATTAAAGGGCAGATTAGAGGGGTTCCAAAGCAGATCTACATCAATGGAGACACTACAAACAACCCATGACAGCAAATTAGCCAGCAATTACCTTTATTGCAGCAAAGAACAAGTCTTACCATCTGAAGTTGAGGATTTGATGATCAAATAAGGATCAGATCAGAAATTGTTCAGTACTGTAAATGCAGATCATAACTCAAAATTGCCACTATATGCTGTCAAAACTGCAGATCAGCTCATTATGTTGGAAGGGCATGTAACCAGCCTATTATCTAATAAAGAAAATTGATTTATTGGTCTCTAATTGCAATAGTTCCTCATTTTTTCAATTCCAGCAGTTGTTTTCCTTTATTATATTTATTTCCTGTTAGCAAAGCACCAAAAACTTCAAAAGCACCAAAAAACAGAAAAACTCATTAAAAAAAAAAAATCAAAAAATACCAAACTTCCAAAAAATTCAAAAAATAGCATCAACAGTTGTGGGTGGCAATGGATTTCATATTCCACGAGTTTTGTATAAATTTGACAATTAGTATATAGCTAAATGTGATATTTCCTTCAACTAAAATTTGTAGTTATACTTATGTGATCAATGTATACTTGTGTATGTGATCAAATTAGCTTCTATTTGATCAAGTTATTGTGTCTTTAAGGTTTATTTAGTAAAAGGTGTATCAAACAAGTTTTAAATCCTTAAAAATCTCTAAATTTCTTGGGTTTTTTAATTTGAAAAGCCGTTTGTCGATTTTGGGTACTGAGTCCGAGTCTGAGTCCGAGTCCAAAATCAGCTTTCCAATTCTGAGTCAAGTCCAATTCTTGTAATGCTGATTAAAATGCATCTAATCTAAAGTGAAAGGGTTAAGATATTACTATCAAAATGCACTAAGCATATATATTAGAAAGGAAAACGTAAAGTGTAAATAAATTTTAAGAAATTGATATTGATAGGCACCAAAGGATGTGATAAATGGAAGTGTCAAACTTTAAATCATGTAGAAAATGGAATAAGAAAAATTTTATTTAAGTACCTTGCAGGAATATATATTTCCTTTATGTATGGTAAATAATCAATTGGGGTTATATAGTTCATTAGTTACACTAAATTGAAAATTGTCTTATTGTTAGACCTATAGAATTGAAGATACTAGAATTAATTATATTGTTCTATTATGGTAGGTGTATAGTTGTCACTTGAATTGATTCATAAGTTGTAATGTATCTAAATAATCTTCAATTAGCAAAACAAAATCAATCAAGAGTTTGAATGGAGGTCCCTTCAAGTGGATTGAATTGTTTGAACTAGGTAGGAGCGGAAAATACCAAATTGAACTTGGGCGGTCTGAATGGTGGTGGTAATGGTGCACATTCAGGTGCGGTTTTTGGGGTGGGCGAAGGTCTTGCCGATGGCATCAAGCAAGGTGGTGTTAATCATGCTACGATCTTGCCAAGGAGGAGGCTCCTCAGTTCTCAAGGACTCTGATCCCCTGGCCCCAAATGTTGCATGTGATGACACAGTTTGTGGATCTAAAAGTCCTTTGCGGGCCCATCTCCATCCAAGTGGTACTCCAAGAGATTCTCATCATGAAGCTCCTATTCCCAACGGGGTCTCTTCCAATCAAGATTTGTTTGGGTGCATGGGGTTTGCTTCCAAGTGGTTAGCCTTATTTGGAGTTAAGCCTAAAGATAAGAGCTCCTTTCCTCGAATTCAAAACCTTTCTAACCCAGTGGCTGGTGAATTTTTTTATCTATTCCTGACAATTTGATAAGAGTGTTTTGTTAATAGATATGTCACTTGTGAGTAAATTTTTGGGCCCTTGCCCAAACATTTGTTTGGCTTACAAAGAAATGGAAAACAAAGGGCCAGGTTGATGTCTCTGCTATAGCTAGGGGCTTTTTATCATTCTCCTTTTCATGTGATGAGGATTTATGGTCCATCTTATGTGGTGGTCCTGGATTATTGGCAAGTCGACCTTAGCTCTAAAAAATGGGAGCCTAGTTTGAACTTATCAGATTGTTGTCTTAATGCAGCTTCGCTTTGGGTCAAATTGTCAAGTCTTCACATGGAATTTTAGATTGAAAAGGGTTTTAAAGGTACTGCAAGTTCCTTTTGTCAGCTTTTGACTATTGATGAAATGACCTCTTCCCGCAAGAGGTTGGTATTTGCTTGTATTTGTGTAAATGTTGAACAGTCTTGTCATCTCCCTTCTTCTATAAAGATCAACTCTAAGCTGGAAGTCTAGATCCAAAAGGTTGAGTTTGAATCTCTTCCTTTGGCACGTTTTCTATGCAAGTGTGTGGGCCACTAAGCTAAGAACTACCTGTTGATGTGTTTTTAAGGACTAAGCTGAACACAAAATAAAGATTCCAAAAGTCACTTCACTCTTTCTTGTTTAAAATTAGACCGAATGCTAAGATTGCAAAGAAAGATCAAATGGTTAATCTCAAGGTTCCTTTTGCGCGTGGACATGACTCAGTTAGTTGATGGGTTTGTTGATAACCCAAGGGGCCTTACGTATGCTCACAGAAGATCTTAACAAACTTGCAGGTTCAAGGATTTCTACGGGAGCGATTTGCAATAAAGCTTTATTCTTATTTTTGGGGGGTTCAAAATATGCGGAAAGTAAATCAGTGGAGGGTTTAGAAAACTAGGATAAGACTAATCTAATCCTACGAACAAGGAGATGGATCACTCACGCAAAGTCTAACCACGCTTCGCTTCACCAACAGAGCACAACTACACAAAGGTGGTGCAATCTTCAAAGGTTGTGTAAAGGTTTTTCAATATCACCAATGGAAACCATCAAATCGAACAATCTCGACTGATAATCGAAGTCAAGCATACACACATAACAAAGGCTCGGGCTAACTTTGCACAGCATGCAACAATCAGCGGCACACCAAAAGTATGAGCGCGGACTTTGCAACAAGCAGCAAATCCAATTCATCTAACAACATGAAAGCAAATCTAATCTATATGAAGAGAGTGAGACCATGTGAGCTTCAAAACAACACAAAAACACACCAACAATAGAACAATGTATTAAGTGTTTACTTCAAAAACTCTTAGCAACAATCTCTGACGACAATCTCTCCTTTGTTACAAATGAAGGGGGTCACCCCTTTATATAGGCTTCTAGCCTTAGCTACATGCAAACCCTAATTAGGGTTTTCCCTAAAAGATTCTCCACTCAAGATGCAACAAGGTGAGAATCAGCAATTAATACCCATCATGCCCATATACCATTAATTCAATAAGCCCAAAAATGGCATCCATTTGTGCATTAAATGCATCCCATTACATCAAACTTGCCCATAATACAACAAATATTCCCATGCAAGAAATAAATGCCCATGATTCCCCCATGCGATGGCTACATGCGTAGAGAATCCGTCATAAAACCATTAATAAGACGGCTGCATGCAAAAAGATTCTTCATGCATTCAACATCCATTGACCGGGCCGCCACTAAGTCAAAATATTCCAGCAATAAATGTGCCGCACTACTCAATCAAAAGATTCTCGTCCAAGAATGGACGACCATTATCTCGCTCATTAATTGCATACGCGATGAATTTACTGATGATGGCTTCCAATTCCTCGATGGAGACACTTGGCACACTTTCCATATCAAACTCCATCAAGGTGATTTCTTCCTCGCTCTTGGAAAAGAAGCTTTCCCACTCCATCATGATCTCTTGTGTTTTCTTCCTCGTACTAGAAAATGAAGACATTTGCAAAATGTTCCTTAGTGAATGAATCTATGAAGAAGAACTCGTGTAACTAGGATTTCAGGGAGTTCACTGTTACTCCATCATCGTTGAGCTTCTTTGCAAACAGTGCTTCAATTGCATTGATGACTTCTTCCTGCACCCTTTTCATCGAGTCTTTCAAAGTCAAAGACTCCATGTTGAATTTGTCAAAGGTATTCTTTCCTGAACAAACAACGCAAAACAACCGGGGAAATCATAAACCTCGTTCTCCTAAATTACTTTCCCATTAACCAGTGTTTGCTTCGGAATCTTCATTTAAGCCCTAAGTCGCGGAATGGTGAAGTCCTGATATATGTGAACATCTTCCAACAAACCTTCTGCTACCTCCAATCTGTTCAGAAAGGCCACAAACCTAGAATGAAGTTGAGCCAAGTCCTCAATGAATTTTCCTGATGCAGTGTAGACATCCTCTACCCATTCCTTGGAACTTTGTGCCATCGCTCTGATTACCTCCATGTCATTAACAACTTCCTTAGGGAGGAAAAGAGGAGGAATGAATGAGGGACTTGCTTCCCTAAGCGAACGCTTAAAGCTTCTAATGTATTCGCATAAGGCTTTGTTTTCTTCCCTCAACCTCTTACATTTTGCCTTCGTTTTCTACATCCTTTCCTTCAAGGCTAAGGAAGATCCTTCGAAGTCTTCAATTACTTGTCTTGTGGAAGCATGACCAAGATTAACCTATCTGATAACATAATCTTCCAACCTAATTTCATTCATGTCCTTATCTACTGCAGGCTCAATTATGTGCAAGGTTCGAGATCCAAATTCATCCCTCACAACCTTGGAAAATTTCAAGGGGGCCTGCTATTATGTCGACTGATCCATCCTTTTCAACAGCTCTTCTAATTCTCAGGCTGGATCAATTTCTTTTTCCGGCTCCCTTCTTAGTCTATCCATCAGCCAATCAAGAGCGGGAATGGAGTGACTATGGATTTCAATCTACTCCTGCTCCTGTGCTTCTTCCTCCATTTCGCCAAGGATGGCTTCAATGAAGCTATCCTAATGAGTTTCTTCCCGATGTGGAGGACTTTCCTGTCTTTGACTTCTTGGTTGATCGGGCCTGTGTGAAGCACTGATGCTAAGTATATCCGCTGCTGGAGTATTGCCTGGAGGTGGATCCGCTGAATTTTCCTATGCAAACATCTCTACCTCCCATACACTAGAAGAACTTGTTGGTGACTGCACCCTTTCTACCCTTGCTCTCTTTTGCAAAGGTTCTTCCTGTTGCATTTCTTGAACTTCTTGATGGATTTCCTATTGGGCTTCATGATGATCTTCCTGCTGAACTCCCTGCTAGACATCCTTCTTCCTTGCCATCATTCCTTCTTCCTTGCCATCATTGGCCTCTTTGGAGCACTTTTCCCTTTATCAAGTCGAACTTCTCCTTCTACTGGGCTTCCGAAGATCCTTCAGTTGTTTCACTATGGGAATCTAGACTTCCCATCAACTAATAAGTCAAGAAAACATTTCCTTCCTTCAACTTCCTTATTTGTCGATAAACCTAGTGTTTAGTGAATTTCAACATAGGTCTAGCCAGGATATTCAAATCATCAATTTCGGGCTCTGACCATTCTGGCAGCTGAATAGGTTGATCTTTCACTTTCTCGAATTCAAGTTGCGTCAAATCCGAATCTTATTTCACTTGATCCAGCACTTGGATAATTCAAGTTATCCTGATGGTGTCAAGGGGCAATCTGGAATACATTTTCTTCCAGACTTCAAGGTCATCCTTAGCACTTGCCCAATAATCCTCTTAAGTGAAATTTGGTATGAATTTCACTCCAGCAACCTTTTTGATTTGGCGATAAGGATCATACTAAGCTCTGGATGTATAATATGTCAAGCGATAGAATGCTAATTCCTCTACTGCTTTCTCAACTGCCTCCAAACCTAGGCATACTTCCACGAATCACCTAGGACAACTGGGAATTCAATAGACTAGTTCTTCTTCTTCTTCTGTAGTTGATCATAGGCTATTAACTGCCTCATGAGTTAAAGCAATACCAATTTGTCAGATGGATACCTTGGTAATTTGTAGGACTGGAATGAGAATCCCTGCGTCCTGATATAGGTGAATTTCGAAAACTGTAAGAACGTGGCTCCATACTTCTAAACCAAGGCCCTAGCATGTGGCGACACCCTTGTGTGCAATTCCTTTTGCGTAAGTCTTGCCAGGTACATAGTGAAGGTGTCATTCACGAGCTTGTAAGAACTAACTTTGTGAAAGTGCAACCGAGGATAACACTCATGCACTTTTAGCTGTGTTGGTCCGCAACCCATGATTCCTTTTGCTGGCAGACCATCAAATCCCCCCTTCTTGCAAGCATATAAATCACGTAGGAGCTCATGAAGAAGGATTGGGACTTCCTTTCTTTCGAAACCCTCAGTTGCTCGTGCAAGTAATGACTGATCAATCTGGCCCAATCTATTAGCCCATTTGCATTCATGATCTCGCCAATGTAAAAGAACATCCATGTTTCAAAACTCACAGTATGTGAACATCCCATTACCCTACTCAACATCTTTATCAGGTCCACATATTCTTGTTTGAATTCGAAAATAGTGAGTCTTTGGCATTTTGGAGATATGTGGCCTAGGCTTCAGTAACCATTGTTTGTTGATTATATCCGCACACCTAGCAAGACCTGCATCATACACTGTTTGAGCTCCGCTAATGGTCCTATATGTCACGGAATGGTGTGAAGGAATTCTGAAAGCTTCACCAATTGACTCCGGAGTCAATGTCACCAGCAGCCTGCCATCTTACGATGAAATTGTCTTCCGCTCCGGATTGTAATGCTTTGCACATTCCAGAATCAAACTTGGACACTGAAAAGCAAGAGGAAAACCAACTGCCTCAACAATTCCGCTCTTGACAAACTTCCGCTCTTGACAAACTTGACAATTGTTGGGGATGGATTATGCCCTACTGTTCCAAACATTCTGATCTTGAAGGCAGTCAGGATGAATGTGCCCAAATTTGTATCGCTAATCTCCTTCCACCTGGAATTTATCTGGGAAACCGGAAGAAAGCCTTTCATCTCTTCTTTTATCAACACCTGCCTAGTGATGGTAGCCGCCTTGCTTGATTCCACCATCCTGAAAAGCTCCTTTAAAATGATGAAAAATCCAATAAGTGACCTTTTACCTTTTCTCCAACTCTTTTTGCTTGAAACTCGCACGTGAAAAATGAAGTGTCTCCATGCTTATATAGAATTTCTCAAATCGTGTTGCTAAGTTGGGAGGCATCAATTTTGGCAATTGCATCGTTATGAGTCATACTTTCTCATTTATCTCGCCATGCACATGGAATCTTGCTTCTTGTTGAGTTCAAATTTAGAAATGCCTCACAATGCACTAAGTCATGCATGATACTTAGAATATTTCTTGTCAACTCACCAACTTTCATTCTTTCAAATTTTGGAGGGAAATTGGAATATCCTTCAAGATTCACCTGATATATCATCTCGGCTTGACTTTTCTTGCTCCAAAGGGAATTTTCCATGCTTTTCCACCATCTCCTATTTTTTAGGGATTTCCCTATAATTTAGGACACGAGCCCAAGAGAGAGAGAACCAAGGGGATTTCTACTTTTCATTCCTCCTTGACCCTTGGATTTTCACGCCATAGACAATTTTTTGAGTTTTCTAACTTAGGCATGGAATTCATTCTGCCATGGAATTTCTTCATTCCTTTGATTTTCTTTGACTAAGTAGTTTCATCATCTTTTCCTTGGCCAGGGCGTATTTTTCAATTGGAGGAGGAATTTTATCAAGTGTTCATTTTCCATGCAACCCCCACTTTGGTGCCCTTCATCATATCTTTAGGCGCTATTTCTTCGTGAAGGAGGAATTCATCATTATTTGGCTTCTCCATGACTACTATTCCCTAGCGCTCTACAATCTTGCCTAGGCACAAATCTCACTTGGTGATAGAATTTTGAACCTTCTTGGATTTTCCATGCTTGGGCCAATTTGGCGCCCTATCATTGACTAGGACGGAATTCTTCACAAGGCGTGGAACTTACTCTTTTTCAAACTTTCCTTGAACACTTCATTCTAGCGCCCTCCTTCACTGCTAGGTGCAATTTTCCTATCCTTGTTTGGTGCCATTCACCTAGCATGGGCGCAATTTCTTTATGAGGGAGGAATTCATATTTTCCATGAATTCCACGGCTACTTGAGTTCAGTGCCCTATCCTGAGTATAGGCGCTATTTGGCATTTGGGGAGGAATTTGATGTTAGTTGGACTTTCCATGAATGCCCCACTTCAGCGCCCTATCTCCTTCCAGGGCGTCAAATCCTCTATGCCATGGATTTCGGCATAATTTCGTCTTTCAAACTTGATCAATCTTTGATGTCTCGGATTCAGGTTGCCACCTGCAGATACGAAGTGGATTTTACCAGACTTAAAATATTTTCGAGCTTTCCACTTCAGGGATAGATGCCAACACTTAGCCATTATGACTAACTTTGTCTGCTTCTTTGACTTTCCGAAATTAGTAGTCATGAATGCTTGATCTTTGTCGCCTTCTTGAATAGTCCTGTCAGAAATAAACTCTCCAAGAATAGAAACTTAGCCATTATGACTCACTCTGTCTACTTCTTTGACTTTCCGGAATTAGTAGTCATGAATGCTTGATCTTCGTCGCCTTCTTGAATGGTCCTGTCAGAAATAAACTCTCCAAAAATAGAAACTTTTCAGAACGTCAGCGTTAGACCCCAAAACAGGACACAAGAATGACTTACTATAAATAGAAACTTACTAAAAATAGTAAGTTTGATTTTTGGCAAAATGAAGACATTTCGAGACAGTAAAATCCCTAAAAGACAAGAACTTTCTAAAAATGGAAAGTTGCTCCGTTTTTGCTCAAATTTTACTGGGAGGTTCCTCGAAGGGTCCTGATTCCAATTTCACATTCAGTTTTTCCAAAACCCTAACAAAAACCCCTAAAATCTAGGACTAAAGGCAGAAACCCTAAAACTGACAAAACGAGCCCTAGACTTCACCAGAATCACTAAAACGAAAAGCAAATTTGATCAATTTGACCCCTGAACACTCACAAAGCGGAGAGACTGACGAGACTGCCACCAAAAGACCCCAAACCAAAACCAAACGACTGAAAGGGCCTAAAAAGTAGGGGGTCCCAATCTGGGATGGGGTGATGTGTGATTAGGTCACAACTCACAACACTACCCTTCTAAACCCCAACCTAAATCCCAACCCCAAAAGAAGGTTTGGAAGGAGAGAAAATGGGGTGCCTAAGGATGGAGGTAAAGAGTAAAAAAATTCTAAGATGGCTTTGCCTAAGGATGATGAGATAAATAAGGAGGTCCAGAAGGCTTCTCCTCCTAGGGGTGTTTTGGTCCTTTGTTCTTTTGTCCCTCTTGTTGATGTTAATCTCATGGGGATTATGAGATTTTGGCCTCCGATATCTCCTCTTTTAGAATGGTGGCTCTTAACTCTTCGCCTGGCCAGATCTCTATGGGGTGTGATTTAGATCGTGAGGATATTTTTTATGTTTCCCCTCTTTCGGAGTTGCCTACTACTGATTTGTTATGGGAGGAGGAGCTCCCACCCCTCATTCAGAGTCATTGGCTAAGGTTGGTGGTCAGCTTGGGAAGATTGTTGATCTCGATTCTAATAGGCTTCAGTCAATTGGTAGTCTTGGTCAAGATGGATCGTTGTTGAATAATCTCATTGAAACTATGGTTGTCGAGCAGGCACCCCCTACCTCTTCGGATTTCAAGGGATTTTCGAAGTCAATTTCTAGGCCTAGTCCCAAATTGGTTGATGATGTGCTCAGTGACGAAACTGTGGGTACTCCTTTTATTACAATTAAATTCAAGCAAAGAATAAAGCCTTCTTCTCCTTTGTCTTCTCAGGGGGTAACAACTAGAAATAGGTAAAAAGCTAATTATGGTGAGCCACGAGAAAAGGTAGACCCTCTCTTCAACAAAGCAAGGAAAACGAGAGTAAGTTGGAAATAGATGAAGGATTACAAAAGACTCTTCCAAAGATGTTCTTGAAAAGCACAACTCAAAAGAAAACACGAAAGTCCTATCGTGGAATATACAAGAGTTAAACCACCCTCATAAGCATGATCTCTTATCAAATCTGATTAGAGGTCATAAACCAAATATAATATTGATCTAGGAAACTAAGATGCAGAATGATAAGTTGGAAAGACTTAGGAATTCCTTATTCAAACTTTGCGGTCTCTATAGCTCTAATGTTGACGGTGCTTCAGGTGGGATTGCCACTTTTTGAAATCCTAGATAGGTCAAAGGATCTCCCCTCTTTGAAGACGCTAATCATGTGGCAACTTTGTCTACTCATCTATGTGATGGTTCCTCTTGGATTACATCTAATAGTTATGCCCCAAATCAAACTTCCCAGACTCGCTGCGAGTCTGGCAAGTTTGCCGAGTAGGCGAGTTGAGCCAAGCTCGACGAGTTTTGCCAACTCGAGACTTGAACTCGGCGAATTTTGCCCATAACTTGCCTGACTCACAAGTCAGGTGAGTTATGGCAAAACTTGCCGAGTCTGAGCTCCGGGACTCGCGTCGCATCATGTAAAAATTTCGACTTGCAAAAACAAAAAAAATAAAAGCTTTTTGACATTTTTTTTTATTTATTTCTTTTTCGTTTAACCCTAAAAGGTCTTCTAATTGCTAGTTGTGAGAAAAAGAGAGGAAAAGTGAGAGAGAGGACGGAAAACAAGAGGCCATAGGTTTGCAACCAGCAAGGAAGAAGAGCATCAAGGAGACCACAAATCACATTGGGGAGGCCATAGGCTTTGCATTGAGAGCATCAAGGAGTCCATAGCAAGACTTCTCAACTCATTTGAAAGAGGTAATTGTTAAACTTTGTAGATTTTGTTGGTTTTTTTAGGTATGTTAATGGATTTTTTTCATTTGTTTGTTAATTTTTTTTAGTTTAACAGTTAACTTTCCAAATCTTGAATGTTTTTTATTTTTTTAGTTTAACTTCAATGAGAGAAGTAGAATAATAGCAAAGTGCAAACCCTACATTTTTTTAGAAAAAATTTGTAAACATGTATTTACAATTTTTTCTTAAAAAGTAGGGTTTGCTGATTTTTTCTATTAGTTTATAACTTTATTAAATTTTCTTATTGCAGCAGCCTTCACGTTTTAAAAACATTCATTTTTCACAATGCCTAAAAAGGATGAGGCTTGGAAATATACTGAAAAGTTTCCTGGCAGACAAAAAAATCAAACAAAATGTTTTTTTTTGTAAAGAAACTAATTTTGGTGGCATCAATAGATTTAAATACCATATTGCCGGCATACTTGGCCATGATATTGAGGTATGCAAATTACAAACTGTTGAGGCAAAATATTTCTGTTATGTCCAATTAGAAACACACAAACAAGAAAAGTTAACAAAGAAGAGGCAATTGGAAGAGTTAAGTGCTATTGGCTCCCATGCACCCGCATCCGCACCTGCATCCACATCCGCAGGCTGTGTTGGAGAGGGTTCTTCCATGCTTCCCTTTCGTCCTAATGCTTCTGCTAGTGCTAGTGCTTCTACTTCTACTCCTCCTAGTGGCACTATTACCTTTAGCCCTAGAGTCTGGAAATCCAGGTTGGATAGTTATTTTGTGCCACGCAGTACTCCTGGGGCACAACCCTCGCTTGAGAGCATGGGTTGGAACAAGGAGGTTCATGATGCTGCAAGAAAACAAATTTGTAAGTTTTGGTACTTTTGCAACATTCCATTTATTGCAGCCAGGTAATTCTTTTTGATTTGATTGCTTTAAGTTTAAAAGTAAATTTATAGTTTGAAGTTGAACTCTACTTTGTCTAATCATAATCTATTTGTGATAAGTCTCCTTATTGGCAAGGCATGGTAGATGCCATAAGCATTTGTGGTGCGGGGTTTAAAGCCCCTACTGATTCTGAGTTAAGTGCCCCCCTCTTGTTAGAAATGGTTGAGGATATGAGATTTGAACTAGAGGACCACTGACAGTCTTGGAGCCAAAAAGGTTGCACCATCATGACAGATGGTTGGATAGATAGGAGGAATAGAACACTCCTAAATTTTCTTGTTTCCTGTGGAGGTGATTGATCATTCTAATTTCTACTTCCCTAAATGCATTGAATAAATTAAATTTTGATTTGTTGAAACTTGATTGATACATGATAATTGATAATTATTTTGCTCTATTTTCATAATCCACCATGTTCTTGAAGTCTATTGATGCTTCCTCACATGTGAAAAAAGCCACATACTCATGTGAGGCTATTGAGGAAGTCATACAAGAGGTGGGGGAAGAAAATGTGGTGCAGGTGGTGACAGATAATGCATTAAGTTACATTGTTGTGGGTAAACTTTGAACTTTTCAAGTCTTGATGGAGAGGCATCTATGATTATTTAAAATTTTCTTAACACATCAAAATTTCTAATTAATTTAAAATTGCTGCAAGTAAACTTTTGATGGAGAGGCACCTGAAAAAAATTTGGTCTCCATGTACGGCCCATTGCCTTGACCTCATGTTGGAGGATATTGGTAAGCTTGAATGGGTGAAATCAATAGTTGAAAGGGCCAAAAATATCAGCAAGTTTATCTACAATCATGCATTGGTCCTTAGCATTATGAGGCAATACATGGGGCAAAAGGAGTTGACTTGTCTTGGTATCACGAGGTTTGCCTCAAACTTCCTCACACTGAAATCCTTGATGAAATTAGCTTCTATTTAATGATGTTATAGTGTCTTTAAGCTTTATTCAATAATGGGTGCATGAAACAAGTTCTAAATCGTTAAAAATCTCTAAATTTCAAGAGTTTTTTATTTTGCTGAGTCATTGCCGAGTCGTTGCCGAGTTATAGCCGAGTCACGTGTCGAGTCGGCCTTTCCGAGTCCGAGCCGAGTCCGAGTTTGGGAACTTTGCCCCAAATATTCCTTGCCAAAAGAAGACTTTGGTCTAATCTTTTTGATTTTAAAGCATCATATCTTGAATCTAGTTGGATGGTTATTGGAGATTTTAATACCCTACTTAAAGAAAATGAAAAAATGGGGGGATCTCAAATTCCACTAGATAGTCGTCTTCATCTAATGGACTTCATCCAAGACTAAGCCCTTATGGTTTTGGATCTTCAGGGAGCAACTTTTGCGTGGTCTAATAGATAGTTTGGTGCCGATTTGATTCAAGTAAAGCTCGATCATTCTTTGTTATCCCTAGAACGGCTTATGTCATATATCCGTTCTTTTTCGACATTATCTAGGATTAATTCATATCACTTTCCTATTGTTCTCTCGACGGACTCTCTAGGAAGCAGAAAGCGCTTTCCTTTTCATTTTAAAAGAATGTTACTAAAGCATCCTGATTTTAGAAGTATGATTAAGGATTGGTGGAGCATCAATGTTGATGGTATTTCTATGTACAAAGTGGTCAAAAAACTCAACTTTGTTAAATCCAAAGTGAAGAATGGGAATAAATCATCTTTTGGTCACATTTTCTCTGAAAAAGAAACAATTAATAGGGAGTTAAAGATCTTGCAAATCTCTATTCAGTCAAATGCATATAATGCTCAGATTCAATCTTAAGAAAATATTCTCCTACTTGGCTGCACAATATTATATCAAAGCAGGAATTCTAGAACAAAGATCAATGGCTATTTGGTTGCAATGTAGGGATAAAAACACTAAGTATGCCCATCTCTCCACTTTGAAACATGGAGCTTCGAATTGGAATACCCAAATCCTTAGAGATGTTAGTCTTTTAGAGAAGGAAGAGGATATCATAGAAGTTGTCTCCGATTTCTATTCTAATTTACTCTTAGCTGAGGGTAATCGTGATGCTAGTAATGAGGAATACTTCCTTAATGTTATTCCAAAACTTATTGGGGAAGATTGCAATAAAATCTCTTGGCCCTAATTACTCTCAGTTGAAGGCAATCTTGATGCTAGCAGTGAGGAATGCTTTCCTTGATGTTCTTCCAAATCTCTTGGCCCTGATGGTTTCCCCATGTTTCTCTTCCAGAATTTTTGGGACATTGTTCCTAAGGATATCACTAATGCCATGAAGGAGTTCTTTGGTAGTAGGACCATTCTTAAAGCACTAAACTCTACTTTTGTTGTGCTTGTGACTAAGATTCCTGGGGCCAATTCCTTTGATAAGTTCAGACTAATTACCTTTGTAACTTTGTTTATAAAAGAAATTCCAAAGTCATGGCACTAAGGTTTCAATTCGTTCTTCTATTGATTATCTCACCACAAAAAAATGGTTTTGTTCCAAGATGTCAAATTCTAGATTCTATTGCTATTGTTCATGAGAATATTCACTTGTTTGGTTGTAATAAGAAAGCTGGTTTCTTTCTTAAGCAAGATCTGTGAAAAGCCTATGATCGTGTTAGTTGGCAATTCCTCTTTAAGGTACTCAAGTCCTTTGGTTTCAACCCTAAAGTCCTCAATCTTTTTTGCCAGTTCATCTCAACACCTAAATTCTCTGTGATCATCAATGGGTCCCCCTCGGGCTTTTTTAACAGTTCTCATGGCATTAGTCAAGGGGATACCATATCCCTGTTTCTCTTTATTATGATGGCAGAAGTGTTGGGCAGATTTCTTCGCAAGATGGTGAATGACGGTTCTCTAAAGGATCTCTCTCCCTCTTCCAATAATCTGGTTTGTTGTCATCAACAATTTGTTAATGACACCTTAATTATGGGGGAATATTCAATCAAGGAGACCAGGTCTTTGAAATTGTTTCTTTCCAAGTAGGAAGTACCTTCAAGTCAAAAGATTAGCTATCCAAAAAGTTATATCTTTTTTCTGAATACTCCAAAGTCCAAGCAAAGGAGAATTTCAAATATTCTGGGTTGTAAAGTTGAAGACTTTCCTACTACTTGGCCTCTCCCTTTGTGATAATTCAGTCCCTAATTCTTTTTGGGCTAGGCTGATCGATAAATTCTAGGCGAAACTTGTGATAATTCAGTCCCTAATTCTTTGAAGCTTGAGAGTTTGAAACTGAACTTGATGAACTAGCTTGGCCTTTTGTTTGAGAAATTGCCTGGATACTGGATTGGATCGCTGCTTGTACTTGTTCTTGAAGAACTTGTGATGACTCAGGAGATCCTTCCAATCCTAGTTCGAATTCTTTGGGAGTGTCCTCTCTTTTGACTAGCTTCGCTTTTGAAGTAAACTGAAGTTCGCCTAGATTCTTGATGCCTGGTGTCGACCTCAATAACCTTTGATGTTTCTCGGGTGAGAAAGAACCAATGCGATCCAGCGTAAAATCTTGCGAAGATTTATTGTGGATTTCTTTGATTGCGAAGTTCTCTAGCTATGACCCTTTGATGTTCTTCGGCTCTATCTTCTTTTTGTTCCAAGATGATTCTTACTCTGTTATACTCAACTTGACTTCTCCTTGCGTTCCACACTACTTGATTCAATCCTGAAACGATATCTTCTTGAGTATTGCCTATCTGTAAATTTGGTTGCACTACTTGGTTCAATCCTTCATGTGGCAACACCATCGTACTTTATGATCATGTTTGCAATGTATTCCTCTTCAAAATTTTAGGACTTTCGGAAACTCAGCCCTCCTTCTAGCGCCAATTCTGTTGACGTTTATTTTGTACACCATCATACACAGAATAAAATACCTAAAGGCATCTTATCCTCTCTTGAATAAAGTCTCTAATTGCTGAAGATTCGCATGAAGGATCAGTTAGGATGACTCCAATGTTCTGGTTAGTAGGGTCTCTACGTGTGGATAAGCACCAGCGGTATGATGTGATTTGCTGTGTCCTCAAGGGGCCTTACACTCCGAAAGTCTCACTAAACTAAAGAAGCTTTTCAAAAAAATAACAAAAGGATAGGGTTTGCAAGAGGTCTAATCTAATCTAACCCTAAGAATGACTTCATGTGGACAAGACTTGGCAAGATTCTACCAACTTCAATTTCGCCATAAAATAACAACTTAATTGAAATTGGTGCGATCTTCTAAGGTAACGAAATGATTTTCAATACATCAAAGGTCAAAGACACTACCACGAAGGTACATATCCAAGATATAATAATGATTGAAGGTTAAGTGATTCAAATATCTCCAGTTGACCACGCAAGGCGTTCCTACAATCAGCAAGAAGCTAGTGGTATGGAAAGCGAATCCTACCAAAGATCAAGTCTCACACTATGTCCTTCGAATTAACACACTACTTTGATTGAGCATGATTCAAGTAAATTGAACAACCATGAAGATAACCAAGAAAGTTGCAACAAAACACCATAACTTCAATATTTCATTGATTTCAAAGTCATCATATACAACAATTGTTTGAATTCTTTCTTCAAAACTCAATCTTGCTACAAAAGTAAAATTGCTTCTAACTCTAATCTCTCTAATACATCAAACTTTCTCTCTAATCTCTTAACTATCTCTCTTACAAATGAAATGAAAATGAGGGTATAAATAGCATCCTCAATTACAATGAATGGTCCAGATTGAAAGCAGATCAATGGTCAAGATCATGACACCTAAACCCTAATTAGGGTTTGTTACAAAAGTTCCCCTTTTATTGCACAACATTAAATGCATAGCCAATTATAAATTTGGCACGAAAATCTACATAGACCAATGACAATTAGGGTGCCATGTCATCTATAACAACCTCTCATCTAGAATCTTATTCCCTTTCCAATGCTCCTTTTTAGCATATGCAATGAATCTTGATACGATTCCCTCGATCTCAGCAATTGGAATCTCGGGAAGATTCTTCATTCTTTCTTCCAAGTGGATGACCTGATCAAATGCATCTAGAAGAGCTGCGTCCCATGTAAGTTCAAGTTCCTTAGTCTTTTCAATCAGGAGCATGGTAGCAAACATCTGGTCCTGTTGCTCATCTGTGATATTGACGTCCTTGCAAAAGATGACCTTGATTCTATCTTCCAATTCTTGCAAATCCACATGTCTCAACTTCGATCCTCCTGCCAAGAATGGTACGAAGTACCTCAAATACTCTGTCCTGGATCGGGTTGATCACCTCCTCAACATGACTGCACCTAGTACTGATGTCCTCAAAGAGAACTTCCTTCATCTGGAGTAAGGTTGACCACTGAAGTAAACTGTGAGGTCCTCCATCCATAATCTTTTCCTGCGCTAAGACCTTCCTCGATGTTTGTCTAATTACCTTCAAGACAGGAATGGTAACATCCTTGGTATGAGCAAAAGCGGCTACCGTTATCATCAAATTGTGGATGATCTCAAGAACCTGAATAGCCCTATGAATAGTCTTCATCATCCTTGTTGCAAATTCTACGGCAACTGTATGAGATTTATCCATCCAAGTACTCATACGCTGGACCATACTCCTGAATCTCTCTGCTTCACCAATTGATTGAAGGGGAAGTGCCTGTATAGGTGATCTTGCTGGATCCTGACGTCCTAAAGGCTGATTTAGATGGCTGAAATATGTTCTCCATGCATCGACCTCCCTCTCAAGCTTTCTACTCTTCTCCATTTCTTCTCTAAGCTTGTCCTTCAATGCTTCAAAGGAATCTGTGGCATCATCTAGTGTCTGCTCAGCTGTGGATGGACCTAGCTCAAATGTCTCTACATCATATTCCTCTGCTAGGATCTCGCCTTCATATTTGTCCATTGCCGGTGTAGCTATCTGCAATTTTCTGGATCCAGTCTCATCTCTAATCATCTTGGACATCTTGGTAGCCTTTCTCTTTTCTGTCACTTCCTGGGAATGTCCAACAAGGCTCTCTAAATCAATCACATTGTCTTCGTCCTCGATCACAATCACCTTGGTTAATCTTTCCTTCAACCAATCTGGGATGGCCGATCTTGTCTCTTGAACCTGAATTTCCTTATGCAATATTTCTTCTTCTCTGTGAGGAGATGTTACTTCGTCATTATTCTTGTCTTCATGTAACTCATAATCTTGGAGAGATCCACTTGGCGACCCTTGAGGTACCTGTCCTTCTTTATCATTCTGAACCATCGACTCCATAGACTCTTCCACTTCGAGTGTCCTTTTCTCTTGTCGAGAAGATGTACCGGATGAACGATCTCGGTTGGCCTCTTGTTTCTTCTTGGAAGATTCTCTCTTTCCAGGTCTCTCTTTCCTCTTCGAGCCTCTTGGATGGAGATCGCCTTCACTTGCACTTCGAAGGTTGCCTTCATTTGCATTTCTGGGATTAGGATTACCTTCGCTTACACTAGCTCCACCTTCGGCTGGTTTCTCTTCCAAAGTGAAAGTCATAGCTATGCCTTGCTCTCTCAACTTCTGATGCTGCACATCAACCCATCTGCGAGTACAAGACAAGACTGGAGCCATCAAAGCATCTAGATCCACGACCTCGGGCTCATTCCAATCTAACCTTACTGATTTGCTTTCTCGATCATAGGATGACTGGAGATGTCTGCCACTGTCCTGTGCTTGGTCGGCCACTCTGTAAATCTTGCATTTCCTGATGAAATCCAAAGGCAATCTAAAATGCATCTTTCTTTTTACTTCAAGATCATCCAAGAGATTCATCATAAAATCTTCAATCTGAAACTCATGCTTAAACTTCCTACCGACTATATCCTCTATATATCCATGTGGATCAAAGCTTTCCCTCAAAGCAAAGAATGAAAAAGAATACAAAGCTAACTCCTCCTCTGCGTCATCCATGGCTAAAGCATTAGGACATACCTCAACTGAATTGCCCAATATGATAGGTACCGGAACTCCATTTCCATGTCTGTGTCTGAATGCCTTCGCATAAGCTGCCAACTGTCTTGTTACCTCAAGTAACGCAATTCTGTCTGTCGGATATCTTGGCAACATGTATGGAGGTGAGGGACATCCATGAACTCTGATATAAGTAAACTTCGGAAATTGGATAAACCAAGCACCGTACCTCTTTACTAGTTCCTGTGCATCCTGAGATAATCTGTTGTGAATCCCGCCTTGCAACGTCCTTGTGATGTTCATCGTGAAGGTATCATTAACTAACTTGTAGTTACTTCCTGGCGGATGATGCAAGTGAACATAGGAATCACAAACTCTGACCTCGCCGGGTCCTCTTCCAATCACTCCTCTGTGAGGTAGTCCTGCGTACTCGAAGCTCCTGATCAAGGCATAGATGACGTATGAACTCATGTGGAAGGACTTGGTAGCTTTGAGTCTTCTCAACTGTACGTCCAAGCAATGGCTAATCATTCTAGCCCAATGAATTGTTCCTTTACCCTGAACTATCACCTGGATGAAGTAGAACATCCACTTTTCAAAGTAAAAAGCCTGAGGGGCTCCTGTGACTCGGTTGAGCATTGTAATCAAATCTCTGTACTCCTCCTGGAAATCAATCCTGTGTGGTGTGTTCGGTACCTTACTCAGGCGAGGACGACTCTTGAGTAACCAGTTCTTGTTAATGATGTTTAGGCAAGCATCTGGATCATCTTCGTACATTGACCTGGCTCCTTCTATGCTCTTGTATATCATGTCTCTGTGCTCTGGAAGATGGAAAGCTTCACTTATAGCTTCCTCTGAAAGATACGCCAAAGTGTTTCCTTCCTTGGACACGATCGTTCTGGATTGAGGATCATAATGACGAGCACACTCGATCATCAACTCATGACACTGAACTGCTGGAGGGAAGCTAGCCGCCTTAATGATGCCACTTTCAATTATCCTCCAGGCGACAGGTGATGGCTTGCCAATGTAAGGGACATCTCGAAACTTCTTCGTGCTGAAGTTGCCCAAATTAGTATCTCCAATGTTGCTCCACTTCGACACGATCTTGGTCTCCACTTCTTCGGTCTTTTGATCTTCCTTCATGAGAGCTGGACGACTGGTGGATGCTCCCGCCTTCGAGGTTGCCATACCTACACAACATTTCATAATGAGAAACTAGATATTGCAATGCATAACATAGATTAGATTAATTTTAGGAAACCTCATGATAAGTCTTTGAGTTATCATTTCCTAAAAACGATTGAGCAACTGGAATTCAAAATTTCAAAATTCAAAACTTGAAGCCATGACGATTAACGCTCAAAATTAAAACAATAAAACCATATCGCCATACCTCACTAGAGAGCTAACTCTAGAATGCAAAATAGAGGAATTCGCCTAGGAGAAAATAACGTTAGATAGTCTTTTCCACGTGATCTTCAAGTGAACGTCTTTCTTATCAATTTCGCCACCCTTGGAGATGTCTTTGATGTGGTCTTTGGCAAGTTCGCCTTAATTCAAACTTCAAGTTCGCACCTCCTTGCTTGAAATGAAATTCGCACCACCTTGAATACAATTCGCACCTCTCCCTTGTCTTCCTCCAATCGCACGATAAAATGATTAAACGATGATGTAAAAATGCAATCTTTCACCTCCCTTTATAGGCGCTCATACCACAATTACCTTGAGGCCGACTTGTATAAAATTAGGCAATTTAAGATGATTTTAAATAAATAACAAAGGCCGACCTTATAATCCAAGCGCTCCATTTGATTTTTTATTAATTAATAATTAATTAATTAAATGCCTTTGTTTTTTAATTAACAAATTCGATTTTTTTACAAGGCAAAAATAATTAATTAATATTTAGCGCAAATTTTAAATGCTAATTTAATTGAATTTTTAAATTTATCGAATTTAGCATTTAAAATAAATTAAAAAAATGTTTGCTTTGGCGCCAAAATTTGAAGATGAAAAATACAAACCTCATCGCCCTGGTCCCTGACTGAGGGACAGGAGCGATCTATCAACTTGGTCTTGATTCTTGCTTTTTGGACATTTAAAATCTCCATCCTTACGTTGGAATTGGCATTTTTTGCTAGGAATTTCAAACTTGGGTGACTTGACCTTGCAAATGAGTACCTCTTGAGGTGATATCGCCCTGGTCCCTTGGAGAGGGACAGGAGCGATCCCTATGTTCTTACTTGAAATTCTTCGTTCTTGATTTTAACTCCTCGTTCATTGCCTTCCAAACGACGATCTTGATCTTGTGCGACCTTGCTTTGACATGATCTTCGAAGGATAACAAGTGTTTTAGCAAATATCGCCCTGGTCCCTTCGTGAGGGACAGGAGCGATCCTGGTGTTTCTCTCCTTGATCTCGCTTCTTTAATCACCAATCCTCCTTATATGGCAAGCAATGACATAGTTTCTCCATTCCACGCTTGTTTCACTTGACTTCCACAAGGCATATAGATGTTTGGAGGATTATCGCCCTGGTCCCTTGGTGAGGGACAGGAGCGATCTCCATGTTCTAGTCAAAACTTGTCGTCTTTCAACCTTTGTTCTTCATTCATTGCTTCCTAAATGATGTTTTTGATCTTGCCTATCCTTGCCTTGTCTTGATTTTGAAGGAAAATGAATGATTTAATGAAAATCGCTCTGGTCCTTGCCTGAAGGACAGGAGCGATATAGCTTCCTTGGCTCAATTGATAGTCGTTTGACGTTTGAAACCTTTGTATATCACCTTCTTAAGATGCCTTAGACCCTTTACCACCTCGCATGATCTTGACTTAACGTGATTTTGGAAGGATTTGGCCAATATGATAAATATCGCTCTGGTCCCTGACTGAGGGACAGGAGCGAACTTCAATGTCCTGGGCTCATGCTTGCTTTTAACAACTTGCCATTACTTTCATCGTGTAAGATGAAGTCCTTTGGTCCTTCTTGGGTACTTGATACGCGATCAACTTTCAAAATCTAAGCCCTCATGAAAATTTCGCTCTGGTCCCTGCCTGAGGGACAAGAGCGAACTAGGGTATTTAGTGCAAAATCTTCATCATACTAACTTGCAATTATCTTCAAAGTGCAAAACAATATCCTTTACTCTCTTTCAATCATTCAAAATGTGAATAGCAACCCAAATTTACCCTCATTTGAATACTTTCGCTCTGGTCCCTGCCTGAGGGACAGGAGCAAACTAGGGTATTTGGTGCAAATCTTTCAATGTTGGCGACCTTTGGTACTTCGTTCTTCATTGAGATGCCTTAAAACGTCCTCACCACCTTGTACTTCGTCTTGGAGTGTCTTGAACTTGGAGGAAAAGGCAATATAACCATCATATCGCCCTGGTCCCTGACTGAGGGACAGGAGCGATCTTGCTCTTGTAGGCCTCATCTCACTTTGCTAACTTCAAAAATTATCTTCAATGGTCTTGTAATGCTCCGTTTCACTCATCCATGCCTTGGAGTTTGCTCTTACTTGGCAAGAAATTTGTCTAAGGTAACAATCGCTCTGGTCCCTGACTGAGGGACAGGAGCGAACTTAGGCATTTGGGTCCCTTGTTGATGTTTCGTAATCTTCAATTTGTCTTCAACGAGTTCAATTCACCTTCTTTCTTGCCATCAAACTTAAAATTTGCTTGATCTTTGTTTAAAACATGCCTTATGAAGAATTTCGCTCTGGTCCCTGGGAGAGGGACGGGAGCTACAATGGATTTCGCCCTGGTCCCTGACTGAGGGACAAGAGCGATTTTGGCATTCTGGTCCACTTTTCTTCATGTTTGTGCCTCCAAATTATATTCATCTGGTAAAATGCACTCCCTTGGACCTCTTCAAATCGTCAAGTTGTTAAAATCCTGCAAAGACAAAGCAATATTTGATTTTGAGCTCCGGTCCTTCACTGAGGGACAGGAGCGATTTTGCTTCCTGAGGCATTTCTGTGCTTATGAACTTCTTCAATTTATATTCAATGGAAAGATCATGCCTCCCTTTATTACTTCCAACTGAAAAATCATCTTGATCCTGCAGAGACAGCAAGATTTTTGAAAACGAGCTCCGGTCCTCCACTGAGGGACAGGAGCGATTTTGCTCCTACAGGCCAAAATATCATGATTTCACAAGTTTAATCACTTCACAAGGCAAAAACAAATCATTCCCCATGCCCAGGATCAAATATCAAAAAACTCAAAATTTAGGTCAAAATTACTCAATTGAATAAAATTCACATTTTCATCATCAACACTTAGACAAATTAAGACTCTGCACTCAAAATTCCAATTGAAAATAGACCATTCTGGCGAATTCATTCCATTCAAAATTGCATCCTACAAAAGGAAGCTCAAAAAGCTCTCAAGACTGACTGGACTCTGGCCTGAAAAGACGGTAACGGAAACCCTAAGGCTTGACCCTAAATCCAGACAACTGACGAACTACCAAAACCCTAAAAAGCAAAGCGAAAGGCAAGCAAAAACGAGCAAAAAGAGGGGGTCCCCATTTTAAATGGGGCGATGTGTGAAATGGTCACAACAGGTGGAAAGGGGCCCTTCTCAACCAAGCTGGAAAAGTTCAACTCACCAAGGCTACTCTCTAGAATCTACCGGTTTATGCTATGAGTTTATTTAAAATCTCTTCAAAATTTGTGGAGAAAATTGAAAACATTGGAAGCATTTTTTATGGTAAGTACCGAAGAGAAAGAGATTGCAAACTCTTGCATGGGATTAGGTCTACAAACCTACAAATTTGGTGGTCAAGGTATCAAAAGATTAAGGGAGTTTAATCTTGCTCTTTTAGCTAAACAACTTTGGAGGCTCTTCTCTGAAAAATTAGGAATGGAATAAGATTTTGATTAGTAAATATATCTGGAGACCTCCTTGCTTCAATCAGTTTTTGGATTCCCAATGTCATTCAGCTGACTCGGCTTTGCGGAATTTCATGCTCAAATCCAAATTTTGTGATCTCTAAAGGTCTCAAAGGGTCCCTTGGGAATGGTAGCCTTATCCAGTTCTAGGATGATTGGTGGCTTGGTCATTGCCCCCTCATTGAGTTGCCTAATCTCAGTCCCTTTAAGAATATCTGCACAAGGCGTTTTGGAGGAAGGGTGGCTGACTATATTAACAATGGCAAATGGAAGGATCTTTCTTTTGTGGATTAGGGTCTCCTTGACCTCCAAGTTATATTGAATCAAACACAGTTCTATTTCACCTTCCCCCAATCAAGTTGTTTAGTGTTCTTCCCCTTTTAAGAATTTCTCAGTCACCTCTATTTTTTCTCTTCTTGCTCAACCCATTTTCCCTCCCCGTTTTTGGCTTTTGGTGTAAAATCCCATCTTGATCCCTAAGGTTAATAATTTATTTTGGCTCCTTGTTCAAAACAAAGTTCTTACTCTAGATAACCTATGTAAACGCATCTTTTCCTTGGCTAATAAATGTCCTCTTTGTTTTCAAGACTCAAATAGTGCTTATCATATCCTTTTGTGTTGTTCCTTTATGTGGCAAGTTTGGACTCTTGTTTTTTGTCTCTGGAACCTTGTGTTGGGTCTTCCCCTCTTTTTTGGGTGAATTGTGGGTCCAAAGGTCCGCCCCTTCTCATAACCTTGCTCTCTCCTTCCTTTGGTCCTTAATTATCCCTCATGTGGCTTGGGGTGTGCGGAAGGAAAGGTACAACTAAATCTTTAGAGATTCTTTGTTATGCTTTTCAGTTGTTTCTTTTAAATTTTACCGGTCCATCAAGGAAAACTTCCAAGTTAGGGTTTTTGAATCTGACACTAACCTCTCTAATGTGTTGCTGGCTGATTTTAATAAGAAGGTTGTTAAAAGTTGGGGTTTGGACTCTGACATCTCTCGTCCTATCAAGAAAGGTAAATCTTTTAGAGATAATATTGCTTGGTGTCTACCTCCTCTAAGTTGGATAAAAATTAATTTTGGTGGGGTACCCAAGGGAAATTTGGGGCCAGCTAACTGTGAAGGAGTGTTGAGAGATAAATTTGGCATGTTTCTGTCAATAATGGCACTGTGTTCGAAAAAACAAACCAATCACCTTCCTAAAACAACTGTTGCATATCATGTGCTTAAACTTGCTCATTCTAAGGGATTTAAGAAAGTCTAGGTTGAAGATGATTCCCTCAACCCAATACCTTTTTTAAAGAAAATTCAAAACCCTAGCTACTCTATTGAGATCTTGATTCATTATTAGCTGCTTTTAATTAGCTCCTTTGAAAATGTTTTCATTTCCCATATCTTTAGAGAAGGGAATGCCTTGGTTGACTCATTTGCCAATATGGGGTTGCTTAGGAGAGATGAGTTTATTTAGGTAGAGGAATGACCCCCTTACACATAATGTTAAAGACATTATTAAGTACGATTTGCTTCATGGTTAGTAATGTATTATCTTTATTTGCCTTGCTTTTTCCAAGATCCTTATTGGAGTTTTAGTGGCGAGTCTAAGCAATGATTATAAAGATTATCTCTGCCATTCCATGACAGTCACATGAATTTTGGGTTTTATTTGTGCCTGGTTTTTCTTGAGGATGAGTTGGAAAGCAATTTTCAAAGGGAGATCGACAGTGATTATATGGGTAAGTTCCTAACTATGACACTAGCTTTTTCACATCATGGGTGGTGAGAGGAATAGGGTAGAGCCTATAACTTGTGATGATGTTATAAGGAATATAAAGGTGTGGAAAATTTTGAAGAAGGGTGGCGTGATTCCATATTCAGAGCATCTCAATGGCTCAGATCTGAAAAACCACAAAAATCTTCTTGCATAGTTAAAAGGACCGTACTCTTTCAATCTATGACAAGCATGTTGAGATCATAGAGGAGTTTATTGCTAAGATTACAGGGCTTCCCATGGAGGGAAGGAAAATCTTTAGAGATAGGAAGTCCTCAGAAGTGGTCGTCCAAAATTTTCTCAAAGGAAAGGAGGGAAACAAGTTGGTGAAGAAGGCGAATGGTGGATACCAAGTTAAGTCGCTCAAACCTCTTTGAGCTTCACTAGTAAAGGTAATTATGCAATACTTCACCCTTGATGGGAGATTCACGACTGCTTTCAGTTTCCATTTTACTTTGTTAAATCATTTCAGACACAAGCAGAAGGTTTCTTTTCCTTTTTATTTGTTAGCATCTCTGGAGCTAGGGATTAAGGAGCATAGAAAAAATGAAAGGAACACAAGCAAAAGGTTTCTTTTCCTTTTTATCTGTTAACATCTCTGGAACTAGGGATTAAGAAACATAGAAAAAATGAAAGGAAACCAATTTTGCATGAGAGTTTAATCCTCCTAATCCTAGAGAATGTTAAGTCCCTTCCCTCTCCCTCGAAAGTGAAATACGGGAAGAATGGCTTCCCCCCTCCGACTTATAATGAGGATTCGAGGTCTAATACTAGGGATGAAATGGATATGGAGTGAAGTACAAAGGCGAGTGTTTCTTATTCCCAAAAGAAGGATGCCTCCCCTTCTTTGATTGTGAAGGGTAAGAGCAAGAAAAGGAAGAGGACCCTAGTATGAAGGGCCAAGACAATACCGGCAAAGGTAGTCTAGGGGCTCACTCTTCTCTTCCCTCTCCTCCTAAGGGCTAGTGAGGAAAGAGCAACCCATCCAACTTTTCCTAGACACTTGCAAAAGGACTCCCCATTACAGAATTTCGAAAGAGAGGACCTATGGGGCCTGCTTGGTGTTTCCAAGGATGCGGTTGTTAACCAATTTAGAATGTCATATGTCCCATGGAGAGCAAAATTGAAGCCCTTAAAAAAAGAGAAGGCAATTCCAAGCCTGAGGAGGATGAGAAGAAAATGATCGCAATTCTGAAAAATGTTGCCAAGGATGTCAACATCTTAAAAACTGATTATGAGGGGCATATTGGAACACTTGAGGCTAAGATGAAGAATATCAATTATAATCTGATTAATTTAGTCAATATGAGTTATAAGACCATTCACAGTAATGCCAATAGCATAATGGTCCTAGTTAATAAATGGAAATGGCAGAAGCTTAAGGCTTCTAAGTCTTCTAATAATACTTACATTGATCTAGATAATGTTGATAAGGGTAAACAGGGTATTGATGAGAAGGGTCTGTGCACTAGAACTTGAGGCAACTTAAAGAAGTCAACAGAGCAGGAAAAGATTGATCTGAATGATATCAAAAATATGTCTGAGTCTTTTGATCAGTTGGAGGCTAAAGTTGCAAAAGCCCTCAAAAACCTCCATTAGCGGCTTGTGGGTTTGCTTCCTGTTTATTGTTGTCCTATGTTGGTGTGTCTGGCTTGACTATCCTTATGGAAGCATTTTGTAAATAGAGTTTAGGGTCCCTTCAAAACCTGTTTTACCCTTAATCAAAAACAAAACAATCAATCATACTAAATTTTTTTTTTTAAATAATATATTACTATTTTTTTTCAATTTCTTTTAATAGCTTATTTATCTATAATATTCTAGTCAATTTGAGTACTCAAGAATTGCAATTCACCATTCTATGCTACTATGTCCAATATGAGAGAATTCATTTTAATGAATGGAAAAGCTCGAATTGGTTGTGTAAATATTGTCTCATATTGAAGAAAAAAGTCTCTTGTATAAGCAATTGTCTCATATTGGACAAGATAGCCTAGAATGGTGAATCATAATTCTTGAGTATTCAAATTGACTAGAATATATTTAAATAATTGACTAGAATATATTTAAATAAGTTACTTGTGAGAATTTGTTGAAGATAGCCAAGATCGACGGCACAATGAATAGCACAATAGAGTGACAAAATAGATTGATCAGAATAAATTGTATACTAATCAAGATGAAAATATTGATCAACTGGATCATCAAAAGTTCTTACATACAATGTAGATGAGCCTACTTATAAAGGCAAGGCTAAGAGACAAGAGAGCACACAATGATGACATGTGGCGCAATGAGATGCAAGGGTAGGTAGGGGTAGGTAGGAGAAAGAGTAAAATATTCTGCATGAGGTGGATCACACACCGAAGGTGGAATTATCACTCCACAATGAGTGGATATGATAAAGTAACAACAAGATCACATCATAAAAGGTGGAAATTCTCCTACATACAGACTCCCAATATATGCACATCTCCCTAAGTGTCTCATATGCAAACTACAATGTTATGCATGTACCTAAGTAAACTTAAGTGTAATTATATCCAAGATGAAAAAATAATTACACCAACACCCCCCCTTAAGTGCAACTTAGGGGAATACACTTAAGTCTACTATGCAACTAAGTAATGCAAGATGGGTCCCGACTACAAGGCCGTGTTAGGTACCCATGTACAAATGCAAATGCAATCTCCCATAAAGCGAAGAAACAGGGAAAAAACCCTCCCCCAAAAGAGAGATGAAAACTATATACAAAGGAACTCTCAAAGAAGGATGAGAAGGACAAAACCCCATGTGAGGATAAAGTCCCCCCCATATGAGAGAAGAAGAGAGACCAAGTAGCCCCCCCTCAATGTGCAATCTGCACCAATGGTAGAAGCTCGAAGCTGAATGAAGAAACTGCTCCACGAACGTCGAACAACGTTCCTCCCCTTGGGAAGAAACAAAACCAAAGGTGTATCCATGGAGTCTCCCCAATCATGAAGGGAAAATGTAGGAAAAAAACTCATAATGTATGGAATCTCTAAAAACTGCTCAAGTGTCTCCATGTCGATGATAAAGGTTACCCCTCCAAAGGTGGTGTACTGATCCACATTGCTGAAAAAGGCACTCCAAGATCTAATGGAGATGAATGTAGAACAATATCCAAAGACTCACATGTCTCCTCTAAGGATAAAGAGACCTCCTCCAACTGCTGTACAAAAGTATCCACAATCATGTCAACCTCGAAAGAATGATCATGTAGAGAATGCACAAGAGGGTCAGAGTGTTCCCTCACAACAATCGAAAAAGGATCATCTTCATCAAAGAGAAGATGAATATCATCAATGATGTCTCCCAAATCTGCAATGTAGGACTCCACAAACAAACCTGCAATGTCTGTCAAGTAGGTATCCCAATGATCTGAAGCTGGAACACAAGGAATATCCTACTACACTGAATCACAAGAAGGCAAAATTGTCGCACTATCTGCATCATCAGGTGCAATAGGTGGTGTGATATCAATAGGGGGAGATGAAATGCAAGGCTCAAGAACGAGGTCACACATGAGAATCCCCAGGTTCAAGTACCCAAAGTTCTCAAAATCTGAATCATCATATAGGAAGAATCAACCTCATCAATAGGACCAAAATGTGAAAAGGAGTACAACCGAGATGCATGATCAACCACCCCAGTCACAATGATAGCTCTAGTCTCCAAGTCTCTAATGATAACTGAATCAGGTGTGAACTCCACAGTTTTCTTCGTTGCCCCATGTGTGATTTGATAGATGGAAAGAATATTGTTTTTCAAATGGGGTACACAACACATCATTGAAGGATTTATCCCCAATGGCAATAGATCCTTTCCCAAATCACATCCACGTATGTATGATTGCCCATCAAAATTTGCGTCATATGGCAAGGCTCAAATGAAGAGAACATAGACTAGGAAGATGTCATATGATGAGAAGCCCTTGAATCTAGAAGCCATCTCCCTGAATCATGACTTGTAGTAGCACAAAGAGCTTGTCCCTCTCCTTTATCTGTCCCAAAAGAATGATCCTTTCCTTTATCCTTTTCTTTGGAAAAAGCCTAAGTAGACATTCTAGAAGGCAAACTGATTTTGTTTTTCTCAAGAAGATGTTTCAATTCATCAATATCCTTCTTGTAACAACGTTAACTGTTCATCATGTCCTGACTTCTTGCAATATGCACAAAAAAGATTGTCCTTATTTGATTTCCTCTTAGGTGAGGATGTAGAATCACCTCCTTGTGGAGAGGAGGATTGTGCTCCATCTTGTTTAGGCTTAGGTTTCTTTTGGTTTCTCTTTATTAGCCACCAAAGCTTGTGACTTTGAAGATTTGAGAATCCCCATCTTAGCCAACTTAGATTGCTCAAGTATCAACATCTTCGTGAATGCATCAAAGGATGGTGGAGTGTAGGAGTCACCTTGAGCCAATCAATGGGTGTGAAAACTAGAGACAAAGGTTGCATACTTTAATGGACGTTTGTCCAACAAGTTGTAAACCAATTGAGCATCCTTTTTGTCAATGCCACAATCCTTTAGCTTTACTCTTAGCTCATTTGCTTTTGTGACATAAATTGTATCAAAATCCTTGGGATCCAATGTTGTGAGTTCACTATCAAGCTTGTATCCCTTAATCTCATCAACTTGACCATACAATTTGTCATAAATATCCCAAGCCTCTTTGATTGTAGTACACTTATCAATGTGAAAAATGAGGTCATCTGATACATACTTTTTCAATGCTCCAAGTACCATAGACTTTTTAGTGAGCCATTCAACTTGAGCATTAGGATCAGCCTCAAGATCAGGTGGTGTTGTTATTGTTCCATTTACATAATGAATGAGACCTTTTTCCATTAGTTTACTCCATGCCTTAATCTTCCATGATGCATAATTATGTGGAGTTAAAAGTGGAAATTTAGGAGATTCCATAGCACCAAAATGCAAAAACACAAGATAGAGAGAGGCACAATCACACAAGACACCCCCCCAAATTACCCCAAATGAAGCCTTTGAAGTTGCAAAATTGAGGATTAGATAGGTACAGTCATCAAAAACTACAAATTGTGAAAAATTTGTCCATCAAAATCAAAAAGTTCCTCAACCACTGCAAAAAGCACGAAAAATTAGCCCAAATCAAAAAAAAAATCACCCAAAAAGGAGCAAAAATGAGCAAGATACGGCCTCTTGAAGTTGAACTGCAAAATCAAAAAGCTCAATGAGAGGGGGCTCCAAAATTTTCAAAAATGCGGACGTCAGCAAATGAAGAACTTAAATTTGACGCTCGTATGACCGTCAAAAAAAATTATCCTCCCCTACTAGCATGGCATCCGTACTATACGGACCGGTGATGTGGCAACTTTTGATTGGTTTTGTACTATATCGAAAATCCAATGTAGCAATATGGTCCGTAACAAAAATCTGACGCGTCTAACAAGGTGGCACTGTTGACTAGGCGTACGACATGGTGATGTGGCCTGTATGGCCTACTGATGTGGACTACCAACTGTGCAGTGACTAGGCTCTTGCGTGTCGAATGACATGTTAGATCGTACGTTGATTATGCGCTGACCGAGCTACTGACTATAGGATAGGCAAATTAAATAATGCCATGTGGGTGGCTGATGTGGCGCTGGCAGCTAAAGACATGGCACCACGTGGCACAGATGGCATAAGAGGGCCCGTCATGAGCTGTGGTTGGCAGTGGGGAGTATCACGACTGGGACACGGAGCAGAGGTTCTGGTAGGAGGTTGCCAGCGGACGGGGAGCACCTGTCAGGAAGGAACACCAGAAGCCGGAAACGGAGGCCCAGGCAACCGACTGACGGAATAGGCAAACGGCTAACAGAATCCACAGGAGGCGATGATGCGACAACGGCGGGTCTAGCCAGAGGTCAAGACAGGGGCGGCTGGCCATAGTACGATTCTCGGCGATCAATGCAGAAATTCAATGCACAGTACGATGTCCATAAAAAATATATATGTATTTTGTTTTTTTTATTTAAATAAAATTTTCAATACAACTTTTACAATAATTTCAAAAAACCTGCAGATTAAAGACTATTCTGAAAATACAGCGCAGAAAATAAAATATTTTTTTTTTTAAAATGAAAAATTGTACCGCTTAGCCAAATAGGCTAAAAGGCCCCGAAATAACTTTTCTCCAAAATAGGACGAAATTATACTCAAAATTCATGGAAACGGCCTCCCGAACACAATCATGATGTCTAAATCGCCATAGGACACCTAAAATGAGTAGCTCCCCAAATCCGAAAAATTGAAGCCTCCAAAAGCTAATCAATGAAGCTCTATAAGCTCTGATACCATGTGAGAATTTGTTGAAGATAGCCAAGATCTAAGGCACAATGAATAGCACAATAGAGAGACAAAATAGATTGATAAGAATAAACTATATTCTAATTAAGATGAAAATACTGATCAACTGGATCATCAAAAGCTCTTACATACAATGTAGATGAGCTTGCTTATAAAGGCAAGGCTAAGAGACAAGAGAGCACACAATGATGACATGTGGCTCAATGAGATGCAAGGGTAGGTACGGGTAAGTAAGAGAAATAGTAAAATATTCCACATGAGGTGGATCACCCACCGAAGGTGGAATTATCACTCCACAATAAGTGGATATGATAAAGTAACAACAAAATCACACCATAAAAGGTGGAAATTCTCCTACATATACACTCCCAATGTATGCACATCTCTCCAAGTGTCTCATATGCAAACTACGATATTATGCATTTACCTAAGTAAAATTAAGTAAAGTGTAATTATATCCAAATTGAATAAATAATTACACCAACAGTACTAAAATAATTTGAAAAAAAATTGCCAAATTAAATTGGTTTTGATCTGATTTTTTTTTTTGCAAAATTCAATATAATTGATTTTGTTTATTAAGATCTAGATGAGGTCTTTCATTGTAATGTCCCTTGTTAATCAAAATAATCAGATCTGAAAACCTCTTAGAACCTTTTAATTAAACTTTGCCAAACATCCAGAAACAATGCAAACTAGCTTCAAGAAATCAACACTGAACACACTTCACTTCAGCAAATCTTCATAGAAGCTATATATAAATATATATTTGCGTCATAAAAATTCATTATATTTGCTGTCATAAATTGCTGCAAAAAGACATTACATCCACTACAGCTGCATACAAAACCAAGAGCCAAAAGGAAGAATAAAAGGTGGAAATTCTCCTACATACACACTCCCACTGTATGCACATCTCCCTAAGTGTCTCATATGCAAACTGCGATGTTATGCATGTACCTAAGTAAACTTAAGTAAAGTGTAATTATATCCAAGCTGAATAAATAATTACATCAACATTACTAAAATAATTTGAAAAAAAATAGTGCTAATGATTTTTTTTTTTGCAAAATTCAATATAATTGATTTTGTTTATTAGGATCTTGTTGTGACCTATTCACACATCGCCCCATTGCAAATGGGGATCCATACTTTTTTGCTTTCTGGGGTTTGCTTCTAGGTCTTTCAGGGTTTTGTCTATTAGCCTTTGCATGTTGAGTGTTGCCAGAGGGATCACTAAGAGAGCAGGCTCTGTTTTAGCTAAAGGTGAGTCAGTGGATGCTCCGGGATAGGGTCATCTTTAAAAGTCTTCTTTAGGCCTAGGTTTTGCTCTTGTTGCTAATTGTGTCTTGTTTGAGTTTCAGGAGGTCAATGAAGCTTGGTGAGTGAATATCCTCTTTGAAGGTCTGAGTTAGGTCAAGTTGGTGAGTGATGAAGTCTGGAATGTCATCTTGATCTTCAAATGTCCTAAAATTTGGCTAAGTCTGGAATGTCATCCTGATCCTGAAATTTGATTCTCTGGAAAATTGAAAAATCCTCCAAAAACTAGATTTTGCATTATAACTCCTGGAGGTCCGAAACCACTCTCAAACATCCTGACAGTATATAAGGAATATAACTTAAAGTATAAGAAAGAAGATACTTAAATGTTATATTCCATATATGAATCCTGAAGAAGAGACCAAAATGTCAAATTTCGCTCCTGACCCTTCCAAAGGGTCCAAAGCGAATTTCAATTTCACTCCTGACCCTTCGAAAGGGTCCAGAGCGAAATTCTCCATAAGACATTCTACTTTGACCCAAACTTAGAACTAACTCATTCCCAAGCATTATTGAGGACAAAACACTTGTTTGGATGAAAAAATGTGGGAAATGAAGTCAAGATTTGAGCCTAAATGTAAATTTCGCTCTTGACCCTTCCAAAGGGTCCAAAGCGAAATTCTTGTAAGACCCTATTTTTCACAAAATCTTGAGCTAGATGTCAACTTGAAGAGCAAATTCACATGGGCATGATGCAAGGGAGCCTAACAAAGTGTGTCCAAGGCATGAGAAGGAGAAAAGAAGTGTGAAATCAACCCAAAACTAGAATTTCGCTCCTGACCCTTCCAAAGGGTCCAGAGCGAAATTCTCCCTAGACACTATTTTCTCCCTTGTTTGGGCCAACATCCTTGTTCCTTGGACATGGTGGGTGTAGATTGATATGTTCTTGCCTCCGGAAGTGATTGAAAGCATTGAGGAATGAAGATTTTGACCTAACACATGGATTTCGCTCCTGACCCTTCCAAAGGGTCTAGAGTGAAATTCATATTTCCTCTACTTTGCTCTTTAGCTTGACCAAGTTTAGAGCTTCTAAGGAATGGTTTGGAGGACTTGGATGCATATTTGCCTTGGAGAGAAGGTTTGAGGCAATAAAATGATGGAAATCAACCTAAAAGGAGAATTTCGCTCCTGACCCTTCCAAAGGGTCCAGAGCAAAATCCTCAGTTTGACCCCCTATCTTGCCTAAAATGATGAAAATGACCTTGTCTTGAGCTAATTTGATGGTAGATTCACTTAAGTGAGAAGAAAGGAGCTTGAATTTGATCAAGTTTGAAGGAGAAGTGGGAAACCAACCAAGAACATGGATTTTGCCCCTGACCCTTCCAAAGGGTCCAGAGCGAAAATACCCACCCATAGACCTCGATTTCTTCCTTGTTTAGACCAAGTTCTTAGTTTCTAAGGCATGTTGGGAAGTGTTTGACATGTTTTTTGCCTTAGGGAGTCACTAAAGGTGGAGGAGATGAAGAATTTTAGCCTAAAACTTGAATTTCTCTCCTGACCCTTCCAAAGAGTCCAGAGCGAAATTCTTGAAAACACCTATTTTTCCCTTGGAGAAGGTCAAATCCTTGGTTTTTATGGCGTGGATGGAAATGAGATGATGTGTCCTTACCTTTTGAGGTGGATTGGGGTTGAAAAAATGAAAAAATGTGCTCAAAACTAGAATTTCGCTCCTGACCCTTCCAAAGGGTCCAGAGCGAAATTCTTAAAGACTCCATCTTGCTCCAATTTTACCTCAAACTTGGTATTGGTTGAGATTAAAGGGATCCTTAGGCATGCATCTAAGCAAGTATGGTCACAAAGCGAGAAGAATTTAGGCCAGGAATGCAAAATTCGCTCCTGACCCTTCCAAAGGTCCAAAGCGAAATTTTTATAGGGCCTATCCCTGGGGAGAATCTTGAGCAAACTTCATTTTAATGTCTTGTTGTTGATGATTTAAGGTAGGAAATGCTATGTTAGAATGAATTCATTATGTGTCCTTAATCACCTTTTCGTTGGTTTTGCAAATGGAAGAAGACCAGGCCAGGGCAAGGACAACCTCTTCCAATCCATCATCATCAAGGACGTTCCACATGCACAAAGGGAGGACTCAAGGTGCTTTGAAGCGTTGGAAGACTAGGGGTGTTCAAGGAGTTCAAGTTAGCCTCAAGACCTCATTCTACCACAAGATGACAAAGAAAGGCTTTGCCAACACTTCAAGGCGAGATATGCTACTGGAGAAGGAAGACTTGACAATAAGGAAGCCTGCTCAAGCAAAGGAAGTACATCATTCATCATATCAAAGACAGAGGAGGATCAACCAAGTCACAAGCATTAGGCAAGGTGGCATCCTAGTCATCATTCCTCCGGTCGGATTGGTCCATCTCAGCGTGTCCAGATTCAATGTACCTGACTCATCGAGGATGGCACAAACTTCGAGGCACCGACCCCTACTTCCTATTGGTCCTCACTCTTGGAATGTAATTTTCTCATTGGCTAGAGGAAGTTTGTTGTAACAAACCCTAATTAGGGTTTCTATCTTGTAATCCTAGCCATTGGTTCTAAGTCAATCAAAGTCGTCTGTTTGTAAAGGGCTCCCTATATAAAGCCTTGGCTCCTCATTTGTAAAGGTTAATAGTTAGTTAATAGTTGATAGTCAGTTAATAGTTAATAGTCAGAGAGTAGGAAATAGTTAGAGTAGAGTAGAAAGAGAAGGCAAAGATTGTTGCCAAGATATTGTTGCAAAAGACTTGTAAACTTCATTGAAGAAATGGTGAATTCTACGGGTCAATTCAACAATTTGCATGGTCTCTATACTTCTCAAATTTGATTTCATGTTATTAGGTGAATGGAAGAAATTTGTATGATCAACGGTGAAATTCGTATATCCATACTACTAGCAGTTTGTTGATTGCAAACTTGCCTTGCGTAGTCAACTGGAATCATTCAGCTTAAGCTTAACTTCAATTATCGCTTCTTCATTGATATGCATCAACCTGACGGTGTCCATGCTTGTAGCGGTGATCTAAACATCATAAAGCTTTCCTCAGAAGATCGCACTAATCTTGTGGAGATGATCCTAGGATGTCAAAGAAAGACTTAGTTAGAATTTCATCAAAGGTCATTCATTGCTCTTACGTTCTTAGTGTTAGAAATAGATCTCATTCCAACACTTATCCTTTTTCCTTTTTTTTCAAAATCAAGGGCCAGTGAAATTCCACGTTCCAGTAATATCCAAAGCAAATCAGACGTTCAGGTCGACGAAAGTAAGTCCCCTTGTGATTCCAACAAAATCACTTTGTACCGCAAAGAGCTTATCCACACGTAGAGAACCTACAATCAGAACCTTGGAGCTACTCCGATTGATCCTTCTGCGAGATCTTCAGCATTCAGGGAAGCTTTAATCAAGAGAGGATAAAGTACCTTTAGGTATTTTATTCTGTGTTTGGTCATGTACAAAAGACACATCAACAGATCTAGATGAGGTCTTTCATTGTAATGCCCCTTGTTAATCAAAATAATCAGATCTGAAAACCTCTTACAACCTTTTAATTAAACTTTGCCAAACATCCAGAAACAATGCAAACTGGATTCAAGAAATCAACACTGAACACACTTTACTTCAGCAAATCTTCAGAGAAGATATATATAAATATATATTTGCGTCATAAAAATTCATTATATTTGCTGTCATAAATTGCTGCAAAAAGACATTACATCCACTACAGCTGCATACAAAACCAAGAGCCAAACGGAAGCATAAAAGGTGGAAATTCTCCTACATACACACTCCCAATGTATGCACATCTCCCTAAGTGTCTCATATGCAAACTACGATGTTATGCATGTACCTAAGTAAACTCAAGTAAAGTGTAATTATATCCAAGATGAATAAATAATTACACCAACATTACTAAAATAATTTGAAAAAAAATAGTGCTAATGATTTTTTTTTTGCAAAATTCAATATAATTGATTTTGTTTATTAAGATCTAGATGAGGTCTTTCATTGTAATGTCCCTTGTTAATCAAAATAATCAGATCTGGAAAACTCTTAGAACCTTTTAATTAAACTTTGCCAAACATACAGAAACAATGCAAACTAGCTTCAAGAAATCAACACTGACCACACTTCACTTCAGCAAATCTTCATAGAAGATATATATAAATATCTATATGCACCATAAAAATTCATTATATTTGCTGTCATAGATTACTGCAAAAAGACATTACATCCACTACAGCTGCATACAAAACCAAGAGCCAAACGGAAGCCAAATCACACAGCTGACTACACTAGCATTCAAAAAACTTCTATAAACTCCACAAAAGGGTTTTATTTGACAAATAATAGCGAAATGCAACTAAAAAGCAGCAAACCCACAGCCTCAAGGCTGCCATGAACTTCTGCAACACCCAGAATTCTCAGAAACCCAAAACACACTCTAAACTACTGAATCTCTCCTGCAAAACAAAATTCAAATAATTGAAGAAACTCTAAATCTGTTCAACAAATGGGTAATCTCTGTATATTCTCCAATATATTCTTTATATTCACACTCTCAGATTATTCAGAGTTATAGAGAATATATCAGAGAATATTGGGAATATAGAGAATATATTGGAGACCAGGGAATATAGACAAAACAATGACATGGTCGAGTAAAGAAAGACAAAATTAGAATTGATACCTATTTAAATTCACATGATAATTTCAGTGATGACAACTATGCTTTTCAACTCTAAATCAATCCTATTTCTTTCTTATCATTAAAGGATCCTACATATAAACTTTGGACAAAAACATTCATATGAGTGACTATCAAATTTGCCTTATCAAGATGAAAACCTATACGATTAAAAAGAAACATCAAACACTATTTAATAACACTCAAAATAATGATTTTGCAACTAAAATAAGCAACAAGATTACTCATTTCATTTAACTGCTATAATTGATAATGAGATAATTTAAACAGAACAACATGATACAGGGAAAAAAAAATTTACCTACTAGGTTCTTCACTATTCTATGAATCACTCCTAATAAAACTTCAATGATTCAAACGTATAAATTTATATGTAAATCTTACCATGCCTATATGAATGGCAAGATTGTTTTTAGAATTGATAGGCGTATCCCCAAATGACTAACATTATTTAGACAAATTACAACTTATAAATCAATTAAGTGACAACAATATAAGTAGTCCTATTACCTTCAATTCCATAGAACTAATAATAAGACAAATTCCAATTCAATATAAGTAACCAACTATATAACATAAATTGAATATTTACCATACATAAAGTAAACAAATATATATCAATGCAATTGAACCACTTAGATTCCCACAAGTACATCAATAACATATTCCTTATTCCATTTGCAACATGATTTAAAATTCAACACTTCCATTTGTCATATTATTTGAATCCAATCAATTTCTTAAGATCTATTTACACCCTATTTTCATTTCAAATTTATACATTTAAATGCATTTTAATGATAAAATCTTAAACCTTAAACACCTTAGATTAAATACATTTTAATAAGAAAATTGATGCAATAAGTTTTCTGATCTATGTTTGTATTGTTGGTTTGAAAAACATAAAGTAAATTGTTTTCAAGACATCACAATATATGACATCGTATTTTAAATATGTTTATTGATTTTAGCTGGAAGCTATATGTAATAGTGTTTTTCTTTTGGGAGTGAACTCCTATAGAACCCATAGCTAAATTATCCAAAATAAACAATGAAGATCCAAACAATTGTGAGTGTCTCTAATTTTTTCCACCACATATCCGTTGTTGTATGTGTTGATTTCTGAAAACAGTATCTTGTTTCTTCTAGAACTAACCAACCTTTTCTTCTTATGCCCTCATCACCTGATCTTCCAGGAGCTTAGTGTCATGCCTCTAATACCACTGTTGGTAGTTAAGCACTGACATACATGAGAAAATGAACACAAAATAGATGAACACTTCACTATTATTGGTAAGACATTTGATTAAATGAAACAACTAATTATAGTCTACATTGCCAGATTCTTCCCTGGTAGCCCAGGGTCCCAGTCTAGTCCAGATGCGGTCCGACCCAAATATAGCCAGGGTCCCGCATTTTGACTGTGGGTTCACTGTGAAGGACCCGGGGGAGAAATTTGCTGTACTTGCAGCGAAATTTGACGTGAGCAGCAGAACCTGACGGGTTTTAGACATTCTTTTTATTTAATTAAAGTTCTTTTTTGGTCTATTTTGATCAGTCATGGCTGATTGTTAATGTTGACATTATTATTTTTGAACTGAAAAATTGATATGGTGGTGTATTTTTGCATTTTGCTATGTTATTTTGACTAAAACATTAATATTAATGGTAGTGTATTTTACTATCTTACTTTACTATTAGCGTAGTTGATAGTGGTGTATTATGAACTTATTTGCTGCTACATATATGTATATATTTTTTATTTTTTATTTTTATATGTTTTTGTATGGACGAACCCAAAGAGAAGGTATTTTTAATATATTAATAGCTTAGGCACAAGGTGGTTTTAATATTTGATTATTTTTGACGACTTAGTAAAGGAGGAAATAATAATTTTATCCTAAGTCTACTTGGCGAATTATTTCACCCTCTTGTGGGATGCCAAACCGGGACTGGCAACTTAGATTATAGTTATGCATATATAAGAAAAATGAAAAACATCCTGACAAGTGATTACTGATACAACATGTCTCAAAGAGATCTGTTCAATGTTTCAAAAATTGATATTTTTCTCTACTAGAAGGATTGATTCTGTGATAGAGCAACAACATATATCTACATGTAAAAAGACGGTTTGGTTAAAAGACCCGAATCTTGAAACTGAATCCAAATCCGAACAGGGACTGGCAACTTAGATTATAGTTATGCATATATAAGAAAAATGAAAAACATCCTGACAAGTGATTACTGATACAACATGTCTCAAAGAGATCTGTTCAATGTTTCAAAAGTTGATATTTTTCTCTACTAGAAGGATTGATTCTGTGATAGAGCAACAACATATATCTACATGTAAAAAGACGGTTTGGTTAAAAGATAAGAGTGGAAGGATGGTCGAAGAGACAATGAATTGGGTCAAATGTCCAGCAATATTATAAGTGACAGCTTCCATTGCATGTTATGTCATGGGCAGGAAAACAAACATATCATTCAAGATGGATTTCATATATTGCACAGTTCAAAATACTTCTCACGCTTGATTTTTGCACAAGCACAAATTGTGGTAGTCACGAGGGATGGTTTCTATCAATTTGGCCATTCCCTAGTTGGATTGAATCTTATTGCTAACTGTTTTATGACCATTCCTACCATATTCATGAACAATGCAATCGATTTTGTTTGTCTTCCGACAAATACTATAGGGCAATATTCAAATAGACTTTTGTTATCTTCAGGCAAATCCTATGGAGCAATATCCTCTGGTCAGCTATTGATTCCATTCTACCCTTGACCTTGTTCCAATCTTCATTTATCTAGACTTTGAGCCTTTTTGGTTACAACTATATTGACCCATGAATTTCTGTATCAATGCTCTCACCACAATTGACCGGATGTCTCTGCACTTCATCAATCAAGCATGTCTAGAATAGCCATAGGTCTTTCCTCCACCTTTTGCTGACAGGTCCAATTTTTACCAAATATGTTTTCAGACCACGTAGTTTTCCTAGTATCCAGCATCAAGTAAGCTTCAAACTCTTCAGCACTAGGGAAGCTTATTCCCAGCAAGACTCTACCACTCTAAGATGGTGGCGGGCCTAGGAGAATGATCAGGATAAGTCAGTATACAAATGAAAGGTAGTGGAATTCTTTTCCTATCAAAAAGTTTTTAACCTTTCAATGTATCAGGCAATCAAATCTTTTTAAATACAAGAAAATTGTACTGATTGCATCTGTAGTTCTCATAATGATATATTTAGAAATTTAGACTTGAACACATTACATGATCGACAAATTTTTTAACATACAAAACCCATTTAACTATAAAACAGGAATAGAAGACTCATGCCATTAAAATGCATTATTTCCATTTAAATACAAAAAAGGAGTAACTATAACATACCTCAGTTGCTCCCAAGTTCTCAATAACAGCAATTTTATTGCCTGGTGGAGGAAGAAAAAAACCAATTGCATGCATAAGAAAACATTCAAAATAGGTGTGGTTATTAATTGGAATAATGATATTGCAGTACAAACAAACCACTCAAGTTGACCTCTAAAAGTTTAAATATTGAATAGAATAGCGATAATAAAAGCATAGTCACAAAAATACATGATTACTACATTACTGCAGTATAAGATGCATTCCTTCCAAAAGAAATGGCTCTCAAGATGCCTGTCAATGTTTTATCATTACATGAAAGTTGGATTTTATTTCAATTCCCAAAGCCTATTGGCGGGAGCAATTATTTATATTACCAAATATAATGTTAATACATCTGGCGGTGTTTGCCTTCTTTGTCGTAGTCATGTATTGCATACAACTCACACTCACATGCAGCTTAAGTTTTTGTGAACAGAACAACAGTGAAGGTTCACGCGACCCACAAATGCAACTTTTCAATAAGATTAGTACCACTGCTGGTTCATAGGTGTTGAAGATATAGCAGCGATAGAGATCATCTATGCAGTGTCCTGATTTATTTCGTCTAAGTTTTGACTCTTGAGCTGTCGGTGCAGGTGTAACCGTCCGTGCCTTTCCCTCTCCCTTTGTGTAACTCTTCACTAGGAATTCCGATGTGTTATATTATTATTCTTCCTTGTCTCGTATCCATTTCTTCTTCTTCTTTGGCAGTATTATATATAGGCTTCTTCTTCCTTGTAATTGTGTCTGTCAGATCAGAAATATTGTGTATTTCTTCTGCATACAGAGTTTCAGATATTTGTAGGTTTTGGATTGTATTCGAGTTGTATCAGCTGAGTTCATTTTATGATTGATTCATAGAGAATCGAACTCTTATTATTATGAATGATAGTATTCTGAGACTATCATCAATTGTATTCTTTTCTGAGATATAATAAAGTTAATTTTGAGTGGGCTGGGTTTTTCACCCTCAGGTGGAGGGTTTTCCCAAGATAAGGGATTGTTCATTTGTGTTTCATTATTTATTTTATGTTCTCAGATTTTCAGATTTTCTGGTTCAAGTGTTAACATGGTATCAGAGTAGGTCTAGAAGATCAATCCAGAACCAAAATTTTAAGTTCTTTATTCCTTTCAGTTGTTTGCCTAAGTCATTTATTATGGTGAACGGATTGAAAGTAGAAGATAGACTAGATGGTTCGTCAAATTTCTCTTCTTGGAAATTTAGAATTTTGATCACTCTAGAAAAGAATGATCTCCTTGAGTATGTCTCAAAAGATGTAGAAGAACCTTCTGCTGATGCAGAGAAAGTTCAATGGAGAAAGAACAAGACCATGGCTAAGAAAATTCTGATTGATTCTGTTAAGGATAATCTAGTGCCTATCATCTCTAAGCTGGAGTCAGCTAAGGAAATGTTTCAGACTCTAAAGGATCTTTATGAATTCAACAATACCAGTAGAGCTTTAGCCCTTAGGCGTCAACTGCTGCATGTGAAAATGTCTAGAGGAGAATTTGTTACTTCTTATTTCATGAAGATTTTTGAGTTAAAAGATCAGCTCAGTGCAATTGGAGATACTTTTGCTGATAAAGACTTGGTTATGTTAGCTATGAATGGACTTCCCATCTCCTGGGAATCCTTCATTCAAGGCATTAGTGGAAGAGATGATCTTCCTAAATTTGATAGGTTGAAGGCAGATTGCATTCAGGAAGAATCCAGACAAGATGCAAGAGGTTATGGTCGCAAATCTCATCATGAAGATGATCATGTGCTTGCTATTAGAATATTTAATTATATTTTAATCACCTATATTTAGTTCCTTGTTTAATGGTCATTTAGCTTTTTAGTTAATTAGCTTTTAAGCTTTATTTAGCATTTAGTTTTTGTTTTTTAATTAATTAGCTTTTAAGCTTTATTTAGCATTTAGCTTTTTCTTTTTAGTTAATTAGCTTTTAGCTCTTTAATCTTTTACTTTAACGTTATGTTCTAATTATAGAACATCGTCTTGTAACCTCTATATATACGTGTGTATATCTTTCAATGTAATCATCCAATTATTGAATCATTCATTCAATTTATTTTTCATGGTATCAGAGCATGGAAATTAAAAATTTCGAAAATTTTTGTTATTAAAATATTTCGAAGTTTTTATTGAAGAGATTTTTTATAAAACTGTTTTTTTTTTTTAAAAGTAGATTTTTTTCTCTTCCTGGGCAGTTTTTTTTTTTTTGCAGGTTGAAAATTTTCCTAGGGTTTCTGCAATTTTCAACTAGGGTTTTGACCCTTCAGTTCAAGTCGAAATTTTATTTTGGTTGCAGATTCTTGGTGGGTTTTTCGAGAGCTCAACTGGGTCGTCGTCAAATTTTTTTGTGTGCATCGTTTTCTGTGCCTCAATCTTTGAGCCGTCGGACCTGCATTCTGTTTTCAGATTCTTGGTGGGTTTTTCGAGATCTTTTCTCGGTTGGTCTCAGATTTTTTTGGGTGCCTCGATTTTTGTGCCAACAAATTTGCTTTGGAATTTAAAAACAGTTCACAATTTTTGCTATTTCTGTGGACGTTGGGATTTTTGCTGTTTTTTTGGCACCGTTTATGCTGTTTTAAGTGTGCAGAAAATTTTAGTTTTTGGGTTTCTTCCAAACCTCGAAATTCATGCCTTGGAATTATTTCTGTGGACATTGGAATTTTTGCTTTTTTTTTGGCACCGTTTGTGCTGTTTTAAGTGTGCAGAAAATTTTAATTTTGGGGTTTCTTCCAAACCTCGAAATTCGTGCCTTGGAATTCATGCCAGAATTCTCCTATAGAGTTTCAGTTTTTTCAGCAACTGTTTCTATTCTGATTTTTTTTTAAAATCAGATTCTTCTGTCTCTTGCTTTCACTTAGTTGACCTCGATCAACCTCGATTTCCGTGATGGCATCATCAACCAACATCATGTTGGAACACAGTCAAAAGTTCAATGGCCGCAACTAAAACTCCTGGAAACAGCGTATGCTTACCATCTTTGAGTATCGTTGCCTTGATCAGCTTGTTTTGGGCAAGGAATCTCGTCCTACAACAGCAGGTGATGATCAAGACAAACATGATGTGAAGAATCGAGAGGTTGTCATGCTTATCAAACTCTCCATCACAGATGATCAACTCCCATAGGTGCCCTCAACAAGAGAAATCTGGGATCTTTTGAAGGATCTTCATGAAATGTCCGACAAGAGCCGAGCTTTCTTTCTGAAGAATATGTTGTTTTCTATCATGATGGATGAGAAGCCATCTATCCAGGCACATCTTACGAAGATCAAGGACATCCATGATCAGTTAGAAGCTATAGGCCGACACATGGTGGAAGAGGATATGGTAGTGATCACGCTGAAAAGCCTTCCCAGATCCTACGAGCGTTTCATTGATACACACAATATCTCCTCTACTAGTGTTGATTTGAAGTTTCCTGATCTTTGCAACAAGCTACTCCAACAGGATCGATGGAAGCAGCAGTTTGGAAGCAGCACTAGTTCATCCACTGAACAGGCTTTCACAGCCTCAGCTTCGCATAAGTACAAGGGTAAAACTCCGTCCTTCCAGCAGAAAGGACAAGGTCAAGGTCAACCTCAGCAGTCTTCCAGAAAGAAGAGCTTACAATTTTCCTACTGTCATATATATGGCCATTTGGTGAAAGATTGTCGGAAATTGATAGCATCCCAGCAATCCAAACAGGGAGGGTCCAAGCAGAAATCCAATTCTGCCACGCATCTTGATCAGAAGGAATCTGCCTTCTATGCGTTCATGACCCAAACCTCCTCTGATGATGTTCAATCATCAGCATGGTACATTGACTCTAGAGTCTCTCGACATTTCACACATCGTCGGGATTGGTTTACAGAGTACATGCCTTTCACTGATTCAGTGATCTTTGGTGGAGGTGAAGAGTATACTGTTGTCGGCAAGGGCAACGTTCAGATTTCATCTGGTGGGAGGGATTTAATATTCCTCAATGTATACTTTGTACCTGGTATGAAGCTCAATCTACTATCAGTCAGTCAGATTATGCAGCATTCACCACAGCTGGATGTCGTCTTCGGGTTGCACAAGTGCAGCATTGTTGACAGGGAGACTCGCACTACAGTTGCAGTTGGTATTAAGGATCATGGTCTTTATAGACTTGTTGATTCTACTGGTTCTCAGGAGCTCGCCATGGCAGCTAGGAGTACTTCCATCAGCACTCTTTGGCATCAACGATATGGGCATCTCAATTTCCACTCTCTCTCAGTTGGTTCGAGAGGATCTAGTCGTAGGATTACCTGAGATTCAAACTCAGAATCATGGAGTTTGCGGAGCATGTCAAGCTGGAAAGCAGCATAGGACTCCGTTTTCAGATGGAGACGCTTGGAGAGCATCCAAGGTCTTGCAACTCGTTCATGCAGACATCTGTGGTCCCATGAACACTCCATCAGTCACTGGATGCAGGTATTTTCTATTATTTGTTGATGATTTCAGCAAATGCATGTGGGTTTATTTTCTTAAGCAGAAATCAGAGGTGTTCACCATGTTTCAAACGTTTAAGGCCTTAGTGGAAAAAGAGTCTAGCTGTCAGATAGTCACTCTTCCGTCCAACAATGGAGGGGAATTTTGTTCTACAGAGTTCACCAACTTTTGTGCATCACATGGCATTAAGCATCAGCTTACCACACCTTACACCCCACAGCAGAACGGTGTTGTTGAGCGCAGGAACCGTATAGTCACTGAGATGGCTCGGTCTATGTTGGAGCATAGAAATGTTCCAAAATACTTTTGGGCGGAAGCGGTCTTCACTGCAGTCTACCTTCTGAACTGGTCTCCCACAAACGCCGTTAAGAAGATGACTCCAGAGGAAGCTTGGTCTGGCAGAAAGCCCAAAATCAGTCATTTGAAATTTTTTGGCTCTATAGCTTATGTTTGGATTCCAGATGCCACGTGCACCAAACTGGATCCAAAGAGTCAGAAATTGATGTTCATCGGCTACAGTGACAACCACAAGGCATATCGGCTGGTTGATATAGACACTAATCACCTCATATTCAGTCAAGATGTAGTATTTGATGAAGAAAGAGGGCCTTTTCAACCTTCCTCTTCTGATTTGAGCACCGAGGATCACCCTCCAAAGGCTGTAAGTATGGGTGTTCGTCTTCCCTTAGCTCCACTTGATGGGAGGGATTTAGTTGACTCTGAAGTTGTGGGGTCTCCCAGGCATGACATTACACCCCCTGACTTTCCTCAAGATCTTCTCGATCCACATCCAGAGGAGCTTGCTCCAGATATTCCAGGCACTCTTCATCCTGCAGCAGATGTTGGAACTTCTACTCTCCGGCCTAAGTGGTGGGCCAAGACCATTGGTGATCTTCATGATGATGAGCTCATTGAGGGTAGATCCGTTAGAGGTAAGAGCCAACAACACACGGTTAATTTTGCTCTTATGGCCAACATTCACAGTATTTATGAGCCTCAAACATATACAGAGGCTAAAGGTGTACCTGAATGGGAAAAGGCTATGGCAACGGAGCAACATAGTCTTCTGAAAAACAACACTTGGGTATTGTCTGATCTTCCTCCAGGAAAGAAGCCCATTGGCTGCAAATGGGTGTTTAAAGTCAAGTATAACGCTGATGGAAGTCTTGATAAGTACAAGGCTCGGTCGGTGGCAAAAGGGTTTTCACAGAAGGAGGGCATCGACTATGAAGAGACATTTGCTCCCACAGCCAAGATGAGTACCATTAGGCTTGTCCTCGCTCTCTCAGCTCAATTTGGATGGAAAGTCCATCAAATGGATGTCAAGAGTGTCTTTCTCAATGGTGATTTGCAGGAAGAAGTCTACATGACGCAGCCTCCAGGTTTCAAGGTTGTCGGTAAGGAACACCAGGTATGTAGACTAGTCAAAGCACTCTATGGCCTCAAACAGGCTCCTCATGCATGGTACATCAAAATTGATAAGTACTTGATTGATCAAGGCTTTCAGAGGAGTCCTTCAGATCCCAATTTGTATGTCAAACATACTAGTGATGATATTCTATTTCTAGTAGTCTATGTTGATGATCTCATCATTACTGGCAATGCAGCACATCTGATCATGCAGGTCAAACAGAATTTGTGTCAGCATTTTGATATGACAGATTTGGGACTTCTCCATTATTGTCTCGGTGTAGAGGTTTGGCAGACTGATAGCCACATATTCATTTCTCAGTCAAAGTATGCCAAGAGCCTACTAGATAAGTTTCGAATGCAAGATTGTAAACTTGCATCTACACCTATGGAGATAGGGCTCAAATTATCAGCCAAATCAGATTCACCTGTAGTGGATGAGTCTTCATTCAAGCAACTAGTGGGCAGCCTCATCTATCTCACCGCCACTAGACCTGACATCAGTTATGCTGTGAGCTATATTTCTCACTTCATGTCAGCCCCAAAAGTTGAACATTGGGTTGCAGCGAAGCACGTGCTTCGATATGTGAAGGGCACTCCTGATTTTGGCATTCTGTACAGTAGAAGCAAAGATCCTAGGCTGGTTGGTTTTACAGACTCAGATTGGGCAGGTTGTGTTAATGACAGAAAGTCAACTTCTGGGTATGTTTTCAGCTTGGGTACAGGTGCAGTCACATGGACCAGCAAGAAGCAACAGGCAATAGCTCTTTCCTCGACCGAAGCAGAGTATCGAGGAACTGTTAAGGCAGCATGTGAGGCAATTTGGCTATGTAGGATGCTTGCAGACATGCAAATGTCTCAACCAGGACCTACTCCCTTGTTTTGTGATAATCAAAGGGTTCTAAAATTAGCCAAAAATCCAGTCTTCCATGAGCGGACGAAGCATGTGGAGCTTCGTTGTCATTTCATCCACCAGCATGTTGAAGATGGATCAGTGATACTGCAATACATTCCTACGAAAGATCAGACTGCAGATATCCTCACCAAGTCCTTGAGCCCGGCAAAGTTTCTCAAATTTAGAGGGCAGCTTGGTGTGATAGATAGCATGACCATTAAGGGAGGGTATTAGAATATTTAATTATATTTTAGTCACCTATATTTAGTTCTTTGTTTAATGGTCATTTAGCTTTTAAGCTTTATTTAGCATTTAGCTTTTTCTTTTTAATTAATTAGCTTTTACGCTTTATTTAACATTTAGCTTTTTCTTTTTAGTTAATTAGCTATTAAGCTTAATTTAGCTTTTAGCTCTTTAATCTTTTACTTTAACATTATGTTCTAATTATAGAACATCGTCTTGTAACCTCTATATATACGTGTGTATATCTTTCAATGTAATCATCCGATTATTGAATCATTCATTCAATTTATGTTTCACTTGCTGACCATGCATCTAAGGGGAAAGGAAAGAAAGGTAACTTCAAAAGATTCAAAGACAAGAATGATGAGTCAGCCCCTGTTGCCAAGAAAAAGTGGAAGGACCTTTCTAGAATTCAATGTTTTAGGTGTGACAAATTTGGTCACTTTGCCTATGATTGTGTTTCAAAATCTAAGACTCAAGCAGCTGTTGCAAATGTTGAGAATCCTTCTCCTCAAAGAGAGTCAAGTGAAAATTCTGAAGGATTCTTATTTGTTTCTGCACTTTCTAGTAATGTTCCTACTAACTGTGATACATGGTTGATAGATAGTAGAGCAACTCGTCATATCACTAGTTTTCGTGAGCACCTTTCAAACTTGAAAGAAAAAGACTCTCATCTTCAAGTTATCATTGGTGATGATGCTTGCTATTTCGTGAAGGGTGCTGGTTATACTTCTTTTCAGTTGGACTCTGGTATTCCTTTTCATTTAAGTGATGTTCTATTTGTTCCTGGTATTAAGAGGAATCTGATTTCTATTTCTGCATTAGAAGACAAAGGTTATCATGTTGCTTTTGCTGATGGTAAAGTACTTGCATGGAAGAAGAACTCTAGTATTCAATCAGCTCATGTTATTGGTGTCTATCATGATAGTCTTTACAAGCTTTCAGCTCATCCTATTCAAGTCTTAGCTCATGATTCTTCAAATTCAAGTGAGTTGTGGCATAAAAGATTTGGTCATTTAAATTTCAAAACTTTGTCTTCAATGGAGAAGGTTGTCATTTGTCTTCCTAAGCTGAATCAAAACCATGAAGGTGTTTGCAAGGGGTGTGCTCTAGGTAAGAACATTAAGAGCACCTTTCATAGTAGTGAAAGTAGGGCAAAGAATGCTCTAGAATTAATTCATTCTAATTTATGCGGACCTATGTCAATTGCTTCTTTTAGTGGCTTTTGGTATTATGTCACCTTTATTGATGATTTTTCTCGTAAGTGTTGGATTTACTTTCTTAAGTTTAAAGAGTCTGATGAAGTGTTGTCCAGATTTAAAGAGGTCAAAACTCTAGTTGAAAATCTATCTAGCAAAAAAACAAAAATTCTTAGATTTGATAATGGAGAAGAATATGTTTCTGGTGTTTTTCATAACTTTTGTGTTGAAGCTGCGATTAAGAGGGAATTGTGTGTCCCTTATAATCCTCAACAAAACGATGTGGCTAAAAGAAAGAATAGGACAATTGTTGACGCAGTAAAGGCTATGATTCATGACCAAAGTCTTCAAACATTTCTTTGGGCCGAGGCTTGCAGGACAGCGGTTCACATTCAGAATCGTAGTCCTCATCAGATTCTAAACAACTTGACTCCAGAAGAAGCCTTTATAGGTGTCAAACCAGATGTAAGTTATTTCAAAAATTTTGGATGCCCTGTTAAAGTTCATGTTCCTAAAGAGAAAAGATCTAAATTAAAACCTTCAAGGAAAAAAGGCATCTTTGTTGGTTATAGTGATTCTTCAAAAGCATATAGAATCTACATTCCTGGACAAAAACAGATTGAGATCAACAGGGATGTTTCTTTTGATGAAGATGTAGCTTGCATGAAATTCAAAGAATCTAGCATAGAAGCTGATAAAGAAGATTTTGAGCACCCTCAAGATTTAGATACAGCTGATCCGAATCCATCTTAAGACATTCAGAGAGAGTTTACAGATTTAGAAGATCCTGTTGATTCAGCTGATCCAATTGATCCAGTTGACTCTATAGTTACATCAGCAGGTCCCAATATTAGTTCAGCTAACAAGAAAATACCTTTGTGGGCTAGACATACTATGGAAGATGCTGAAAAATATCCAACCCCTCATGGTACTTTCAGAGAAAGCAAAAGACCTCACAAGTTTGTTGTTTATGTATCTTTGATGAGTCATATCTTAGCATCCGAGCCTTCAGATGTTGAAGAGGCTTTAAATCAGCAAGTGTGGAAGGATGCCATGATAGAGGAATATCAATCTATTATGAAAAATGATGTATGGGACATTGTTCCAAGGCCTAAAAACAAATCAGTGGTTTCTTCTAAGTGGCTGTTCAAAATCAAACATGCAGCTGATTGGAGTATAGAAAAGTAAAAGCCAAATTTGTAGGAGGTTTTTCCCAAAAGGAAGGTATAGATTTTGAAGAAACCTTTGCACCTATAGCACGTTACACTTCTATCAGGACTATCATAGCTGTTGCAGCTATTAAGGGTTGGAAACCTCATCAAATGGATGTGAAAACAGCCTTCTTGAATGGTAAAATTGAAGAGGAGGTTTACATTGAGAAGCCAGAGGGCTTTATTATTCACAATAGAAACTCTCATGTATGCAGGCTGAAAAAGGCCTTATATGGTCTTAAACAAGTTCCTCGTGCTTGGTATGAAAGGATAGACCACTATCTTTTGAGATTGGGTTTTCTAAAGAATGATGCTGTTCAAACTTATACTTCAAGGTATGTGATGATAAGGTGCTGATTTTAGTACTATATGTTGATGATTTATTCCTCACTGGTAATGATGATCTCATTGACAAATGTAAGAAGGATTTAGCTTCAAAATTTGAAATGAAGGATCTTGGTTTGTTACATTATTTCCTTGGACTTGAGGTATGGCAAAGACCAAATGAAATCATATTGACTCAAGGTAAATATGCAGTTGATATTTTGAAAAGATTTGACATGTTAGAGTGTAAGTCTATGGTCAATCTTATGGAAGTAAATCTGAAAAAATTTCATGAGGTGCAGCTACTTCAGATTTTGTTGAGCCTACTATGTATAGACAACTAATTGGCTCCTTAATGTACTTGGTTAACACAAGACCTGATATATGCTATGCAGTTAATACCTTGAGTCAGTTCATGTGTGAACCAAGACATATTTACCTCGTGGCAGCCAAACATATATTGAGATATGTACGTGGTACAATTGGATTTAGCTTAAAATTTTCTTCGTGTGTAGAACTGAACTTGCAAGGGTTTTCTGACTCAGACTGGGCAGGCTGTGTACATGACAGAAAAAGCACTTCAAGTTGTTGTTTTAGTCTAGGTTTAGCTATGATTTCCTAGTGCAGCAAGAAACAATATTGTGTTGCACAAAGTACAGAATATGTTGCAGTGTGTGTGGCTGCAAGAGAAGCTGTGTGGCTTCGGAAATTACTTGCAGGCTTGTTTGGCAGCCTTTGGAACCTACTGTGATTATGTGTGATAATCAGAGTTGTGTGAAACTTTCAGTTAATCCAATATTTCATGATAGAAGCAAACATGTGGAAATTAAATATCATTACTTGAGAGACATGGTTCAGCGAAAAGCAGTTGAACTCAAGTACATTTCTACAGAGGAGCAGACTGCACACATTCTCACCAAGCCACTTCCGAGAGTGAAGTTTTGTTACTTCCGAAAAAAGCTTGGTATGATGGAGAATGATGCACTTACGAGAAGTTCGAGGTGAAATCCCTTGTTTAATAAGTCCTTCACTACGAGAGAAGTTTGAGGTGAAATCCCTTGATTAATGAGTTCTTCTCTGCGAGAGAAGTTCGAAGTGAAATCCCTTAATCCACCCTCTGGGAATAGCTATGGAGGAAGTCATGTGTATGACTTTATGATTTTTATTTTTTGGGTTTTATTCATCCTCTAGGAGTAGCTATGATGAATATTGTTATACTAAGATAACAACTTTATTGAAATAAAAACTGTGATGTTTTTTTGTTGACATCTTCTGAGTTGCAAGTATGTGCACTAGTCATATGTTGATATAATAAAGATCTCTCTCTTGCTAAGAGGGAGTGTTGAAGATATAGCAGCGATAGAGATCATCTATGCAGTGTCCTGATTTATTTCGTCTAAGTTTTGACTCTTTAGCTTCCGTTCTCGTCTTGTCTTGGTTGTTATCGCTGACCCTTCATGTTGCTAGGGCTGACGGTGGAGGTGATGTGGCTGTTGGTGAAGATGATGAGGCTGTCGGTGCAGGTGTAACTGTCCATGCCTTTCCCTCTCCCTTCATGTGACTCTTCACTAGGAATTCCGATGTGCTATATTATTATTCTTCCTTGTCTCGTATCCATTTCTTCTTCTTCTTTGGCAGTTTTATATATCGGCTTCTTCTTCCTTGTAATTGTGTCTGTCAGATCAGAAATATTGTGTATTTCTTCTGCATACAGAGTTTCAGATATTTGTAGGTTTTAAAATGTATTCGAGTTGTATCAGCTGAGTTCATTTTATGATTGATTCATAGAGAATCGAACTCTTATTATTATGATTGATAGTATTCTGAGACTATAATCAGTTGTATTCTTTTCTGAGATATAATAAAGTTAATTTTGAGTGGGCTGGGTTTTGCACCCTCAGATGGAGGGTTTTCCCAGGATAAGGGCTTGTTCATTTGTGTTTCATCATTTATTTTCTATTCTCAGATTTTCTGGTTCAAGTTTTAACAATAGGGAACATTCACACACCCGATTTCTTCTTATCTTTTCCTTTGATCTGTGAGAGATCTTCCCTTCCACCCATTTCATATTATCACTTGGCACCGCAGCTCCTTTCAGCTTCATTCTGATATTGCTTCCTCTGGCTTGGGTAACAATTATTATGAATATACCTAGATCTGTTCGTCCTTTGTAAGAATTTTTGTTCATTGTACAGGCACTTTCTTGTAACCTGAAGCTTTGGCGGTTTTCCTATAACCAATGAAGTTTTCAACCCATGAGGATTTTCTTCACTAGAAAATCTGACAACTTTATGCATTGCTTTCAAGTATTATGAATCTTGTTTTGTTTTAAAGTTTAAACACTTAACTATTCCTAATATGCAACTATCATAAATCCTACTTATCATCATTTGTTATTTTTTGTCTTATATCAGTTTAGAGTATTACTTTCAGACCTTAATGTCAAGTTTCTATTAGACTGAGATACTAGGCCATTGTTTGTTTAACCAGTTTTCAGTTTTCGCAAGTGTATTTAACAGTTATTCCGATGAAGTTTGTATTGTGGTGACAAAAAGACATGGCTGTCATATTACCAAGAATTTTATATAAGACAAGAGTCACGCCAAACACATCTTTTTATGACATGGCATCCAAAGCTAGACATACACTGCAAAATGCCGGATGTATGGGAGGGCACTTAAAAAATAGCTTTTTGTCCGTTTTTGCTTTATCTTTTATTTTGAGACCCACCATGCTGCAAGACAAACAAAGCAAGCCCTGGAAATTATAAAAGGCTAAAAGAGTACCCTAAAGAACAAAATAGCATTAGATTTCATCTTGGATTATCTTTAAGCTGAGTTATCAACGTAATATGAAATTTCTTTCTCACAATTTAAGTTTTTTGAGGGGCAAGCTTTCAAAATTCATACCGTACCTTCTTTTGAAATTAGTGAACTGGATAACAACTGCAATAAAATTTAGGAAAAGACAATCACGGGAGAATCAGTAGTCAAATGCAAAAAGGAACCACAGGTTGCTCATATAGGAATTTTGACTGAATTTAAAAATGGTCCTTACAACCCAAGATAAACCATTGTAAAAATGCACATAAAATCAATGGAAAGAAAACAATGATAAAAATCAGATAACATAAAAATATCCATGGTAGCATACTCACAATATCCAGGTAATTACAACATGCCTTGTTTGTTGCTTCATTTCCCAAGTTTTTCGAAAAGTTGTTCTAAAAGTTTTTTCAATGCATTCCTTCCCTTTCTCTCTCACTTTTACACTTGGGAGAAGAAAAAAAAAAAAGCATTCGAAAATTGGAAATGTTTCGTTTGGGGTTAAAGCTAAAGGACATTCTAACTTTTTTTTAGTTCAGATTTTAAACGCTGATGAGGGTTTTCCTTTTAGTTATATCAAAATGAGCATTTGGTATAAAACATCAGGTCACCCCTAAAAGAGTAGGCCATGTTCAATGATTATAGAGATTGGCTGCCATATAGGACCAAGTATATATTTTTGACATAAACCCTCTTAGGTGAAAGTAAAATAATTGCTTTCGAATTGCTAGTTGTTTCTCTATGATTGGAATTTTCCTAATGTATTATGTTTATTTATAATCTCTAGGAATATATTTAACATGAAATAACAAAATCAAACTTATCTCTGTTTTGGAAATATAATATTCATTGTTTAGTTACTCAAGTTCTTCCTATTTTTAACCCATTGAATTCCATTTACACTTTTTTATGTCGTGTCAATATCATGTAAATAGAATGCTACTATCAATCATTCTACAACATCTATAGTGCACATTGAATGGGGAGTTAAAGGAGGGTATGGCAACATATTTTGGGAAGGGTAGCAAATAAATACACACGTATTCAATTTAATCCTCCACCAAAAGTTCATATTACTTAGGTCACAAATGGTGCTCAAAACTTTGAAGTGATATCACTGCTAATAGGGTAAATTCAGTTTCAAAACCTTATGACAAGAGTAACTCAAGATGTACATAGAATTCCAGTGTATCATTATATGCATATAATGATATATTAATACATTGTGCTCTTATAAGAAACACATCTCGAATCATTGAAATGTTATGCAACCCATTTCATATCTAGCTTCTAACACACAACATTGAATTAAAATAATTCAGTTGTACTCTTGAACATTTGACAGATCCAAAATTGGATTAGTGAAGTTAGGAATTGGCTAACTTAGCCATTATGTCTCATTTTTTAGACTTCCAAGCACTAAAATAAGACATGAAACCTGATTCCCCTGTGCCAAACTCAAACAGAAAGTTTTGGAGATCCCCAAAAAGTTCAAAACAGAAACAGAAGTTACCTGGATGATCCAAACATCCAGGAGGCTTCAATAATGATGAGAAAAGAGCATTAATGACATTCTTGACCAGGGTCAAACACATATACAAGTTTGGCCATGGCTGAACTTGTTACTGATAACTTCAGGGTGCTACAGACAATTTTGCCCACAGTTGAAACCATCACAGATACAACAAACACAGTACCTGCAAGCAAAGAAGGAGATAGAGTATTTGAAGTGCCATCTTTTGATATCAGAAGCTTTTGAACTTCCCTATGAGCATCTTTCGGTACTGTTGAGCTATAGTTCCCTAGTTTGTATGAGAAAGGATTCCTTCCATGTTGTAATTCACTGTAATTCTGCATAGTTACATCAGTCAAATGGGCTTTGTTGGAGTGTAATTTAAGTGGTTTCAGAGACTTCACATTGCTATGCAGGTGTTTGGACATCCATTCATACATTATATGAGTCTATTAAGGCCTCTAGAGTTTTCTCCCACATTGGGTTTTTCCAATTCAAAAGCTTTGATGTTCTCTTTTCAAGCTTGGTTATGCTCTCTTTTAACTGCTATAGTCTTCCTTTATGTGTATACACTTAATTAACAATAAAGAAGATTTGATGACCAATTTATGCTAGTTTTGCATAGAAATCAACAGCTATATCTCTCATTTGTCGATTAGCACTAGTAATATTCAAGTTGACAACTCAAGTAGTGGAATATCCACCCTCTTTACGGATTATTGGATGCAAAAGCTGCTAAAGATCTCCAGTTTGGTGTACATAATTCATTTAATTATAGTAATCAGTTAAGGGTTGCTATGAATCCCTTTGTTTATCCACAAAAATTTGAGTACCATTTATGTGTGATTCTTGCCTATTGCAGAATTTTGATTGATTTTTCATCAGAATTAATAAGATCCTATTGGAGGTTTTGTTCAATATTTTTGGCCCACTTATCAGCCTCCTACAGAATATTACAAATTGAATTTGAGACGATCACTCATAACATTCATTTTCTGGGCATAAAACCTCATGGGAATGGCAGACAGTGGCTAAGAACCCCTTTATTAATATTCACACTGTTCCCACTTCATTTCTTCCACACACAATTTCAGCTCAAAATGGAATGCATGATTCGATTGTAATAAGATCCCATTTGTCCAAGATAGCTCACAAAAATACAACCTCTTTCCCTTCAGTAAATTTCAAGACACCAAATGCTCATTGTACGATATTAATAATAAAATTTTGCACACCATCTGATAATGGAAAGCTGAAATGCAGGACCAAATACACAAGCCATTCATGACTAGGAAGCTAAAAGAAAGTTCAGGGCAAACTAAGCTGACTAACAGGACCCAAATGAATATATTATTGGTAGTGACGTCCCACAATGCCCCACATGCTCGTTGTACAATATTAATAATAAAATTTTGCACATCACGTGATGATGGAAAGCTGAAACGCAGGACACACATGTTCATGAACGCACAGGCCATTCACAAGCAAAACCTAAAATAAGGTTCAGAGGAAACTAAGCTGTCTAACTGGACACAGAAATGAAAATATTATTCGTTGTTTCATCCCACGATGCCAACAATGTGCAGATCAAAAGTGAATTGAGGAACTTATTTAAAGACAGTTCATTTACTGTGTACCTCAACAATTTGAAACATATTCAACGCCTCATCCCACGAGGAAGAACCTCAAAAGAGTTATGGTGAATTTATTCAAAAATATGAGTAAACATCAAGTAGCAACCTTCAAAATTAGTATAATTTGGATAGTTTCAATTAAACTAGGCAAATCTAGCAACAACCAAAACATTCCCAAGCTGCACTTCATCCTTATTCCTTTCCTTTTAATCAGTGTGTTCCTCTTATGTTTCTAAGATATATTAATATATATTTTGACAAAGGATAGATAAATCAATCTATCGTAATAAGATTACAGGTACGGATACAATAAAAAACACCAAGACATTTCTCATCTCAGTGGGGTAATTTTGATGAATAATAATCATATTGCTAAGCCCTCGTTATCCCTAATGATAGTTGTTTAAAGCTGAATTTTGATGGACTGCCAAAGACAATCTAGGACCTGAAGGTGAACGTGTGGTTATCTGTTCTCCTTCAAGTTCCTTCAAAGAAGGGTTTTATTTTTTCTCAACACTAAGACTAACACTGAGGCAGAAGCTTCAGCTCTTCACAAAGGTCCAAAAATCACAAAATCCATGGGCTGCCAGCATTTGGAAGTCAAATTAAATTCTTTTGTTATAATTCAGAGGAGCCTTAAGGAGTGCCTAAGAGATTGAAATTAAAGAGCTTAATGGAGGAAGTTAAGTTGATTGGTGCCAGCTTCGAAGAGAAAATTATTGGCAATGTTATAGAAAGTACAATGGCATAGCAGACCATTTAGCCAATGCAAGGATTATGCAATATACCTTCTCAGCCACATTTAGTGAAATTTCAAGTGAATGGCTGATTGAAGATCTTCTCAAAGTTGATGATTTTCACTATTTTCGGAAGCCTTCCCCCTACTTTCGTACACCTTCATGGTGATTTTATCATCTGCCTTAAGAAAGCATTATGTTCATTGGCCACCATTTGTTCACTAATTATCTCTCACATGTTGTGTTCTTGTTACATGCGCTCCCAGTATGAAGCAGAAGGGTGAAATATGAGTGAAGGCATTCATAGAGATTGGTGCCTAGGGTGTTTGCTTTGCCTTTGTGTTTAGTTTTGGTGCAATTGATTACATAATGGTGGATTTCACCAATCTATCAAGATGTGGTGTGATGAAAGAGCTTGGGATTATGTTTACTTTGGTGTCATAACTAATAAATGTCCTGGGCATATTTTCCATTAGCTACTTCTTGATGTCCAAGGATCTAGGGTCATGAGCAATCTTGCAACATGCAAAAACAAAATGAAGTAAGCTAAAGATGATTTTTTAATTTTGTGCGTGAGAGTTTTAATAGACTAGAATGTTTAAATAAATTGGAAAATCAGAAGAATGTTCCAACTTCTAACTGACTTCAACAGCATCTAAGAGCACAATTACATGTTTGACAACAAGCCTGTAACTCCAATAACAAGTCACTTCAAAGTTCAACAGTAACTGTCATCTTAAGCAACAAGCCTATGTGTGACTCCAATGGCAAGATACTTTGAAACCAGCTGGAATGACTTCAGCAGCAAGGCACAGATGACTGTTGACGAAGATGAGTTTGGTAATATGAGATCTCAAAGGACACTTGGGATCATCTTCTACGCAAATCAACCTCTTTCAAGCCTTCAGCTATGAGTGGGTTTTGCATGGTTTTTCTTGGTTTATTCTCTCATAGACATGACATCAAACACTTTGTAATAATTAAAGCTTCATCATATTTTCAACTGGCATCGAAAAGAGTAGCTGGGGAGTTGCAAACGACAACAATATTGGAGAAAAATGGCCCAACAAGAACTCAAAACTGTCATTATAGGTGGCTAAAACATGTGCCATGATGATTTTCATTATTCAAAGTTATCATGTAGTGTTTGGGGCAGATGAATTAATCCAAAACCTCTACAGGCCGGAAACATAGATATGAATCTAGTGGACAGGTCACTCTTCGAACTGGAACATACCTTTGATTGTGAATAACAAATAATATTCAACTGGGGTAAAATGAACCAATGGGGCAAATCATGAGATCTGGAAGCCAATCATCTGAGTACAGAAAGATTGGCAGAAAACAGGGCAAGAAGAGAGACTAACCAATCGAAGACATAATAAACTAAATAGTTCACCCATACAAATGAATAGGATAGAGTCATGTCATTTTCTGCTTTGTAATAGGTAAGGTGAAAAGCACACAAACATGTTAGAGTTTTGGGAGGAAGAGACTGGATGGGATTGCTTGGAGCCATTTCTACACTAAGACCAAGGGAGGTTGCTTCTAACCCCCTTGCTCAATTTGGAGGCTCCTACTCACTGTCCCATCAAGGCCTCATCTCCCTAAAAGCACTTGCCATCTTGTGAAGTTGGGGGGAGAATGTAACCAGGTTACTTGACTCTTCAATTGTAAGGACTCACTTCAAGGCCACTTATGAGCTCCTCACAACCTCCTTGCTGCATCTCAAGCCCACCACACAAGATGAGTTTTATACAATCAATCTTTATGCATTCCCTCTTGCAGGATCGGGGGAAAGATGTAAGGGGTGACTTGACTCCTCAATTGTCGGTACCTGCTTTTAGGTTACTTACGAGCCCCTCGTGACCCCTCTTGAAAAATAAATTGAATGAATGATTCAATAATCGGATAATCTATTCAACAATATACAAACGTATATAAAGAGATTACAAGGACGACATTCTAAATTAAGAACAAGTCGTTTAAAGTGAACTACTAAAAAGCTAAACACTAAATAAAGCTTAAAAGCTAATTAACTAAAAAGCTAAATGACCATTAAACAAAGAACTAAATATAGGTGACTACAATATAATTAAATATTCTAATACCCTCCCTTAATGGTCATTCTATCTACTAACTACCCTACAGAAGACACTACAGGTCTTTTGATCACAAATGAAAAGAACACTATGCTGCGGTGGAGACCCTCCCTAAATCTGAAAAGTGTTAATGACCAAGAATACCAAAATCCATCCAACCTGACGTTGGGTAACCAAACTGAAACCTGAAACCTAAAACCATGATTTTGAGGAAAAATTGGCAAACCCTTTTGCAGAAGAGTACCAACTCCCAAACTGACTGCAAGATACCACGATTGCAGATGTTCGCCCTGGCAAGTGCGACGCAAACTAACTACAACAAAGCACGATTTGGAGGAAAAAACCGTCAAACCCTGAAATAGGAACCCTCGAAAAGAGAATTTACGATTTTCAGGAGAAAACCAAAAAACCAAGAAATCGAAGGTTACAAATCATCGTTTTTGTGGAAAAAAAGGTAAAACCCAGATAATTAAAATCTTATGCGAATATCGCAAATTACAAATGAGATAATTTTTAAGGGAAAATTATAAACTCTGTGAACAATTTTTGAGGAAAAAATCGTGAAAACCCTCCCATGATTTTTTGTGGCCACAAAAAATCAGAAAACCGACAGACAATTTTTTAGGAAAAAATCGTGAAAACCCTGGAACCTGTAAGACGAGGTCTAGCCTAAATCAATTTGATAAAGGTAACGATATTCAAATATCGTGAACATGCACTGTTTCCAGGTGTTGTGGAAGCTGTTGAACTTTTGACTGTGTTCAAACATGATGTTGGTCAAAGATGCCATCACAAAAATGGAGGTTGAACGAGGTCAACCAGTGAAAGCATGAGACAGAAGAATCTGATTCAAAAATCAGAATAGAAGCAGCTGCACAAAAAATCTGAAACCCTGGAGGAGAATTCTGGCACGAATTATAGGGTGCAATTTCGAGGTTTGGAAGAAACCCAGAAATTAAATAATTTCTGCAAACTTAAAACTTGAAATTTTTCTTGAAAATAATCAGAAAAAATAATAATTTGCAAAAAATAAAAAAATACCTCTGATTTATTTTTGTAAAAAAAACAGAAAGATATAGACGATTTTTGTTTCAAAAAAAATGCAAAAAAAAAAATAGGGGCAAAAACCCAAGGTCAAATGTTTAGCATAAACAGTGCCCAGAAGACACCAAAATTCCCAACGTCCACAGAATTAGCAGAAATCACGGACTATTTTTAAATTCCAAGGCAAATTCACTGGCACAAAAAAAGAGGCACGGAAAATGAGGCACACAAAAAAATCTGAGACCAACCCAAAAAAGCTCTCGAAAAACCTACCAAGAATATGAAATCAGAATGCAGATTCGACGGCTCAAAAATCGAGGCACAAAAATCGATGCACCCAAAAAAATCTGACGACGACCCAGTTGAGGTCTCGAAAAACCCACCAAGAATCTGCATCCAAAATAAAATTTCGACTTGAACTGAAGAGTCAAAACCCTAGTTGAAAATTGCAGAAACCCTAGGAAAAATTTCAACCTACAAAAAAAAATCTGCCCAAGAAGAGAAAAAGAACCTGTTTTTTTTTTTTAAATCTCTTCAATAAAAACTTCGAAAAAAAAAAATTTGCTCAGTAAAACTTTGAAAAAATTTTAATAACAAAAACTTTCAAAAAATTTAATTTCCACTCTGATACCATGAAAAATAAATTGAATGAATGATTCAATAATCGGATAATCTATTGATACCATGAAAAATAAATTGAATGAATGAACTACTAAAAAGCTAAAAGCTAATTAACTAAAAAGAAAAAGCTTAAATGCTAAATAAAGCTTAAAAGCTAAATGACCATTAAACAAGGAACTAAATATAGGTGACTAAAATATAATTAAATATTCTAATATCTCTTACTCTTCAAACCCTCTCCCATAAGAGGATTACAGATAGTATTTAGCATGCATGTGAAAACACGAAGCATGCATATGAAAACATGAAGCATGCATGTGAAAACACGAAGCATATATGAATGCATGAAGACACCGAGCATACACAAAGTATACACTTGTACAAAAACCGAGCATACATTTGGAGAACTATATTGTTAGATTAGGATTAATGCACGTTATCTTTAAGATTTCCTGCAGAAACAAATAAGTATACAAAATTTATTTGCATATCGAGTTTGTGTATTTATAGTTTGATTTTATTATAAATAATTGATTGCAGATTATTGATTTGGAAATGGAGTTATGATTGGGTTGCCCAGCCAACCTATGCTAAGCCCCTCTCGGCCTACTTCACATGGTGTGGGTCTTATCCTCCTGATCATACTCTTACCCCAATTAATATTACTGTAGGAACGGTATGGGTAGCATAGTGGAGTTATCAGTTTCACCAATCTAAGCCCAGGAGCGTATCTTAGTCCTCCTGGCCTATTGCAGACTTTGTCATCAATAGATGGTCTACTTAGGAGGTAAAACTTAACCCTCTTACCCATCTAAGCCACCCTTCTATCCGTTTTTTAGCAGTTTGTTACATTGGATCAGACATTAATTATACAGAATTGATACCATTGGTTGTATTGCCATTCATTCATTTATTTCAATATCCATTATATTAGTTGATAACATTACATGTATTAAGGATATGTAGTATTATCATCTTATTGTATCATTAACAGTTCGTAGATTTCATTATAATTATATGTAATTTATGACTGCCATACCAGATATACAGAATGCAGATTCATTAGAATTATATGCTGAATTATAATGTAATTCATTGCCTTATTACTTTATATGATTGTTACTATATTTAGATTTCATTATACTATTGTGCCAGTATTACTCTATTTTCTTAGAGTTCGATGAGGCGTACCTGGCCTATTCCTTTCTGAATTCCTTCTGATCACTTTGGCTGCGTATCCACTTCCCTATTACACCCCTGTCCGTGGTGAATAGAGTGCTGACGTGTATACAAGTTGACTGTGGCGGTTTTGTTTTTTGGATGGCTGAATATAGTCTTCGCCTCTTCTTTTTTTTTTAAATTCTCTTCTCCTTACTCCCCTTCTCTGCATTAATTTATATTCCACAGGATGGCAGGAAAGTTGCTCTGAAGTCTAAAACCACTTGTAATGTCCCCTACTAGGTTTAGACCTGTTTTAACCATAATTAATCTATTTCTATGTACTTATGACTTAAACTAACTTGATTAAGAGACAAGTTTATCTTAACATGAATCAAATCTATGATATTCTATCTTTCTTTTGTCTATCAAGTACTTGCTAATTTGCCGTACTAAATAATTAGTCTTATTCTATTAAATTATTTACATATTTATTAATTACTAGTTATATAAATTATTGTGTATTACTGCACAGCAGCTTCTAAAAGATATTATAATAAGTATAACAATTACATTAATATCTATTATTTATATTATTATTAAATTCTGCAAACAATCATTATCGGGCTTCAAATCTAAATCATCATATTGAGCACATCACCGTGCCTGCCACCAAAAAAAACATTCTGCCTGTAACTTAATAACAGTTCTGATCTGATCTGGACGATCTTGCTAACTATTAATATATCCTATCTTCCCGTCCTAATCCCTGATGATGTGATGGAAGGGATTTGATTGCCATCTTATATCTTGTTGAATGAATAGTTACATTATTTTGATGTTAAGAGACACCTCTCTTCAACTTAAACAAATCGGTTTATTACTCAAACCACACCCTTCCGTAATTGTTGATGTATGTGGTTAGCAGCGGGAGATATCCCCAAGCTATTAATACACTATGATTTATATTTGCTAGATGAGCCGACCTTGATGAAGCAATTCATATATTAAATATGAAATGAATTTAATTAATTAATGCATGAGTCATGTTCTTAAGGGCCAACCCTTTGTGAAAGGGTACCACTCATGTATATATATGAGGTGCGACCTCATTCACTCTACGATTCGATTATTCATTGAATACAAGAGCAGTCTAAGTAAATAGCTGAGCAGATCGAATAATAGAAGAGTCGTTAGCATACCAAGACAAGTAGGTCTTTACATAGGAAATATGCTCAGGGGAGACGATAACAAGATATCGTCTACGGTTGGGAAGGCAACAGTCGCTTGTGGTTAAACGAGCACCCAGTTAACATTTATGTTTGCTTACATCTCTGATCTGAAAATTAACATGGTATCAAAGCCAGGTTCCGAAATTTGATCAGATTTGTAAGTTTCCTTCACAGTAACGGCAGAGAGCAAACAAAACAGAAGCCATGGGAGTGCAGGGTTTGTGGGAGCTATTATCTCCTGTTGGCAGGCGTGTATCCGTCGAAACCTTGGCTGGAAGAAAACTGGTAGTAGATGCGAGCATTTGGATGGTGCAATTTATGAAGGCAATGCAAGACGACAAGGGAGAAATAATAAGAAATGCTCAAACGAATTCTTTAGACGAATTTGCAAGCTTTTGTTTTTGTGCGTTAAGCCCATGTTTGTGTTTGATGGCAGAATGCCCGCTTTGAAGCGGAAAACTATCATTGTGCACCACAAGCAGCGCGAAAGAGCACAGACGGAAATTCGAAAGACTGCGAAAAAAAAAAGTTGCTCTTAAATTACGACAAGGAAGAAGGGGCGACGATGCCATAAAGGAAGAATGACCACCCTCCAATCTTCAAGAAATTTGCAGCTACGAATGCAGGACGACGCACATAGTGTAATAGACTTGCAATCCTCCATAAATATGCTTTGAAAAGGGAAGGCGTGAATAGAGGTGACGAGTTGAGGTGAGTTGCAAAAGTGTCTATACGGCGTGGCCAAGTGACAATAGGATCATTTCTTCAAACATAGCATTCATCCTTACCCAACCCATCATTCGTGGGTGCGCAAGGAGAAGGAACCACCACACTTAATGAGGTCTTGGAAGTATCATACGATCTTAACTCTTAGAAGCTTATCCGAATGCTGGTACAAAAGTCATAAATGGTATGCTTGAAATCATATTTGATGCAGAAAAATTGTGTGTAAGGTTTCGAACAACATTTTTGAAGATATGTGAAATAACCAAGTGGATAGAGAGATCCACTCATATTTACAATCTGAGGAGATGAAAAACATCAATAGGTTTGCCAAGGATGTTGGCATCACGGGAGACCCTCTCAAGGATTTGAAAATAGAGAAAGGATTGGCCCGAACAACACTCAGTTTTCTCTGCATTTACATTTAAAGGTGCAAAAACCGAATATTGTGATACTCATTTATTGACAAGTGCCTGGTGCATTAGGGCACATCCTTAGGGCATTTAAGTATGCAGCTTATGGTGTAGATGTTGGTTTTATCCATTGAAAGTGATTTCCACCTGCATGAGATTAGTTGTCCGGGAGCATTGACGCATAAATTTTTGTACTCGCTTAGGGGATATATACATTCATGGTATCTGGGCATCTAGTATAGGTCTTCTAGGCCATCAATAAGTGACACTCGCTATGAACATTGATCTTAAACCGTGTCCCTGGTTGGTATATTGCTTGTGTCTTGATCTTGGAAGCAGATCACTGTAGCAATTGGTATTGAAAGTGTCAATTTTTCGGTTTGGCACTTTATCAACATCGGTTTACAAAGGTTTCTGAGATCATCTGTAGTAGTGACGGAACTAATAATCTAAGATCACTATAATTTTTGCGATGAAGAAACTGGTGTTGAGTATGGGTAAAGGTAGTACAACTATGGAGATGTATCTAAGTAGGGGCAGCTACTATCCACATTGCAAGAATGATATACAATGCAAGTGCACCATGTGTATGGAAAACATCCATGCTACATTGCAATAAAGAGTCATTACGAATTGTTTCATGCTAGTTGTGAAGATTTCCAAGAGTGTCTCAAAATGAAAGGAGAACTACAACTCGATTGTGATTGGTTGGTCACATCGATTTCATTCTCTATGTGCATGGATTGTGATGGTGCCTTGAGAGGCCTGGTCCTATATTGAATATGCTGGCTGCATAATGTGTCTAAGAAATTTAAGTTGAGCAGATTTTTTTATTTTTTTTGGTGCTAAGATTAGCACTTCCAGTGGCAGGATACATAAGTTCTTGTTAATTATTCAATGTTCCAAAGGAAGAAGGATGATACGATCGGTGCATGATATGTTGTTCTTATACATGCGATACATGTGAATGATCTGTTGTGCATTTACGTGTGGTTGTTCGTGGAATATATATACTGTACATATACTCCCTGCAAACTTAAACTCAGGTTTGGAAGCTTAGCAGAATCTTTTCTTTAATAATCAAAGAATCTCTGTGTTGAAAATTGAACAACCACAAAAGAGCAAGGGAGATCTTAAGAGGAACCATGGAAAAGGGGAAGTGATAGTAATTATGCAATTACAATGTCAACTCTCATTCGCCATAGTCGGGGACTTGGCTCATACTGTATCGAGCATTTCAATTCATCTCTAGTGAAGGTTCGCTGGGTCTGGTGCATACCTGAAAAGCGCTTAAATACAACACTTGAAGAGATTATGATTTAAATGAGATAAGTATTTCATGCTATAACTTTGATAATGAATCATGTATGCCTTAATAGATGAACTATTATTAATCTCTTTGAAATGCTTTCAGGACGGACCAAGAAGCATAAGAGATTGCATTCAAGGAAGGAAGAACTTGATGTTTGCTGCCATGAGACTGAGTTGGTGGCTGAAGATGTTTCTTCGAAGAGGAGAAATCAACATTCAGAGAAAGTTTGACAATCCATCAGAGGCAACCTTGGATGAGGAGGTCAGAAGGTTGATATCAGATTCAAAGGGAGTCTAACACTTCATCAAAAGTAACCTTGGACGAAGAGGTCAGAAGGTTGATATCTGCTTCAGAGGAAGCTTGACATTTCAGCTTCAAAGGGAGCTTGACTTTTCAGCTTCAAAGGGAGCCACATCTTTTGGTTAATGCATTTTTCTCTGTGATGGAGAAATTTGAGGTATTAGCCCTTGTTATGCATTCTTCTCTGTGAGAGAAGTTTGAGGTATCAACCCTTGTTATGCATTCTTCTCTGTGAGAGAAGTTTGAGGTATCAGCCCTTGTTGTACATTCTTCTCTATGAGAGAAGTTTGAGATATCAACCCTTGTTGTGCATTCTTCTCTGTGAGAGAAGTTTGAGGTTCCAGCCCTTGTTCCACCCTCTGCGAGTAGGCATGGTGGATGTCATGTGAGAGACTCCATGACTTAGCAATTGTGTTTATTCACCCTCTGGGAGTAGCCATGGTGAATGTCATGATGAGATGACAACATCACGATGAGATGATAAGCTTCTTTCATACAGATGAGTGTAGTCATTGTGTTAGTCATTACGATGAGGTGATGTGACTTGTAGATATCAAGAAGGATATCTCCCTAGCTAAAGAGGGAGTGTTGATGTATGTGGTTAGCAGCGGGAGATATCCCAAAGCTATTAATACACTATGTTTTATATTTGCTAGATGAGCCGACCTTGATGAAGCAATTAATATATTAAATATGAAATGTATTTAATTAATTAATGCATGAGTCATGTTCTTAAGGGCCAACCCTTTGTGAAAGGGTACAACTCATGTATATATATGAGGTGCGACCTCATTCACTCTACGATTCGATTATTCATTGAATACAAGAGCAGTCCAAGTAAATAGCTGAGCAGATCGAATAATAGAAGAGCCGTTAGCATACCAAGACAAGTAGGTCTTTACATAGGAAATGTGCTCAGGGGAGATGATAACAAGATATCGTCTACGGTTGGGAAGGCAACAGATCTGAGTTGTTGCCTGTGGTTAAACGAGCACCCAGTTAACATTTATGTTTGCTTACATCTCTGATCTGAAAATTAACAATAATTATTATTATTTGTAATCTTTATTCAGGTCTAATCAATGCCTTAGTTATCTTTATCTTCATAGGCGGTGAATAGAAGATTTAGTGGACACCGATATCCCTTAATCATTATACTTGGTCTTGGTTAAAGCATTCCTTTGGAGACAAATCTTAGCCTTTGACTAGTTGCCACTATTCCTCTCTTCATGCTATAGGCTGAATGTGTGTAATCACTTTACGTCATTAATCGATGCTTATTTATCAATCACCTCCATCATTTGCCTTAGTCGATCTGGGTAATTAATCGTTCTTATAATCTTTTATCACAGCTTCCTTATTGCCAAACGTCTGACCTTGATCGCTTAGCGTCTTGTACTCTTTTTGTTTATATTATCAATGGCTTGATATTTTAATATGGAAATATGTACCCGATGTAATATAGATTGCTCCCATATTACCCAAATCGCTCATATACTACTACTCATTTGATAATCTCAACCATGTCACCTTTTCTCAATGATCTTACCTTTATCAATCTGTTGAACACATCGTGATTGATATTTTCAAACCATCATCAAAAATATGTATGGGATGAACGGATGCTTACTGTTGATGCTTATGTGATCGATAATTGTTCAATCCTTTTCCTTGCTGATTGTCTATCAATATCATGTCTCTTCATATACCTTGCTAGATTGATGCATAAGAGATGATTATAGCTTCAGTATGTCGTATGCTCTTAATACCTTCACTCCTTGTTTAAGATAGCATATCAAACTACTTTATCTTTTTCTCTATGCTTTACTTGGATGCTTGCAAGTCTTTATGCCTTATCATTCTTGTCAACTATATAACCTACTATTGATATTATGTACACTTCATTATTTTCTACTCTTAACTACTCAACTTTAGTTATCATGGCCTACTCAACTTTAGTTATCAAGGCTGCCAGTCTTGATCCCACAATTGTTCTTTGTTTGTTATCTTTTTGGGTCAAAGATGGGGACATGACATCCGTGAACTATCCATTATTCCAGTCATTAAAAAGAAACTGACAATCAAGACCTGTACTGGGAAAATTAAACGGCAAAGATACACCAGAAAGATGCCGAGTTCAATTTCACATCCTTACAGATGCTATTTAGATAGCTGGCCCTGAGAATGAGGAATAGGTGGTGCTAGGCTGCTAGCTAAAGCATGTCTATGCAGGGCAGCAGGGAAGTTGGTTGAAGCTACCTACAAACATATATGTTGGACCCTTTTTGTGTGCACACATAAAGAATACACTTAAATACATCAGCAAAATTGACTAGATCAAACAAGTCTAGCTGATGCGAGAGATGTGCAGATGTTTATCTGCATCAATCACCACCATCGCATGTCCTGTTTCAGTTCTCCAATAAAAAATTAGCAAGGCTGTTGAGACCAAACATGCATTGTACTTCATTCTCTTGGAGAGGATGATTGAATTGCAAGAGCCACAACTAATGATCATGACAAAAGGCTGGAATCGTTGAGCTCAGTCCAAGACATAGAAGGGAATAAGACTAAAGGAAGGTATGAAGAGAGCCACCTTTTACTTAGGTACCAAATTCATCACTTCCATTATATTCTCAATTTTTCTGTTGATTAGATATGGGATTCTAAAACTCCAAGCCTTGAGGAGATGTATAAATGCATTTATGACAATCTTGTCTAAAAAGCAATCATTGCATGATAGAGAGACCCCACCTTGCTGTTCTACAATTAGTACATTCAACCTACACTTCACCAGAGAAGGCAGAAGCTCAACACACATTTGAACATGGCCGCCTATGCATTTAACTCTAAGTAGCATGTGCATAGACTTGATAGGGTTCTCCCTATCAATTATATTGAGGTGAAGTCAGGCTTCATGAAGGCCATCGAGAAGATGCGTATTGAGAGGAGGCCTCATTCATTGTAATGTCCCCACTTCTCTAGTTGCTATCCAGATGTGTAAATTCACCTGTCACCCATCTCCACACGTAAAGTTCAAGAGTATGGAGATGATTGGTTAGCCAAACAGGACCAACACTTAATCAATTTTGGCTTTGGTGAACTATTTATAATAAACTTTATAATGTTAAGTTATAAAGTAACCTTTTCTAATTTTGGATATAAGTTATTAAAAAGTAACTTATATCCATAACTTCATTTTTAAAATGTCACCTTGCACTTTTCCCTAGGAGACTATAACTTAAAAAGCGGTGAAATGTTCATGAAGAAGACCCCCTCAAGATGGCGCCACTTTTTGGAGGAGAAAGATTCCAAAGAATCTTCAAAAGATACCTTTAAGAGGTTCGAATTGGGGTTTGGAGAGTTAAGAAGGTATAGTACGTTCATTTTGGGCATCATTTGTTTTGGAAAATTTGAAGGAAATATACAATGCAGGTCTGCAACAATTTTTGCAGAGTGCTGGAGCAAGATTGGAGACAAAATCCTTCAATCTCTTGATGACAGGATGAAACCCCTTCATCATTCATCACCCGATTTTAGCACAGAAGGTTAATTTTGGTCTTCAAGGGTTTGAATCAGACATTTGAAGGATAGCAGCAGCATCATAAGGGTTCGAATATCAGATCTGAGCAGTTAGAGGGCATAATTTGGAGAAAATATTGCAGTTTATGGCCAGCCATGCTTCTCCCAGCCTGGCCGTACACTCCTAGCTTGCCTGAGAATTCATAGAAAATAAATTAGAGGGTCTGAAGTTGATTGTTTTGTACAAAATTCATTGTCAGCATTAGGAATAAAGAAATTAATCATTCTTTCAGGCTTATGACAACTTTGGAGAGAGATATGAGCAAATCAGTGGGAAAAGTTGACTAATTTCAGTGAAGTCTCCTAGAGGCCTGAGGGAAACAGCAGCAGTTTTGTCCATTAGTGCAAGAATTGTTCTTGGTAATTATTATTGAGGAGAATAAAACTTCAGGGAGCAGTTAGAACACCTTGGAAAATCCTGTAGCAGCATCTGCATTCAATTAAGTCAATAAGGAAGCCTTCTAGGCAAAGCGTTGGACTCCTAGTAGGCCAATTTGGCAAGTTAATGTTGAATTTCATTATTTCTTGTCATTTGATAGTTGTTGTCAATAAATCAGAAAATCTGAAAAATTAGTTTCCAGTCAATTGTTTATGTATTTTCATTGTTATTCATTTGCATTGTCAATTTCTCGAAGCACATATCTCCAAAAATAAAAAATAAAAAGCATAAAACTTCCAAAAACACACAAAAAATTCAAATTTCAAACCGCTGGCCAAAGAAATCAGAATCAGAAAATTAGATCAGTTTGCTCCAATCAGCACTCAGCATCTTTCATTCGTCTAACATAAGTGAACTACATCTGTCAAAATCAAGGGCTAAGTGAGTTTGGCATAGTTAGATAAGAAGACTTTGGCACACAACAACCCAATACATGGCAATAGCATGAGCCTCCATCACCAATAAGTACATCATGCATCCATCTCTTATCACAAGTTTGTAGTTCATTTTTTGTTGAGAGGAACTAGTCGAACATAGAGTTTCATCCACTCTGTCAAGAGAAACATATCACAGATAAGTACACTACGCATACGTCTCTTATAATAAATTTGTAGTTCCCTTTTTGTTGAGAAGACCTAGTCTACATAGAGCTTCATCCACTCTATCAAGAGAAACATTCTTACCTCTAACAGAACAAAGAAGCTTGTGGTAGTACATGGCTAAATTGTACCTTGCATCTCATGAATAGCAACACAATTGAGTACAAGAAGAGTACAGAACATGATGGGATGTTGACACGGTGAAGATGAAACAAATTAATAAGTATCAAGCTACAAATACAAGGCTAGTTGCTGTCCAATTGGAAAAGCTAGATAAGTGTAGCAATTCTAAATTCTAGAAATGAAGTGTATGCCATGACATTTACATCAGAGAATGAGTTAGAATTGCCATTGGCCCATTGTACTTGTCAATTGGTATTGATATTAAAAACTTGATTAAATCATGAAATTGTGTATATTCGGAATTTTAGTCATTGCCCTCGACTTTTAGGAAAAATATTGCCATCCCCAAAAGCTGCCCTTGCATCGAACCCATTTTGAGACTCTATGGAACACTTGAAAGAATCCTATCATAAAATAGCATCAACTAACATGCATATGAAACAAGACCTAATGAAGGTCCTTAGCCTTAAGGCAAATGAAAGAAACAAATCATAAGGGCATCTAGCCTTAGGGCAAAGGAAATGCTAAATTTCTTCTTGTTTTTCACCAAAGGTCTTCAAGAATTTCAAAATTAACCAAAAGATAACATGTTACCTTAAGTGTCAGCGATAAATAATATCATAAATTTTGCATCAAGATGCCACAGAAAAGGAGAACACGGTGAGACCCACTCAAAGAGCCAAACAAAAGTATTCAAAGGTTATTATTATGGGTTTACTGATTTAATTTAACATTAATCAAGGGATTGTGGTGTAAGTGTAATGGGAGAGAACCATAAGGCACGTGCATTGCAGCCATGTTTATAAAATTGCAAAATACGAGAATTTCAAAAAAAACATAGATAACACGTGAGCACCAAAAAAGAAACAAAAAAAAATCAGGAAGAACAAGAAAAAGGTTGACATATAGAATTTTTTTGCAAGAAATATGCCAAAGCCTACTGTCAATAAATAATTCCCACCATATAGAAAAGCATGACTTATGGCAACAAGTCTGGGCGTAAGAAAGCTACTGGACATAAGTTGAATGAATTTTAAAACTCTACCCAAACCCAGCATGGCCTTCTCGATTCATCATACTCTCATTCGTGTACATTCTTAAGACTCTTTCATTCCTTTCCTAGCACCTTAAGGTCACAGTCTTTAAAAGGGAAACCTTACTGACCAAATACTGAGAAAGCGTAGTTTCGGTTCAGCTTAAGGGACTTTTTGTTGTTCAGACTTTAAAAATATGGCCCAAGCTTCCCCAACATTGTCAAAGAAAAATATTGAAGTACCCGGCAACAAAAACTTACTCTTTAACAGTTATGCCATTGTATCTTCAATTTTCTAGTTACCTCCACACCAACTTAATTTTAACTCGTTTTAAAATATAATCATTGTTTGATAATTGCTCTGTAAATTATAGAAAACAAACAGTTTTCTCATAAAGTGACAAGAAAATTTGCATACCACGTAGGTCAAGCTCTCGTTCACGAACGGCATTGAAATACTGAGGGCACTTCGATATTAAATCTGCCGTTAACCTCACCATTCTTTAAACTCCTACTTATTGCAAGCGAAAAGAAAGGAACTTCGCTTTCAACAGGGTAATCCCATCAACAAATCGCCCGAAAACCTAAACACATTGTATCCAAGATTTTCTTGCTTTCTTATCAAAGCCTCTGAACGATAATCCCACAAAAATGGCTAAGAGCCTGTAAAATGAGGTTTTCAGTGTATGTATATTGAGAGGCTTGAAAGAGGGAAATGTTTTTATTCGAGTTAAAATATCCAGGGCCTCGCTGTTTTTTGCCGCCTCAGAAATTAATACATTGGAACCCCTAAACCCTTATTTGTTCACAAGATATTTTAAGCCCATTTCCACCCATACAAAGAGTCCTACAACATTTTTAACTCCCAACTTGTTGGTGGGAATTAGAGAAGGCACTACAGTAACTACCAAATTAATACAAAAAAGATATTGTAGTGATGAAAAGTGTAATTATAATTTCTTTTCATATATTTTAATTTTTTTATTTATATTAATTTTTATTATAATTGTATGGTATCTAAAATAATCTTATATTACTCGTTCATGGGTTTCAAAGGGTTAATCGTGTTGGTAAGAACTTGGGAGATAAGGAGGTGATTTGGTCAAAATCTGAAAGAGGATGGGTTAAGATCAAATTTGACAGGGTCTCAAGAGGTAATCCATGCACTTCTGGAGCAGGATGTGTGGCTTGTGATGATGAAAGGAAGATTCTTTTTAAAGGAGCAAAAAAGTTGCAAGATGGAACTAATAATGAGGCAAAGGTGCAAGCGGCTTTGTTAGCAACTGATTTTGCAGCAAATATGAAGATTTCGAAAGTCCATTTTGAGGGAGATTCTCAAGTTGTGGTTAATGCAATCGTGAAAAGAGTAACCCCGAGTTGGAGACTAAATAAATTTATCCTAATAAATTTGTTCAAAATTAAAATCTTTTCAAGATTTTTACATCTCGCATGTAAGGAGAAGTGGAAATGTCAATGCTGACGAAAATTGTCTAACGTGGTATGTGATCTTGCTAAGGGAGAAGTGAGGTGGTGGGATGGTAACGACAGTACCATTCAATGGAGTTAAGATGTTCTGCCAGTACAGTACCTTGTCATACTTGAAATGTGCGAAATGCATTTCTTTTCTCTTTGTTCGTGCCTAGGTTGGCTTGAGCATAACAGGCAATTAATGTTGAATTACTCTTCATTGGCGGCGGGAGTTGAGAGAGCTCCATTTATTGCGAGAATGGGAATTTTCACTTATTCATTGAGGCAGTCGAGTGGATTTGGTGGTAGTTACTGTGGTTTTTGGTGCAGAGTTAGGCAGTTTTTGTGGGGGTGCGATATGGAAGCCAACTTCACACTTAAAACAAATAAACTCATGCCTGCTTTTTTGGGGCCAGTTCCTGCAAAACGGCTACAAAATATGTTCATTCTGAACGACCCCCTGTTCTTGAGGGTTGTTCAACTGGTCCTTGGTGAGGAGGTGGTTGTTATTGGACATAGATATAGAACAAGGGTGGACATATACGCGTTAATTATAGCGTGGGGGCTCAATTTTGGTTATCCCTGTGAAGAGGTGAGAAAAGTGATGACGACAATAGTGCCAAGAGATTATTTGCTCAACATGGAACCTTTGCTAGAATGGGTAGTCCCGAGATGGGGATTTAACATTTCAGAGGGCATCCCAGAGGAGCACGCTAAGCTCAGAGGCTGACATTTGCGAATTCCCTTTCTAAGACGTCGTGAAGAGGTAAAAGCTAGATTTTGGGATGATGCAAGGAGAGGTTGGGAGGGCCTAACAATATATATTCAAATCATGGAGTTGGAGGAGACTATTAGGCAAGCAAAGGAGGAAGCTAGGGTGGTGGAGGAGGTGCAGAGGAGGCGACCGATAACCAGGCGCCTTTCGGCATAAATGGCTAAGCAGAGCCTGTCGCGAGCTAACAGAGCGAATGACGAAGGGAACATGGTTGGGGGTGGTGCGAGCTCATCGAATGCAGAGGCGGAGAAACGTCAATAAAGATTTTGCAGGACAATGTACCTCTTGGTGTCATTTCTCTTTTTTGTTTATTTGCTTGAAAATCTTAAGTTACAGTTAAAATAGTTTGAATAGCTTATGCTAATTTTTGTCTGGCAATATGTATACGTCATTCTCGTACTTGTTTTGTGGGGTAGGGTTTGTGCAGATCACTGGTTTATGGATGTGTTTTTTTGGGTGGTTTGGAGGTTTTTGTGGGGACTTTTTGGGTGATTTGAGAGATATATCTTGGATGATGTATTGTTTTAATTTTACTCAATAAAACAAAAATATTACCGATAAAAATAAAAATCTTATATTATAATTTATTTGATATTTTAAATATTTATTAAAACTTAATATAGATTTGTTTCATTCTAATTTGTATTTTTATTATTTTTTACATTTAATTGGTTAAAAAGAGTTATGTAATTATTTACTAGCATTTCTATATTTTAAAATATCTAAGTAAAGTATGCGAGATATCAAATTTGGAAATATGCAATATTTATATATTAAATGATAAAGTGTGAGGTGCAAATAAATTCAATGATACATAATTTTTTTAATTTAATTTTGGTTACATTTGAATTATTGATAATCATAATAAAATACTTTTTAGAGCTATGACAACAATATTTGAATTAGTGATAATCAAAATGAGATAAAGCAATGTCATACTTTTTAGAGCTATGATAACAACATTTGTAAAATATTATGTAGATTAAAAATTTGGAATCATTTATCAAAATTATATTTTAAAAAGGGAGTAAAAATTAGTTGGTTAATCATTCAGGTAGTGGTAATAAATGTTAAACAACATCTATACTATATCATAAGCATTGAATTTAGTCATAGATACAATGTGTAAATTGTTTTTAAAAAATTGTAAGAATTTTTCACTTTGTTAACCATTTATGCACTTGCAATATCTCTTTGTTTCAATATCGTCAAGAAGAACCTGAATTTTGATTGTTACGTTGCACTTCATGGCATATAATGTAGGTATCTCATATTGTGCATGTAACAACTTGAATGATGGCATGACTTGATGCACTGTGAATCTGATTGAATATTAAACTTAAGAGTAGCAAGCAACCATTCTTCAAGTGGTCCTGTGTGATAACTTATCTGTGATTGTCCCTTAAGAAATCTCATGAACTTCAAACTAAGTTGTTCAAATAGGTTGTGTTTTTTGATTGTCACTGTTGGCCTAAGAATGACCTTCTAGATACATCTAGCAAGGTAAAGGTCTCGAAGCTCGTGGTATTGAGAAATTGACCAATCACATAAATCTATAATGTCAATTTGTAGATTATAAAATTTTACATCTAAGTTCATTTTGACCTTGGAACCATAGAGGAAGTTAAAGTATAAAGCATAATTTTTATATTTTATTTGACTATTCTTTGGCCTATTTTTGTCAATTCTATTGACCATGTTTTGTCTCAACCAATAGCGAACACTTAATTCCTCTATACGAAGGATGACTGTGAATAGAAGATGGTAATGGTACTTTGTTAACCAATTGGACACCCATGCACATGCATTAGGTGACATCTTGCTCACTTGCATGGAAATTATTTTTAGCTTTTGAATCAATATTGAATAGTAGAATATGAGTATTTTAAACTTAAACGCAACATATGTTAAGGTGAGTTAATTAGATAAATTTATAGAATTTTTCTTCATTTGAATTAAATATATGTTGTTAAATAGGAAATAGAATAGAGCAACATGTATGTAGCATTTCTCTTTATCATAACAAAAAAAATGATGCAAGGTTACATAAGTATCTTTAGAAAATACTACATATTTGGAAATCTTTTTAACTTTAAATCAATATTGAATAGTAGAAGATAAATATTTTAAACTTAATATAAAAGATAAATTTATAGACATTTTCATTTGAAGTAAATGTATGCAATTAAATAGGAAATAGAATAGAACAACATATATGTAGCATTTATCTCTTTCATAACCAAAAAAACGAAGCAAGTTGTGAAATGATAATCAAATTTTAAACCATTTTCAGTTAAAATTTCTTTCATAGACATTGTGAAAGCATATGACTATATATTAAATGTTAGTTCAATTGTTATTGTGATAAAAATAAGACATTTATTAATGATAATTTGTTTCATATCAGTTTTAATTTTGTTGATATTAAAAAACATAAAAGTCATGGAAGCACATTTGAATATTGCATTAATCTTTGAGATTTTTTAATTGTCATTTTCTTTATACACAATGTAATGGATGATTTTTTTATATATAATATTTTGAGAAAGTGTTATTAGCTATGATGTTTATATCAAAGAACTTAAAATTCATTGGAGGAAATTTGGAGAAAAATATATTACATCAATTATGTTCTAAACATTTTCCAAATGTTGATAGATTGGAAAAGGATGTTTAGTGTAATCTAGAGGAAGGTTGGGTTAAAATAAATTTTGATGGGACTTCGAAGGGAAACTCTGGGCCTTCAAAAATAGTGTTCGTAGCACAAGATTGGGGAGGAAATGTGTTGGCTATTGGAGCTCAGCAGATTGAAGATGGGATGAACATTGTAGCGGAGGCATTGGCGACATTAAATGCAATCTGATTTGGCAAGGGACTAGGTATTTCCAAAATGTACTCGGAAGGGGATTCATTAATCATTGTGAATGCTATTATTTCGAGTGCAACTCAGGCGTGACATTTATAGAAAGTGGTATTGACTATTAGAAATGAGTTGGCATCGGTACGGTGTTATCAAAGCAGCCATGTAAGGCACTCAATGAATGATGTTGTAGACACCCTATCAAAATGGGCAGTTAGTTTTGCAGTGATCGAGGAAGTATGATTCAAAGATTTTCATAACATTCCCTTTGATGATTAATTGTGATGACACTCGGTTCAATAATAACAATATTAATGAGTAGTAAGGATGGTGATTGTTTGATGTGACTTGACATGTGGGAGCTTGGCAATAAATCAATGGTCTGAAAGCGGCCATGTCATTCTTAGAGTTCTTTGCAACAATCTTGGGTGGTGATGCCATTATGCAGCCAAATTTCCCCCTAATTACTTTCAAACCCCAAGCTACTTTCTTCGGGTTGGTGACGCCACAAAGAATGAAGCGGCTCTTTAAATTAGGAGATGGCGAATTCATAAGGTTGATGGAGATGTTACTAGGGGAGGTTTTTCTAGATGCAAAGAACAAGTATCGAACAAACATGGATATTGTCACCATGGTGGTTGCTTGGGGTTGGAATTGGGGGATACTACAAGCTACGTGTTATGGGTAGTGTGGTCGATCATTGGTGATGATTGCTTGGTGGGTTTAAACTTTATGCTCGAATGGACAGTTCCTGGTGTGGTCTTTGATGTTAGATAGGGTTTTGAGGACCTTGTGATGGCGGAATTGCAAAAGCTCGTCCCTTTTCATGAGGTGGTTGACTGGTTTCAACTATGACGAACGGTGTCTAGAGGCCCTCATAGCACAAGATTCATTGAAGAATCTCCTCAGGTAGAGGGAGGAACTAGGAGGTGGTCAGTTGGTGGCTGTGGACTAAGCAACTAGTGGTAATGGCAGGAGGCAGAAGAGGAAGCGATGATGAAGGAAGATAAGGAAGAAGTGAGAAACAAGATGGGTGGGGGAGGACATGACAATGTACCTTTTTTTTGTTTTTCTCCATCTGGCATATGAGATTTTCCTTTTTGTTTACAATATGGGGCATGTAATTTCTTATGCTTTTCTTTTTTCTTGATGATGTATAGGGTTTGTTGCTACAAGGGTCACATTTGTGACATTTTTGTTGTGGGCTTAGACTTGTTTCGAGAGTAACGGTGGATGATTGTTGGTGTCTGAACCGAGATTTTTTGATGTGGTATTCAAATGCATGCTTTGTATAAGGTTCTTGGGTTAGTAGGGATAGTAATTTAGTGATTGCTCTGAATTTTTCTTTCACAAAGTCGCCATGTAATTAATATTTTTTTTGTGTAATGGATAAAGGGTTAAGGGTGTACAATTGATAATGGTTGATTGCCATTATTGGTGGTGTTCGGGGATCTTCTGCTCAACATCGACATGGTACTGCATATGTTAGGTTGACAGGGTAGTTGGGAAACTATGGCTCTGTATTTTTTGGTCTTACAAAGGTATGGTGTCAAGATGAAATCACATTATTGCACTTTTGAAATAATATTAATAAAATATACTTTTTTACTGACCCAAAAAAAAATTATGTTCTAAACATTTCAATATGTTTTCTTCAACTTTGTGCTTGGCAAGTTGTCTACCCTTTTCTATTTTTTAATAACGGTCATATGCAAATTCCAACATTATTCTCAAACTTTCTAAAGATTTTACGCGAGATACTGCAACAAATGTCAATCTCGTTCTTTCTCTGAGTCATATCAATTGTGTCTTTTGAAAAAGTCAATCATTGAGATTTATGTATTGTCAATGCCCATGCCATTCTTAATGGTAATTGATATGTTCTTCCCCTTTGCATGGTTGTTATTGGAATTGTATTTGGATGGTTATCTTCAAATGGTATTCTTGAATAATTGTCAAACTCAACCATCACATTTATGGGTGGTTCGGGTGGGGAACTTCCTGGTTTGTAGACAATATTTTGAATATATCTGAGAGCTCCATTTACAACTCTTGCTTTTATCCAAATATTTGAAGTAAACATGACCCTTGAATTCTTACCGATTAATATCTCTAGATCAAGTTCATCATTTGAAGTAATGTTTCGTTGGATGTGCACTTGCTACTTTTGTTGCAACACTACGTGCAACAGGATGCTTCAATGAATATAACATTTTCTTATTACAATTATGAACATTTTCATTTGTGGAGATCAAATGGATAATATTGTTAAACTCGGTTTTACTTGTAGAATCTATGCTAGAAGAGGTTCTTGTCATAAGTGTGCTATGCTCAAGTTCATCATTGCTAAGTAGGAAATAAGGAAAATCATGAATCCCTTAACTATCTAAGCAATTCGAACGCAAACCAATGAAATAGATGCAAAATAGACTAAAATTAAACAATGTAAAACTCCATATTGTGCATCATGGCTTCCATCGTTCTTCTCCTCTTTGTGGTATTGTAATGCCCTGCCAGGAAACCCCGAAGGGATAAGCCAAAATTACAAGAATAGAGTGCAATTTTATTTATTTATTTTTTTTTTCTAGTTACAACACATAAGATGCAACAAGATATCGAAGATTCAGATTACATAGCGGAAGACATCAACTAAAACCTAAAGAGTTTCCCAACGAGATTACTTAAATTTCACAATTCACTTAACTCACACAATTAATCCAATAAGCTAACTATCTTAATAACGAGATAATTCATAATCAGGATAATTTCTTTAAAAGATGGAAATATAAACCACAAGCAAAGATTCATCATTAAGATATATTCATAATCTTCATTCAAGCTTTTCATTTTAAATTACAAATCATACATCTAACATTCTAATACACTAGGATTTCATCATAACATAAGAGATCTTTCCAAGCATATTTAAATTTCTTAACAACAACTGAGTATAATTCATTACTCTAAATTACCTTCTTTCATATTCCAACTTATTGCATTTCAAAAGACGATTACAAACATGCATCTACTATAAATCTCATCTAAACCACTTACGCATTCGATCAACATGGCATTCAAGAAAGAACTGAATATAAGCATTTAAAGTTAATTCCATTTATCCACTTAACCATTCTAACATAAGCCAATCATACATGATAAAGCTGAATAAAGGAAACATACGAGAATACATCACATAACACCATAATGATCTCGGAGTTCACCCCTAAAGGGCTACATCTCCGGGTTTGCGCAACTGCAAGACCCCTCTGATAATTAATAAAGTTAAGAGTACAAGAGGTTACACCATTACGATCCAGCCATCAAGGCGAAATATAAACAATATACAAACGACCGCATCGATCAATTAATACAAAAACGATCCTTAAAAAGCACAGGATCCAGCTGAACAAATCAAAGCTAATACAAGAGGTCCATGAGAGCATCCATAAAACTGAGCCATCACCACCCAAGGTCTAACATGAAACCAACACTCACAAGGGCAGAGACAAAAGGACGACTCACAAAGGTACTCTTAACAGGATAAAACGACAACACACTAGCAAACGTAGGGACAAGTGTCATCACACAACCTGGTATGGATACCATGGCAAGTCTTCATAGGTTCCGGCCCCATACACTGGGTCACCCTGGCAACCTAATCAAAGCTTCCGGCCCATCCAAGCCTCATGTGGACCCACACATCCTCTCGTGGAGACAAGGAAGATGGTTTGCCATTTTAGGCCTTCTCACAACATGTCGAACCTATGATAGCACTCGTCCCATGTGTGAGGCACAATATCTTACTTAGAGATTACATCCTAATCTACTTAGGTTATCACTTATTAGACTCACTTTCGACGGGTTACCCAGCAGCCACTTTGGGCGCGGCCCCCAATCGAAAGCCACTTTCCCATACGACACTAGACTAACTCAGACGAACTCAAAACCAGGGAATACACATGGTCAGACGAACGGAGTTCAAGAAGAGAGAAACAATCATCTGGTCAAACACGACTCAAGGGTAATCACTTACTGACGGTACTCTAACTAGAGACCCGACCAACAACGGTCAACCACAATCATCATTCGACTCACACACAAGGAGGATATGATCAAAACGACACTACCACAATACAACAGTCAAATCCGAATCGAGGACTAAAACAGGCACCCCAAGTCAATCCATACGACAGGGTCCTACTAAACAAAGCAAAACATGCCATCTCATAATTAAAGGCGAATACAAAAATTAAACTCACAAGGCAGTAAACCGGAAAGACAATATTTCCTCAAATTGATTTAATCATTACAAGTCAATCAAGTTTTCTACAATATCTACCTCACCTAGGGATAGGTTGTTCTTGGTTTTCTAACTCTTGACGATTCAAGCATCGAACAGACATATAAAGCCATAAAGAGTTTTTAAACCAATTTATATTAATAAAATTCAGACAACCATGAATCAAATAAATAAGATATTTAATCTCCAACAAAACATCATTAAGTAGAATTTACATCGTATTCCAACGATTTCCAATAACATATTATTCTCTATTATTTTTAAACAAAACTACCTTAATTAGCCAAATGCTCTAATCAGCTAGAATGTGGGATCTAGATTTATTAATCCAAGATCAGTCAGAATATAAGTAACAATATTCAATTGCGAAAATCAACAGTTTTAGAACTTAATCAGGAAAGGAGCATAGGTCGAGAAATGGGATTGAATAATTAATTCACTTATAAACCCATTATAAGATTAATCCATATCTAATTAGCATTTACCACTATATGCCACCTTAATCCAGATTAAAAACTAATTAAACTTAACATTAAAAATACTCTCATTAAAATGATATATTATCATATGCATTTTTTTTTAAATACTAAAAAAAATACATTAAAAAAAACGATTTAATAATCTACGTTTAAACAAAACGCATTTAACAAAACTATGTTATTTGCTTTTAAAAAAAAAACGCGTTCAAAACAATGAAAGCGAGGCGGCCGTGCCCTAACCCTAGCCGAGGGAGAGGGGCGGCGGCGCTCGCGGTGGTGCCCGCAGGTGCCGCGGCGCCCTGCGGCCACCGCCGTGAGCAGCAGGCCACGCGGTTTGCAAGCAAAAGGGAAGGGCGTGCGGGGAGCAAGCGGGGGACGCGCGGGGGGGGAAGGGGGGAGCGGGTGGAGCTCCGCTCCCCGCCTCCAATCCCCAAACGCCCAGTCCGAATTAAATTAAAACGCCCAGTTCGGCTTGAACATAAATAAAATTTTTTCTTAAAACACAGTCCGAAATAACACAAATGCCCAGTTTGGTTAAAAA